>NW_025401050.1:7898914-8010978 GCF_015345945.1 Tribolium madens
GCATTTTTTATTTTACATGGAAAATTCACAGCTGGCTAGATGAAAATCATTTATAACCACTCTCTATAAAAAACAACAAATTATATCGACTGTTGTCATAAAAAATTGCATTAAAACTACTTGGCAATTGTACCTCAAAAGTGTGTCTTACCGTCACGTAGGTCATTTGTAATTTCATTTTTAATGGGAAAAACTGTTTTGAGGCTAATATTGATACCGTCTGTATCATCATAACAATCGTAATTCAAACCCCATAAAAATCCTAATGCCAGGGAGATGCTTTAATTTTTCACTTTAGTATCAAAATGTCAGAAGCTGTCAAATGTCAATTTGACGTTCAAAATTTCAAAGTCAAATTTATTATCGAAATCATCCTCAAATTCATTGTTAACTTAAGTGTCATCCCGTGTAGGAATTTTTCTCAATTTTTGAAGAAAATGAATCTTATCAAAAGTGCATTTAACTCTAAAAAAAATGGTGGGGGAAGGAGATCAAATATACAGTTTGTCCCCGGATTGAGTTTACAAGAAATAACAAATTCAAACTGGAAAAGAAAAAAATATTTTGATTCACCTGAAACGAGCACATCTGAAATGAAAGCTTCATTATTCTGACTCATTGCAAAGAAAAATTCAAGCGTTAGAGAATTATCATTTATAAAGCATAAAAAAAGAATTTTAACTAATTCATGCTTTTTGCTTTGTTTAAAGTTTTTGTTTTTTTTTTCTCGGATCAAACTCAAGTTTTCAATTAATTTGTTAAATTTTGAACCAGTGTAAAACTATTTTTGGTAAATAAATGCGTTAATTAAAATACAAAAACATTTTTTGCACAATTATACAAAAACATAAGTTTCAATCGCATCTAATTTTTAAATTTCGCGCCGTCCACATTGCGCATGCTCTCCCCCTCTTCGTCCAAATTCGCATGTCGTTGCTGCTGGTCTCTATACAATTCCATCGTCCTTTGTGTCCCGTCTTCCCGGTCCTTGTTCCTGTACCTTCGCTCGATTTCAGATAAACTTCCACCACACAATTGCCAGATCCCATCTTGAGAGCTGCTTCCTAGTCACCCATTCGTCCTTGTTACGTAATTTTTGTAAACAAAGCCAGGGCTGCTGGTCCTCATCAACAGCTGTAGAAATCGCGATTCGCGATTGTTTTGCGTCTCGCAATCATAGTGGTCTTGTGTAAATATTTCTCACATGAGATTGTCGAAAATGTTGTCGTGCCATTGTCTCAACGTGATCATCGAAACTGAAGGCGACTTGCAGAAGGTCACCGCCGAAACGTTGGGGTTGTCTCCGGAGGAGGTCCAAGACAGCTTCTTCAAACAGGTAGAAAGAGGAGACAATTGACGATCATTGACAGTTTGACAGGTCGTCGCCAACTTAATCGTATTTTTATAGGACATTCAGCAAGTCGGGAAATTAATTAACATTAATAAATCCCACTCAGGGTTGATAGAAACTAGAAATGTAGGCGCTTGGGTTATTCATTGTTGTATTAATTGTGATGTTCATTCGCATGCAGTACATCGAGAAAAGGGTGCTTCCTGTGTTCTCGTCAACTCGAAGCTTTTCGTAAGTTGACGCGGTCTCGAGACAGTTTTTGCTTACAAAAATTGGTGCGTTTGCAGACCGAGGAGACTGTGAACAAGTTACAGAACAGCGAAGCCTTCTCCAAGCTGTTCAAGATCCTCGTCAATACGGACGAAATTGTTGAGGACGATTTGACGGGAAATTCCTGTAAGTTTCCGCCAAATTTTACCTAAAATTTACATTTTTCATACTGCTGTTGTTTAGATTTGCCAAACGACGTTGAAAATGTCATTAGGGGGTTAAAACAAGTCGCTGCTGAGGCTTTGAAAAATGAAGCAATCGCCGTTGAAGACAGGATAAGACAGTTTAGTGATGAACAGTACAGGAAACTCAACGAACTAAGAGAGAGGGCCTTTAGAGAACAGCAAATTTTAACAAAGTAAGAAATAAAAACATTTTTCGTCAAGTTGTCTGGATTGGAAATATGACATCAGCACAATGCAATACAAATTTTTCAGATGTTTTTAGCATGAGTATTGGCTATACTGTTGACTTGAAAAGGGTTATAAATTCAAGTTAAATTTTTTAGATGTTGAGGTTTACCAGCCTGATTGTGACACTGAAAATTTCTTCTAATTTTTGTTTATTTTTAAATATGGCAGGGCTATCAAGATTTATAAAGAATACAGGGTGTATCAAAAACAGGTTACCGAATTTTGTCATAAACTAGAGCTTTTTGAAAAACTTACATGCGAGCAAAAAATGCACCACAGAGAATTCTCCCTTGTAAGATGGTCATAAATTCGGCGCTACTTTTAATAATAACTCACCACTAGGTGGCGCTATCAAATTAGAATTAAATGGTCAAAAAAAGATTTCAATTGTCGAGTAATTAACAAGTAGTGTAAAATAGCATTTCAATAAATAAGTTTCCGATAGATCAAAGGAAATATTTTATAAATGTGTCTGAAGGATGATGTTTTTTGAAAGTTTTTACGCACTTTGTGCGTGAAACACGTTTTCCCATAGTTGTCAGTTGTACGAGTATGTTAATTTGATGTTTACAGGTTAGGAGGCCACAAAAATAATTAAATCTTTTATCACAGTTTATAGTTGACATTTTCTAGACACTATAAACCTTTTTCCTCTTTAAAAAATTGACTTCTTGTGTGTTTCCAACTTTTCTATAGATTACCACAATTTGACACATCAGTGGCCATTGCCAAGGCCACAGCTAAGTGGTAGAGTAGAAAAGTCTGTATGAATTTGAAACGGGGAAAAAAATATATATTTTAATCTCCTAGACCTTTGCTTCAGACGCTTTATTGAAAGTGTGATTAATTTTTTTGTATCAACTCCTACTAGACTATTATTAATATAATAATAAAAAAATCCAAATTAGGCATTGTTTGTTGTTTGATAAAACGTTCACGTAAATAAATAAATGTAATAAATACACAAAAAACTTTTAGAACTACTTGTAGTTAAAGTTCATATTTTACGAGCATTCCTAAAAAATATCTCATTGTGTGAATTGTTTTTCAGCCATAAATTTTCAAATAAGACTTTGTAACCAGTTTTATAATAGTTTATGTATTTACGAACATAAAAAACTTCAACTTTGACTGTCTGTATCGTCGATTTGTATAGCTTAAGTATGTTAGTCGTAATTATTTTATTTTTGTTACAACTTCAACTATTATTTTTTTTTTGATCATCTGCGAAGTTGAACTTCACAAATCGGAATTAATGCCCGAAGTTAGCCATTTCTAGTTAAGGGTTAAGGGGGCGAAATTCACAGCAGTGGAATATTGTGGAAAAAACGTTGTTTAAGTTTAGGGAACGGAAATTTACTTGAAGTTTACTATTTGATTAAATTTAACGTAATACTTTCAATTAAAACAACAGATAGAGAAGCCCCCTATAACAGTTCAGTGACCAAGGTTCAAATAGTATTAATTAATTTTAATAGAAATACTAAAAAGTTGATTTAAAAAAATCCATTATCAATTTGTAAAATAGCGAGGTTATCTGTTGTGTTTATTAAATTATATAAATGGATGCAAATAGATAACTTCTGGAATTGACTATTGTAAAATTATTGCATTTTTATGTTGCTTGGATTTAATGAAAGACTTCCGTTATAATTAGTTGATTTTTTATGGTTGATATTGTGGGTTGTTAGGTAGACACAAACACCTCCGGAGGCGTGTATTAGTCACATATCGATGAATCATATTCGAATTTTCTTAAAGAAAAAACGGTAAGATAATCCAATCACTAGTTGAAGGTCAAAATTTAAATTTAATACAAATATTTAAATTCGCAACAAGTAGTGTTTTTCAAATAGCATTTGACTTTAAAAAACATATCTTTTTAATGCGAAAATTATAAAGCAATTAAGTTTGTTGATTTCGATTTTTATTGCAAACTATTGTTTTTTAAGCAGTCACGTAACAGATCACTATAAAGGTATATGTGTCTGTGGTAAGGGCGAATTTATTGAAGTTCAAAATTTTTTTGTCAAGGAATTCAAGGAAATGGCTTTTCGTCGATAATGTTGACGTATTGTTTGTTTGGTTGTTTTAATTTTTCTAACAAGATATCGTTATCGTATGCTAAATATAAAATAAAAAGTTATTCAAAACCACACAAATCGCAGTCTTATCGTTCAACTCGTTAATTGAATTGTTTCAGAATTATTTTAAATAAATCATCACAACAAACAATACCTTCAAGTACAAATACGGGCATGTCAAATCCGCAAGGGATGCCATCGAGACTGAACGAACCTCTAGCGGCTGGAAGTGTCAAAACTGCATCGCATATGACCGTAAGTATTTTTTCACTCGCTACGCTCGCGCGATTAAAACCAAGCTAAAGTGATCAGTGATGCCAGATGAGATTAAGCGCTTGTTCCTAGATTGTAGCTTCTAAATTCCCTAGAATTTCCTAAACTACTTAAAAAATTAAAAAGATACTATTTATAAATATTATTATTTATAAATACAACATAAAAATGTGTTTACTCCAAACAACAAAAAAGTCAACTTGGCAACGCGAAAAACGCAAACGGCTTTTAATGCACTTCCTATCTTGTTCTTTTTTTGTCTTTACACATGTAACTACAGAAAATACATTTTTGGTTTCCGCGTTACTGTGTGCTAAACTCATATATAATTGCACTAACTTGGCGAAGTTACAATATTCATATTAAAAATTGTTGTAATTTTTGAAACTGTGCTAGCAGTGTGAAAAAAAAATTGAGATTTTCACTGAAAATGTAAAAAGTTCCTAGATTATTAAGAAAAATTGAAAAAAAATCCCTTTTTCCCTTTTTGTTAGAAAAATCCCTAGAACTAGGGAAAAATTCCCTAATCTGGCATCACTGAAAGTAATTATTATTGTCTATAAACTGAGAAGATGAATACTCCGCCCATTTGAATTGTTAGCAATTAGCAGACCAATCATATCAAAGGAAAAATTACAGTGAATAATTTTTTCCCGTAATACACTGGCGGACACGGAATTTTGGACGATTTGTCATTCGACTGACATATCAATGTAAAACGGGCCTTAGACAACTAACCTCACTTTCGGTTTTTGTAATTTCTATCCTGAGAGCGAGAGAAAAAATGACAACAAATCAAAATAACTTATTGATCTTATATAAAAACACGTATTGCTGGGATTATTGTTTCGTAAAATCGACGCCAAAAATAAATTTCAACTAAAACTTTCAAACGTCAATGATAATGACAATAAAGCGTGGCTTACATTGACATTTTCTGAACTGTCATTAATTTGATGTCCAAAATTCCGTGTCCGCCAGTGTATGTGTTATGGAACAAATTCAGCTTGTTTAAATTATGGCGCATGTTTTACATTCACTTCTTATATTACTTTGAATTAGGTAAAAAACACTAACTTTAGATATAAGCTTTTAATTTCAATGTGACATTTTAAAAATGTACTTTCCCACGCAATTTCAAAGGTACTATTTTCTGGGCGGAGGATGTCGGCAATCTAGTTACTTTTCTGTCACTATTCTATCATTATCTAGACTATACCTAATTGTAAAAAAAGAGAAAGCAAAGATAAAAAAGGATAAGAAAAATGGGAGCTAATGAATGAACTAACTAACGAGAAAATTAAGACAAAACATAAATTCGGAATTTTGAATTGTAGAAAAAAATGTTGAAACTGAAAAGAAAATAATTTTGAGGTGACCAACATTGGTAGAAAAAATGTCATTCAAAAAACTGAAGAAAAAATGAGAATCGGAAAATTAATCATGAAAATAATTAATAATGGAGTGTAAGAATTTGGAAGAAACTTTGTATTGAATAATCTGAGAACTAGAAAACTAAGAACAAACCTAAATTAAGAAATTTATATGAATGTGAAAAGATTAAAAAAATATTTGGAAAAAAATTTTATAACTAAGAAAATTGAAAACTAGGAATGAGAATAAAACAAAACAAAGGAAAACAAAAAATGAAAATTTGTGTTAATTTTGAAATTGTTCAAGATCATAATAATTTTTATTCTGCAAACCAATTTATTTTTGTCACGTTTTCCATTAAGAATTAAAAAAAGATCACTTCTGAAAAATTCTTAATTGACATTTAGTTGTTTATTTGTTGATTAATTGTTTAACTTGTAGTCCAACTCGCTGCGCCACACCCCCAAGCGTCAGAAAAGCTGCCCCTTGAACCAAGTCAACTCATTCGACACTGAAGGCTTGTTCGAGTTCGACGGCACTGATGACAACCACTCGGGCACCGCCTCTGAAATCGAAGAAAGCGACCTCGACGAGGCTATTCGTGAAGACGGCGTTAAAATCCCGAAACGTGGGACAAATACCGGCATTGCCAAGTCGCTTCCGATGACGATTCCGGCCTTTCTCTCACAGTCCAAAAACCGGAGTTTCGAAGATGTGGACGAAGCGCCACCTGTCGAGGCCAATACGGACATAGCAGCCAGCATTAAGGCCTTGGCGAAAAGTGTACACGGCGATACGGTTTTTGGGGATTTACCCAAACCGAGATATACCTATATTTAACTTCCGGCTATCTTTCTGTAGCGTTGCTTGTGAGGTCATGTGACACACTAGTCGCAATTGTTTTGTGTTGTGAATGAGGATTGTGATCGAAATTATTTTTCTACGGTGTTCTTCAGGCCAGTAGAAGGCAGCTGAGACGAGGCTATTGCTTATTGAGGGTAAAAAGGGATCGTTGCAGAATTGTGAGGTTTGTCAACAAGCAATGAAGGCTCGTTTTAAGTTACGTTGGCAATTTTTTTGTTACTGTGTTACGTTAATGACATTATAAAAGTGTCAATGATCTGATATTTTTAGTCGTTACTTTTTTACTTCTTAAAATTTGCCATTTCTTTTTACGTTTGTTACTACGTTACTGAAACAAACACATAAAACCCATGTACAATTTATAGTTTGTAAATTATTTTTAATTGTTAAAAAATTGTGAATAAGCAAATATATGACATGAAAGGAGCTGCTCTAAAATTTTCTATCCAATTCCATCAAGAACTCTACATTACCGACATCGAATGAAACCTTGAAGTAAACTGGACAAATCAAGAAATCATTCAGACAGTATATAAATGTAGTTAGAAGAAGCGTTTTGAAAAAATTTGAAGTAATATCCTAATAATGACCGTTTTTATTTCGTACGTGTATAATTGGTTATTTAAAAGTAAACAAAAGTATAGTCTTTTTTGTACAGTGCGATCAAAAAGTCTGTCTATCAAGCAAGCGTAGAAATTTAAAACGTATGTCTGGAAGATAAAATGTCACAATGAGAAATGTCAAAATAATTTTTATGTAAATTATGACAGCAAACCGTGGTGAACGATTTTTATAAATAAACACCAACAAAATCTTATTTTAGTTTGTTTTGAGACGTTTCATAGAATAATTCAATTTAATTAGCTTAATGCTTTAATTTTTTGACATCTAGACAACATACGAACTGCCATGCAACATACGTCCTCAACTAGGACGCCTACTTGATAGAAAGACTTTTTGATCGCACTGTATATGCAAGTGAGTCAATAATTCGAAAGACGTACTTATGGCTATCTCTTATCAACATTTGTAAACAGTCTCGTTGCTTAGTCGCTACAATTGGAGACAAAATACCGTGCAATCAAATGAAAAATAAATTAGAGTAGGCGTCGATTAAATTCTACAGTTGGCAACACATTGGCTGGGAATCTGGGCTGGAATTTTCTACACAATCTGAAAGTGAAAATGACCATCCACCGTTTTCCTCTTGTCACCAATAAAAATTTTCTTGAATATGATTTCACTCAAAAGGAATAAAACGCAAACTTGTCAAAGTTTCCGCTGACATTTGATGTCAAAAATCAGGATTGCCATCTGAAGGACTTTAATCACCGCCTACTCTATTTTTTTTTTGATCTCTTGAATGACATTAAATTGTAAAGCATGCCTTAGGACTGTTAACCATATTTTTAGCTACTGCCAATCATAGTTGACAAGTTGTACGTTGTACATATTTTTGATAGGAAAATGTAATAGCTGTCATTAATTTGAAATTGTCATTCATTTTAACGTTAAAACTTGAATTACATTAAACTGTCAGAAAAGTGAGGACCAAGGTATTTTGCCTCCAACTGTACGTAATTGCGTAGCCTATAACGTGATTATCACACCCCCACCAGAAAATAATAAAAAAATGGACTTTACTAAAAGCATTTTTTAATACAAAAAAACAATTTTGTTGTTTTTTCGCTCCTTTGTGCAGTAGGTTGCAAAATCCTCAACTCTAACCTCACTTTCAACCGTCAAAACAAATATTTTACTAAAGCCATTCAAATCATGAATATGACAAATACGACTGCAAACGTTGATATTTATCGTAAACTAGTGAAAACGTACCTCGATTTGGTAAAAACAGCAATTTGTAGAACTTACTTTAAAAAAAAATTCTAGCATGGGTATCAATCTGCGTTATTTTGGGCCGATAAGGTGGTAACTCTGACAGGAAACCCCCGAGATGTATACTGGTTAGCGCAATGCATGTTTATGTTAAAGCAATACCACAGGGCTTCGCATTTATTGCGTTCGAAGAATCTGGATAAGAGTTACATCTTGTGTAATTGTTTAACAGCGAGGTGTTTATTAGAAGCGAACGAATTTAATGAAGCACTTCAAGTTTTAAATTCGATTGATTTCGATTTCAGTACGGAAAATGCGGCGAATATTGAGGCTTTGCTGTTTGATGAGACTCCTAAAAATGTAAGTATTGAGTTTATTCGCCCCAATTTTGCGTTATTACTAATTTTAGCAAGTTTTCTCTTCTGTTTTTCTGCTGAAAGGGAGGGTGTTTGAAAGTATGGATAATAGAGGCCTTGCTGCTGATTGCTACAAACAAGCGTTACAATACGACGTTTACTGTTTTGAAGCGTTTGAATCTCTGATCAAGTACCAAATGCTCACTGCCCGTGAAGGTTTGATTCATTTAATTTTCCAAATTTATTCCAACATTGTTCTTTTAGAGGAAGAATTAATTAACGCTCTGCCAATCATGCAACAGTGCAACGGTGAAGAGGCTGAAATTCTTCTGACTCTCTATGGAAGTAAATTAAAAAAATACCACACACCAATTGGGGTGAAAATAACAGAACGTAATTCCTCTGAGTTAATTTTAAACAGTATACCGTCATTGCCTACTACTCCCAGTGTGATAGCTTCAACGTCAATAAGTAGTACACCCAACGTGGCCAGAAACAATGATAAAAACTTGATGAAAAATGTGGAACATTTCGAAAGACCGGTTTTGACTAAACTGAAACAAAGTTTAGATATGCAAGTGGCTGAGGCCGAACGTTTGTACTATAATTGTGACTATCAGCAATGTAGTGAGTTGACTGAGGCGATTTTGCGGGAGGATCCTTATCACAATGGGTGTTTGCCGATCCATATAGCATGTCAAGTGGAACTGAAGCTTAGCAATAGTAAGGAAATTATTTGAAGTGAGTCAAGTGCACGCGAAATACGTTGTCAATAACTATGAAAAAATCTACAGGGACCGATTCTTCGGAAATACTAAAATAGGCAAAACAACTGTCACTTAAGGTGGCCGTACAAACGTGAAAGATGTCAGTTTACAGATTATTCCTATTTCGTTGGCACTACTGGTAAACATAACATACCAAAATATAGTTATTGACAACTTGTATTTTGTAACTTTAACCCACTTCATATTTATTTAAATTTGATAAGTTGAGTTTTTTCAAAATTTGAGTTACAAGTTACAGCGATCAAATCTTAGAACTGTAAGTAAGAAATATAAAAAGTTAGAATAAAAATTTGAAAATTAAAAATGGAGAAGTTGACGAGTAAATACAAAATTCAGTATAAGGAAGAAAGCATACCTAACAACGAAAAACAGAAAATAAGAACTGAAGACAAAATAATGTAAGACTGAGATTAAAAACAAAAAAAATTGAGTAAAGGTAACTTAAAATTTAGCTAAGAATGGGAAGTTAGGTCAAAAAGAAATGAGAATGTCTAAACTTAGGAGGGAAATTCTCAACAGTGAACAATAAATGAATAAACAAAAACAAAATAAAAAAACTTAATTGAGTTTTATCAAAATACAAGTATGAATCACAACTGGCAAATTTAAACTATTTTTCTTGATAAACTGAAACTATATTATTTTTCCTCAAAAATTTTAAACTGCTGATTTCAAAAAAAATGTATACCTCGTAATGTTTCTATTAATATTTTGGAAACATCACAACAGCGCGAAATGGGTCAAAAAATTTGATTTCTGTGTAAAAGAGTTATAATACAACACTTGTGTTATAATACGGCACTTATAACTGGACCCTAAAGCTAAAAAAACTCTACTATTTTATACAGCGTGTTTTAAAATGATTTTCATCTAGTGACCTTTCCATGCAAAATAAAAAATGCCGCTTTAATAAATATTGAATCTAATTAACCTCAAATGTTAATTTATTTCAATTGACAGCTGTCACTATTGACAGAACTATCTAATTCAAAATGAGTAGAGCACCGAATATTTTACATGTAAAGAAATTCTATAAGCGACTAAATGAAAATCATTTCAAAACACGCTGTAGAATTTATTTAAAATGTGTCAACATTGTAATATGTTGTCATAAACCATAATTTATATCAGGTGGACAGAAATTATGAAAAAAGTCGTTTTTTGCTTAGACTATTTATTTTTTGGAAAAACTAATTGATGAATGCTAAAATATTATCTATAAAAGTGTGACGTTTCTCAGTAATAACATTTTCCGAGTTTTTTTCTTTTGTTTCTTGAGTTCTGCAAAATTTTATTTTATTTTTTTTTAAATGACAACTTCTTCTTCTTGGATCTTCTTGGTATGATGACGACATCGTGTTTTTGTTCAAATGACAACTTACTATAAAACGTTTTTTTTACAAAGACTATGATCTCAGGATTACAACTATCTACATTTTATTCAATTTTACCGAAAAAAAATTATATAATGTGCAATTTTGAAAAAAAAATGCATAATTCATAAACAAAACACAATTTCATTCGCAAAGCACACTTTTTAAGTATCTTGTATATTTATTACTGTTTTTTTCGTTTTCCACAGAAATTATTCGTTCAAATTGCATGAAACGTGAGAAAGAAATTGTAGAAATATAAAAAAAATAGACAAATATGGTGTTTTAAATTTGAAGATTTGAATTGAGAATGAGTAAATAATAAATAAAGAAATTCAAAATAAAACCTAAAACAAGGTAATCATTGGAACAAAAATACAGAGTGGTTATAAATGATTTTCGTCTAGCCAGCTTTGGAATTTTTTTGCATGTAACTTTATTTGTGCCGCTCTACTTTTTTGACAGCTCTAGTTCTGTCATTAGTGTCACTTATTTATTAATTAATAATAAATTGTTGTTAATTAAATTTTTATTGTTTCAACTAATTTCCAATAATAATTGATAATAATGTATACTTTAGAAGAAAACAAGTTTATAATTGAAGTCTATTTTCGAAATGGACGCTTAGTAAACGGCGATTTTTTAATTTTGAGTTACAACAAGTAGGAACCCCTATTTTCGTAAAACGGCATTTTTCATTTTACATGGAAAATTTACAGCTGGCTAGATGAAAATCATTTATAACCACTCTGTACTTACTGAAAACATTCTCAGTACAAAAATTCTCAACAATAAACAATACATGAATAAATAAGAATTGAGAAATAAATAAGATTGAAACAACTGAGGAACAATATTTCAAAATTAACACAGTGAAAAAATTGAGAAGTTTTAGAATAATCCACTGAAAATAATAAATAAATAATAATAAGAAACAATAGTACGAAAAATAAGGATGAAAATACTTGAAATGAGATGTCTAGGATTATGAAAATTAAAAAAGAATTTTATAGGTTGCAAAATGAAAATGTGAAAACTGAAAATGTATTGTATTATCGTAAAACAAAATTAAATGACTTTACAGCCAATGGTTGCAATAGAATGAGGATTAAATTGTTAGATATTGTATAATTTTCTTATTCCCACTTTTTGTAATTGTTGATTTATTCGTGGAGATTGGGAATAATTGCAAAATTTAAAAAAAGTAAAAAAAAAGACAAAAAAACAAATAAAATTTTACTGTAATTAATATTCAAAGTGTTAACAAACTGTGTTAAAGACTAGTAAGACACTTCCTAAATGCGTTACATTGAATAAACAGTGTCTATTTTTTTAAATTTTGTAATTATTCCCAATCTCTACGAATAAATCAACAATAGATTGTATTTTTTTTACTTTTGAGATAATTTACACAAATGAATTTGTTTCTTCCTTCAGAACTGTTTTCCCTGGCCCACAAGCTGGTGGATCTTTACCCCAACTTGGCGATTTCCTGGTTCGCCGTCGGTTGCTACTATTACATAATCGGCAAAAGTGACTGCGCCCGCCGTTTCCTGTCAAAGGCCACCTGTCTCGACCGCTTATTCGGCCCTGCGTGGCTCGCCTACGGCCACTCTTTCGCCATCGAAAACGAACACGACCAAGCGATGGCCGCTTATTTCAAAGCCTCTCAATTGATGAAAGGCTGCCACTTGCCCCTCCTCTACATCGGACTCGAATGCGGCCTCACCAACAACGTAAGACTCGCCGAAAAGTTCTTCAAACAAGCGCAAAACATTGCGCCGGATGACCCCTTTGTCATGCACGAAATGGGCGTAATAGCATTTCAAAATTTAAAGTACAGTTTTTTCATTTTTCTTTCTAAATTTCTATAAATACTATTTGTAGCTTCAAAGATGCGGAAAAACACTTCAAGGACGCGTTGGCCAGGATCAGGAAGGTTAAATCAAATCCTGATATAATACCGAAACGGTGGCAAGGGTTGTTGAATAATTTAGGACACACATGTCGCAAACTGAAGAAATATGAAGAGGCTTTGGATTTTCACCACCAGGCGCTGTTGTTGGCCCCCCAGTCGGCGAGTACGTATTCGGCTATTGCTTTCGTACATGCCCTCATGGGGCACACTGAAGACGCCGTGGATTGGTTTCATAAAGCCCTAGGACTGCGCATTGATGATTCGTTTTGTACCACTATGTTGAACTATGTTATCGAACAATTAGCCGAAGAAAAACCCCCGTATCCAGGTGCTCCAGAATTTATACCAAAATTTGATATCGAAACGAAGGCTTTGGGGGACACCGAGACTGAAACATCGCAAGCGAACGAAGAGTCGGCGTCAATGGCCCCCAGTGAGATGAGTATGAGTATAGAAGTGGACATGGCGGACGCTAGTGGAATAAATAAAGAATAAATCTAATTTTTTACAAATAAAATGATTACATACAAAATCGCGCTTTCACTATACCAACCTAAAAAAATTAAATCTGGGGATTTTTGTGTTTGTGATGACAGTTCGGTAATTTGACAATTGACGTTTCCTCCTGTCACCAAAAGGCGTGTATGCGAAATAATAAATAAATTAAAAAAATGGAAACGTACGATGTTATCGTCAACCAACCTGTAGTCATAGACAATGTAGGTACTTATCTTTCAAAAATCCCTCAACTTTAATTGTTTTTTCTACATTCAGGGCTCTGGGGTTATCAAAGCGGGTTTCGCAGGTGACCAAATCCCCAAATGTAGGTTTCCAAATTAGTGAGTATTTCTAAATCGCCGAATGAACATCAAGTTACACTTTTGTTGTAGTATCGGTCGGCCGAAACACGTAAGAGTGATGGCAGGAGCGCTAGAAGGGGACGTGTTTATAGGCCCCAAAGCGGAAGAACATCGCGGTTTACTCGCGATTAAATATCCAATGGAGCACGGGATTGTGACGGATTGGAATGATATGGAAAAAATTTGGACTTACATTTACAGCAAAGACCAGTTATCAATTTTTTCTGAGGAACATCCAGTTCTCTTAACGGAAGCGCCTTTAAATCCAAGACCGAATCGGGAAAAAGCGGCAGAGATTTTGTTCGAGTCGTTTAATGTACCCGCTTTGTTTATCTCCATGCAGGCTGTACTTAGTTTGTAAGTAAAAAAATTATTTATAACAGTTTGCATAAAAAATATGTCAATTAATATTCCAAACTTGATCAATATTTTTTATAAAATTGGGGTAAAACTAATAATAGATTTAAAAAAAAACAAACGGTATATTTACGCCATTAAACTTTATTCTAGGCTGAGTGGTGACTCATCTGTAAAGCAATTTAAATAAAGATGATGAGCAAGTTGGGTTTTTTTTGCAAAACTCAAAAACTAAAAAAATTCGAAAAATTTTATTCTTGAAAAACAATCACAATTTTTATAGTATTCTACATCGCACTAATTATTATACAAAAAGTGCGTAAAACGGTAAGTAATATGTATTTAAAAATCACTAATGAAATAAGATTTTACTCATATTATAAACGTCAGAGATCTGTTAACGGTTTAATGAAAATAAATAATAATAATAAACGCAATAGATGTCAAATCTGAAATTTCTATCTGTAAATTGAAAATTTTGCTTCCTATATAAGGTAACAAAGGGTAACATTGACACATCTTTAGATTTTTTTTCATTGATTTTTAGCAATAAACAATTGCAGATTTGGCTTAAGGTGAAGCAATTTACAATGCTTACATATTAGAAAACAATTTGTAAATTGTATTTCAGTTTTCAATATTATTCATATTTTTTTAAACCTTTGCAAAGTGTGGATGTTACGCAGCATGTCGGTTAACATTGACATTTGGATAAATTCTGGTAAAAGTGAATATTTCTGCTGAATTAATAGAAAATTATAAAAATTGGCCGTGTATTTTAAAGATGTGCCAAAGTTACCTCTATGTCAATGTTACCCGCCTTTACCTTATGCAAGAAGGACTTTAATCAATTTAAGAGAATTTTAAATGTGAAACAAAACAGTTTTTTCTAAAAAAAAATGTAAGTAAATGTACGATGTTACTCATCTTTTCCAGTTTTTATATTTAAAATCAGTAGCTAAATACTTGGCTTAATTTTATTTATTTATTTTATTTTATTAAAGTTAGAGATCTACTATTGATATCAATGTAATGGAAATAATATGTAATATTAAAAAACATAAAATGTCAAATTATGAAATTGGAAATTTTACTACTTAGGTATCTATGCAAAAAAAGTTTGGGGATTTTCCGGCCAATTTGAGAAAATTTCGAATGGGTATTAAACCAATGATATGTATAGGGTGTTTCAAGTTTTAGGGCCGGCTCAAAAATAAATATTTCTAATTAATTAAAAAATAATTTTGATAGTGTAAACGATAGAAGATTAAATACACTTTAATTTGCTGTTTTGATATTGTACAACATTTTTGGGGTATGGTAGTGAGACCTTAAAAATTAAATTTGGAGAAAAAAAAAAATTAACTGGAATATTTTCTATATGATAAAATTCTGTGGTATTTGTGAAAATAGAATAACGATAAAGTTGATAGGTTTTGAATAATTAGCAAAAACGGGTGTGGGTAGTAATAGATTTTCCAGTCTTAACAAAAAGTCACCATAATTTAACAATTATTAAATTTTGGTAAAGGGAATGTTAATACAGATCAATGCAGAATTAAATTCTCTTCCATTTAGTAAAATAAAAATTGTTGTATTTCATTTGAAAAAAATGAGTTATGGGTATTTGAATTTTGAGGTTTGTTAATTGTTTTTTCAAAATTTGAAAATACCTAAAGAAAGATTTAAGCTTTCTCTTTAAAAAGCCAAAAAAACGAATTCAGAATTTTAAGGAATGGCAGAGTTACCAATTTTTAAAACGGCTAAATTTAGGGAAAGCTGATAAGAAAATCCCTTAAAATAATCCGATTAATCCAAAAACGTAGTAAAAAATATAGCTTTCCATTAAAAATAAGAAAGTTGATACGGACTTCCGGTATAAACGGAAGTGCCGCCATTTTGAAAATATTTTTATTTTGGAGGACTTAATGGATTATGGATATGTACCAATTTTCAAATAAATACGATTATTCGAACTCCCAATACTTCTAATGTGGGGTTTAGACGGAACACCCTGTATAATCGTCTATCGTTTGCACTAGCAAACATTTTTTTTAATAAATTACAAATATTTTTTGGGCCGGTCCAAACTTGGCACACCCTGTATAGTATAACTAAAAATAAGTTTTGCTACTTATTTATCTGTCACACAACTTTAATATAGGGATTTTCTGGCCAATTCACGAAAATTTTCAATGTTTATTATTAAACCTAAACGCTTGTTTTAAAAAATGTTGTGTCCCCTTTCCCAGATATTCGACTGGTCGGACTACTGGCGTAGTCCTGGACGCAGGCGACGGAGTGACCCACGCAGTGCCTATCTACGAGGGCTTCGCCATGCCCCACAGCATAATGCGGGTGGACATCGCCGGTCGCGATGTCTCTCGCTATTTGCGCCTCCTCCTCCGCAAAGAAGGCATCAATTTCCGAACGACGGCCGAATTCGAAACTGTTCGAACGATCAAAGAGAAAGCTTGCTATCTCGCCAACAACCCCCTTAAAGAGGAAACCGTCGACACCGAACACATCAACTACACCCTCCCCGACGGCAACGTAATCCAAATCGGACCGGCGCGTTTCCGCGCCCCTGAAGTGCTCTTCAGGCCGGACCTCATCGGCGAGGAGTGCGAGGGGCTCCACGAGGTGCTTGTCTACGCTATTCAGAAGTCGGACCTCGACCTTAGGAAAGTCCTCTTCAAAAATATCGTGCTCTCAGGCGGGTCGACGCTCTTCAAAGGGTTTGGGGATCGGCTGTTGTCGGAAATAAAGAAGTTGTCGCCGAAAGACGTGCAGATTAAAATTTCAGCACCCCAGGAGAGGCTGTACTCGACGTGGATCGGGGGGTCAATTCTGGCGTCGTTGGATACGTTCAAAAAGATGGTTGTGTCGAAAAGAGAGTTTGATGAGGAGGGACAAAGGGCAGTACATAGGAAAACGTTTTAGGTTTTATTTTTCATTTAAAGCTTAAGTGGCAACAAACGATTCTTAATTTATAATTATTATGTTTAATATGAAATATAAATATTTAAGCTTTATACTGTGTCAATATTATCTCTTTTTTACTTTATAATTTTAAGTGAGCACAGTTTAGACTAAAATGCAGCTTTAATAATTACTGATTTCTCTTTTTTATAATAAACTTTTCTTTGTAAGAAAGATTTTTCACTGTAGCGAGGGACTCAACAGATTTTATCAAAACCAGTCAAAAAATCGAAAGCTGTTTTTTTAAATTACCGTTTATTAAAATTATGTTTTTCACAAGCATTTTTGCCATTTACGAAATTAACCAAGTTCAAGATAATTTTCAAAATAAGCTTTTTATTAACACATCGTGAATACATCTATCACAGTTACAGGTTTTTATTTATATTTACTCATAGTACTCTATCACAGTTTTAGATTTTTGATCATCTTTTTATTTACACATCGTAAATACGTCTATCATAGTTTCAGGCTTTTGATCATCTCTTAGGAAAAGCTTTCCTCTTGGTAAGGGATATACCTCCCACAAAATCCCTACAATTTTTATAATCATTAGAGTATTTGTAGCGTGAAATATGGGATGCGCCGAATCACACAATCTCTTATAAAAGCTGGGAAATATTTTCTTAAAAGTGTTGAAAGACAATCCTCATCGTTGTAATTCTTCTTCTTTTTTTTCCATAAACACTTCAAAACGTCTACTTCTTTCTTGGATGACAAGTCGTAAGGTAAAACGGTAAATTAATACGAGTAGGACGTATAATAATACGAATAGGACCGTTCTTTTTTGAAGGTAAATTATAACTTTAGTTATTATAATCATCACCCTTTTGATCATGTCATTTTACCTTTCGACCTGTCATTTTACTTGACATTTTACAGACATACGTTTTCGGATCCAAAGATGACACGATTACAAATTATCTTGATCGCTCGATACTTTTATTTTATGATAATTATTATTATATTGAATGGAATGAATGTATGTAGTATGAAACCCGAACACTCAATTATTAACGAACTATTTCCTAGTGTTTGTTTCATCCCTGGAGGTGTGTTTCTCCTTACACGGTTTCATCTGATGTAAACAGTGTTTTTCGATATAGAAATGGCATATTGTACTTTTTTAAAAAGAATGATAACAAAGCGATTTCATACGAAAATGATGAATTTTCAAATATCTTAATAAAAGCTGCTCCATTTGATTTTGGTACCTTGTCCCCAATCTAGGTATTTTGGAACAACTGAAAACTGTATTAAATAATTGGCTATTAAATATCGCCTCTGAATTGACTTTATCACCTAGTTGTGAAACTAATTTAAAAACAGGGCAGAATCCTTAAGTTAGTGTTGTGTACTGAACAAGCCCATATAGTACAAACTTAAAAACAGGGTAAAATCCACAACTCTTAAGTGTTTTCAAGGGTGAATTTGTTTGGCCGAAATCGAATTTAGCTTTGAAAAAACAGGATAGATACTTTGAGATTTTGACTTTTTTAAAAAGGGTATCATCTTTGGAAGAACAGAATGGATTCCTTAAAATTTTCACTTTTAAAAAAGGGTACTTTAAAAACTTTAAAAACGTGTTGTGTGCTCAAGGGGTCTTACTACTAATTATGAAATATAAATATTTAAGCTAAAAATTGTCTCTTTTCAATTTTTTTATTTTAAGCGAGCACAGTCTAGGCTAAAATGCAGCTTTATCAATTATTGATTTCTTTATAATAATAAACTTTTCTTTGTAAGAAAGATTTTTTACTGTAGCGAGGAACTCACTAAACTCAACAAACCAACTAAAAAATCGGCGCTTTAGGTCAGAACAATGAACTATCCAAAAAAGTTTACTAATTTTTTATCGAGAAACGCACGTTTTGCAAAAAAAAAAATTATTGGTTTATCAGGATTTAGCGTGTTTTTTGAGCAATAAGCTCATTAAATTCGGCCGATTTTGCCAAAAGATGACAAATAATTTTAGCTATTTGGAGCAATTTAGTTTGTTTTTGAGCTTTTGATTAACTATTAACATTGAACAGATTTGGCGAAAAAAGAAGGCCAAAAAATCGTCGTTCTGGGCCAGAATAATGCATCTTCATTAAAACTAAGATTTTACCAAAGAACACGTCGTTTAAGACAAAATAATGCTAATTTAGTTTATTTCAAGCATGTTAGCTGGTTTTTTTTTCAGCGAAAAATTCATCACATTGTGGTGCAACAAGGCAAAAAATAAAAGTTTCTCTACTTTACGCTATTTCAGCGATTTCAGAGCGACGAACTCCCAAATTCAATAAAATTTGCCATAGAAGACCAAAAATAACAATTTGATTTGGTAAGGAGGTATTGCACACAATAGTTTGTCAATGGTTGTCAAATACATAATACAGACAGTCTCTCTTCGCCCATTAAAAATTCAGAATAAAGGGAAAAAATGATCACAGTTATGTAGGTGTAATAATAAAATTGCATATGAAAAACATTTATTGGTTTATGAAATGATGTGCAATTTTATTGATGACTGATCTTTTTATGCTTATTGAGATTTCCCGTCGTTGTAAACCCCTTCCCACAGACTGTACACACATAGGGCCGTTCTCCCGTATGCGTTCTCGTATGAATTGTCAAATGAATATTTTTGGAAAAAAGTTTACCACAAATCTGGCACATGAAGGGCTTTTCTCCTGTATGTTTCCTCATATGTATTCTCAACACTCTCGGGTGAACAAAAGACATGTCACATAGCTTGCAATGGTGCCTTTTTTTATCACAATGAGTGCTGTTTATGTGAGTCGAAAGGTTGCTCCGTGTTGAGTAAGTTTTACCACACTGGCTGCAAACGTAGGGTCTCTCGCCTACAAACGATTAATAAATAAATAAACTTTTGACGATTTTTCTGAAACAATACCGGAATGGATCCGAGTGTGGACATTCAAGTTGTATTTTTTGGCAAAAGCTTTGGTACAAACTTTACATTTGAAGGGTTTGTCATCAGGGGGGGCATGTGTTAACATGTGGTGCTCCAATCCGGATGAACAATTGAAAATCTTACCGCAAACTGTACATAAATACTGTTTTTCTTTGCGTTTGTCCTCCATGTTGTCTAGCAGGGGGCTATCTATGAACGAAAGAGGTTGCTCATCCCTCTCACTATTAAAAACTTTAACCCACGGTAAAATGATATTAAATAAATCAGTAAATTTTACCTTCAAAAGAACAAAACTCGCACAAATCTGAGGCCCCATTCAGAATGTATTTCGAGCACCTAGACAGCCCCAAATTGGTATTCAAACAATATCTCACATCATGGAGGGAATAAATAAGACTTGTTAAGTCGGAAATTGTTGCAATTTTCGAGGCAGACACTGGGAGTTGTACAATTTCGTCATTGAACGACACGGAAGTCTTGAGAGTGCCGTTCTCGGAAGTGAGGAGAACCCCCTTGTCAATAACAACTTTATCGCAGAAAGGCTTCACATGCAAAACTGCAAGGAATTCCTCTTTGGGGTCAATGTGGACGGCCCATAAGGGCGTCGGGAGAGTCATCAAGTGCAAATTTTTGATAAAATCACCAATGATTGAAGTCATTTTGAGGTTAGGTTGACGAAAACACAAACTATTTGCTGGTACTTGAAAAGTCACACACACAAACAATTCTACTCTTGTTCCTGTTTGAAGCACTTACGTACTGTTTTTACATCACTTAAACTATAAAAATGTTTCATTTCAAAACACGTTTAAAATGAGGTTATGTTAGACATTTGTAAACAAAAACGAATCGTTGACAGGTGGCAAGTCACAAGTCACAAAAATGATAAAAAAACGGAATTATGCATTTTTGTGAAACTTGAAGACACTACCTAAATTGATTAATGCATTTTCTTGTCCGGTAAGTGTTGTTTTTGTCATTTCTATAAATGATTTGATGGATTGTTGACAGTTGTGATTTGTAGGTTAGGTACACGTCATTTGTAAAAATTACAAAAATTGGAGGAATGGATATTACAATACTTTTCAAGGCTTGTGTTAAGACTGTGAGGACGACGAATAAGGCTTTAGGCCTGAAAGAGTCTAAACCGTCGCTTCCTAAGTCGGGTCCAAAGGACCCCAATTTGGCGACTGCTAAAGAAGTAGTGAAGCAAATCACGCATCTCCAAACCTTTCTCTTAGAGAACAAAGCAGCTTATTTGAACGTACTGAATTATTTATCAACTAATAAAACAATGACGGAAGTTGACAGAGAGCAAATAGACACAACTGCTGAAAAAATCGTAAACGCTTGTACTTCGCTCATTGGGGACTATAAAAAAGAAATTTCCAAATTGCCAAAAAGCAAACAAAAAGAGGAACACTACCAAAACGTGGTCGACTCACTTGAACGCTATTTGAAATCCGTTAGTAAAATATACACTGAAGCTAAAGCAATTCGCGTGAAACGCGTCTTAGAGACTCACAAAGTCGCCAAATTGGAGACAATTGGTGGTAAAGGGAATTTGGAGCTTCCACCAGTTTCGCCTCCTCCTGTTGACATCGAGGACCAATTATCAGTTGAAGAAATGCAAATGTTTGAATCAGAAAACGAAATGCTTTACAATGAACTAAACTCAACATCTGAGGAAGTCAAACAAATGGAAAGCAAAGTTGTACACATCGCCGAACTTCAGGAATTATTCACCGAAAAAGTTTTGCAACAGGAACAGGACATTGAGAGAATCGCCAACAACGTTGTGGGGGCTACAAGTAACATGCGAGACGCTAATGAACAAATCAGGCAGGCGATTCAAAGGAACGCAGGATTGAGGGTGTGGGTTTTGTTTTTTCTTCTAGTTATGTCGTTTTCGTTACTGTTTCTGGATTGGTATAACGATTAATAATAAAACCTACAGAAAAAATAAATTTATTTTTATAATAAAAAACAAAAGCAGATATATTTTTGTATAACTCGGTAATAAAGAAAATTTCTCTTAATTAACATTAAACATACTTTTGACTAGTAGAAGCATAACATCCACACCTGGATTTAGATAAGAGTGACCCCCAGCTAACAATTATTTGGCACCATGATAACAATTGTGGTGAATTTCCTCCAACTCCCCAAATCCAAGTGTTTAAAAGTCTAATAACATAAAACAATTTCTTGATACTGTACAAATACTATTAAGTGAAAAATCACATAGCAAAATACTTAACGTAGGCGCAAATGTCCCATAATAAAAACCAACATTTCATACCTTTCCTTTGTAAAAACGTAACGTGTGCTAAAAATCATCTAACAGAACATTTGTGACCCACTTGGGGCCTCTCCCTATCATAGATTTATCGTATCGAGATCCTGTATGGGGGCCCTCAGACTACTATTACTCTCCTGCGACTGCGATGGTGGTTTACTCACACTAACTGTATTCCCACTCCCCCCCGAATTCATATTCAACTTCCCAATTATATTAGGTATATTAAAATCAGCATTGGGTATTTTTTTCATAATTTTACCCGACGTAATTAATCTACCAAAGCCTTCTTGATGCGCGAATGCGTATCCAGACCGAATCGACCTCCTCGCCCGTCTGGCAGACGGCGTTCTAAGCACATCCTGACTGTGCCTAGACCTGACTTGAGCCAATCTCTGCTTCAAACGCACTCTATCGGACAAAGTCGGCGCCACATCTACGAAATAGAACCGCCACGCCAACACCGGCATTATAGAAATCGTCACGCAAAGCACGGTCGTGAACCAAAACTTCACTTCTGACATTGCCTTGGTCAGAGAACCGACATAAGGGCCGCCGATAACGTAGTTGTAGAAATAATCGGCGATGAAATAGAATGCGAGGGAACCCCAGATCATGATGTGGTTGAAAACCGTCCAATAGAATGTGTCCAAGGCGATTTGGGCCGTGTTGACTATAACAAGTATGGCGGCTGCAACACTGCAAAACAGCATGTAGTCGGAGAGGCCTTGACCGTTCGGACTCACAGCATCATAGTAGGTACCTGTCAAAAGTGACTTTCAAAATGTCAAAAACACCAATGGTGCCTACTCACCGAAAGGGATGAAAAATAATACAATTGAAACAAAACAACCCTGGATAGCACTCCGAAAAAATTCTTTTTTGTTAAAGAATAGATTCCAATGTCCTGGTTTGTAGAGTTTCGGGTAGAGAATCGAGTTTTTGTCGTTGACATCTTGATCGAATATGCCGACGGCGAGGACGGGTAACGACGTGTAGAAAAGATTATATACCGATATATACATAGGATCGAAAACAGTCTATAGTAACATACAATTAGATTTATGGGACACTTTGTAATGTATGACTCACCTGGGCGCTAAATCCGCAGAAAAATGCATACCAAAAGTGGCACAAAGTGAAAGCAAAATTCTTATTGAAGAAATAACGAAGAAAGCTGCACATCCGATAATACGACCATCTTCCATGTACTAGAAGTAGTCGTTCGAGAAATCGAAACTGTGCTATCGAATAATCCGATGCTAAAACGGCTTGCATTCCCTCTTGACCGGAAATTCCAACCCCAATATGGGCAGCTGAAAATCAACCAATCGTATTCTTGTACTACACACAAGTTACGTCAAGTCACCTCTGATCATAGAAACGTCATTCGCACCATCACCTATGGCCAAAGTGACGGCATGACGATTCTTTTTGATCAATTCAACGACCAAAGCTTTCTGTAAAGGAGTGACACGACAACAAATTACAGATTTGCACTGCATGACCACATCCAAAAACAGACGTTCAAGTTGAGGATGAAGACAATGAACCAATGAATGGCCGTTGATTATTATGGCAAAGCCGGCTGAGGTTTCTTCAACCGCGGCGGCTTCGAGGGAGCCTCGATGATACTCCAATTCGGTACTGGAAATGGTAGAAAAAAAACATAAAAATCGGATTTAATGCCAAAAATAGCTTCTTCGTCATTTTAGTGAGTAAAGTTGAGGAAAAAAAAACATGAATGACGAAAAAAACATTTTTGACGTGTGGGGTGGTGTCGGACAGCAATGTTTCTTTTGGTTGGCGAGAAGGGGGCATGCGAACAGCAGATGAAATGTGAGCAGTGATGAAGAGGCGGTTTTCGAGATCCGAAAAAATCACATTTGTTGATACTTGCATTTAAATTACTTCCTTTGACAACACGATAAAGATTAATGATAAAAAAATATTGAAAACGATGAACTGCAAATAAAGCACAGAAGAGTTACTAGAGAAAAAAATAAATAAGTAAAAACATAAAATAATGAACGTTATTGATCAATTCTCATTTTTTGTATCCGAAATTTGTAAGTATAACAACCACAAATTTGTTTTTTAAATTATATAAAATGTATTTAAAACGTGAAATGTCAATATATAAACAATAAATTTGTACATTTTTAAAATGTTTTTTTACTACATTTTGGAACCTCCAAATTTTGTTCTTGTTTAATTTGCTAGTATTAATATAAAAGCGATAGTTTATGAAAATAAAGCTGCTTCTTTAATAATTACTGATGCTATTTTACTACTTTTTTACTATTTATTCTTCGTAAAATGAGGCTCATACACCGTTTTGTGGAAAAATACCATTCGTCTTAAAAAAAATAACTCGTATTTTTTTTTTTCTTCTTTGAAGCTTGCAATTAATGATAAAAAAAATATTAAAGATCAAAATTTCGAAATGATACATTCCTATTTCTAATAAAGGATGTTTCAAAACTCGCACCCCCAGAGAAAAATTCCAAGCAAGGAACATGGAAAAAAATGTTTAAAAAATTTTGACATTTATTTTTTGACATTTCACATTTTTTTGTCAAATGTTGCTAATGATCTTGTATGTTTTTTTACAATTATTTAGTAGACAAAAGTTTAGCCAATTAAAGTCACAAATAACGTTAAACATAGTTACTATTTAGGATACAGCTTCTTTGTTTCCTGTTCTAATAGCCTGTAGCAAAAAACTTGGAAAATTATTATTCCAACTTCGAATTTTTTAAAGAAAAAACATTTTTTCCATGTATCTTACCATTTTTCTTTGAGGCGCGAGTTCTGAAACACCTGTATAGGGTTTATACGTATCGTAAGTGTCGAAATAAATAATGTATTTTTCGGATCGCTAACACGCCGTAACGGTGATTTCCAATCACGTGACCCACCCCGTGCGAATGAAAAAGAAAAATTGCTGTTAGTTTGATGAGTTTCGATTTTCTAGGTTGTCAATTCGACCGACAACACTACATACTATAGGTTAGAAAACAAGTGCTACCATTTTTGGTTCAGTTGCACTTACTTTTGTCACGTTATTAAGGACACGCTATATTAGAGAGCAGGTAGATTAATAAATTGTACAACACGAACTAACAAGAAAACTAAATTTTTACGTCACCCATAACTAATCTATACATTTTTTGCGAGTTAGTTGATAACAAACCAATCGCCGAGAGGATGCTAATAAAAATAAATAAATAAATAGAGTTAGCAAAGAAGACACAATAACAAAAAAAAATTATAAAACCTTATCGTTTTTCATTTTTGTCTACCTTGCTCTCGTATTCTCACATCTTTCAATGTCATCATCCCACCTGAATGTGACGACACTGACGGCAGGTGCCACCGTTTGTTGTTGAGGTGGTGTCGATGTGCCCGTCGAATGTTCGGTGGTGTCCATTCGGCCGTTCGTCGTACCTATTTGAATATCGGCCGGACTTTGCGGCTGGAATGTATTCACAATTTTAATGTTTTCTTTAAATTTAAGTAACTGCTGATTGACTTCCTCATACGTCGACGCATCAACGATAAAAACATCGACCAAGTCATCAGTCAACAGTTGACACGAATATCCGATATTAATCGCAGTTTCTATAAAAACAAAAAACAATACAACAATCACTTCATTTTTATTTGTTTCAAACCTTGTTTGTCGCCGGTTAGGACCCAGATTTTAATACCGGCCAAAATTAGGTTGGCAATTGTTTGCGGGACGCCATCTTGGAGTTTATCTTCGATGGCTGTCACTCCGATTAGGACCATATCGCGCTCGATCTCTTCGTAAATGGCGTCGAGACGCTCGTCTCGACCGTCCATCGAAATGGCGGCTTCTTGGTGACGTTGCTTCCAATTGTTGAAAAATTCCTCGTCTAAATCTCGCGAGGCTAGGCATAAAGTGCGGAGGCCTTCCCCGGCGAATTTCTACAAAACATATATACATCAAAAATATCAAAACAAACCAAGGTGATTTATTAATTAATTTATTTATTATCATTTATTATGAAACCAAACGATTTTTGCTTAAACTATAAATTTTTTTAAAAAACTAATTGATGAATCATAAAGTAGTAAAGAATGGGACGTTTTATCAAATAATTTTTTGTTCTTTTGTTTTTGAGTTCTGTTCTTTTTTAAATGATAATTCACTACAAAACCATTTTTTTTCATAAAGGATTAAGTACAGCGATCTACTATATATTCAATTTTTATCAAAAAAAAATTTCATATTTTGCCATTTTGATAGAAAAAATTGCATATGTCAAAAACAAAACAAAATTTCATTCTCAAAACACGATCACACTTTTTATAGCACTTTGATTTTTATTAATAATTATTTTCTGGAAGCAAAAGATTAAAAAAAACCTTGGGTCCATACTTTTTATTCACCCTGTATATGGCTCGATTTAAAAAATTAATTATCAGTATAAGCTGACAATTTTAGAATTTTTCTTTCTAATTTTAAATTGGAACCCACATTTTTCTCTTCTTAATTTAGGAGATACATATTAATTTTCTTGTTACAGACATATGCGATATATTTTTTACTAGAAATTATTGTTTAAAAAAATATCAAAATTAAAAAAAAGAAATATAAAAGTTAATAAAATCTAGTTGCATGGTGTCAAATAAGACAATGTCATTATTGTAGTCAAAAAGCAGCAAATGAAAGAAAATATTGCCAATATTTTTTCATATTTTTAATAAGAAATGACAAACAATGATTGTCAGAAAAACATCTAGTTTAGTGTTATTAATTTATGTCATTATTTATTTTGTTTACTTTTAATAATAATTGCTAACATTAATTTTTTATTGACACCATGCAACTGGATTTTATTAACTTTTTCAACTTTGATATTTTTTTTTAAATAATTTTTAGGAAAAGCAGAACTTATTGCACATGTCTGTACCAAGAAAACTAATATCTTCCAAATTATAAAAAAAAATAATTTGGGTCTCTATTTAAAATTAGAAAGTTGAATATAACACAAAATATACTAGTATAACATTTAGAAAAATTCTTAAATTGTCAGCTTATACCGTATTAAAAGCCATTTAATTTAGTTTTTTAATTATTGAAATCCGGCCACAAATAAAAATTCTACAGCGTCTGCCGTTTTTTAAAAATCACCCTTTATTAATATTTTTTCTTTAATTGTAAAAATGTGCACCATAGATCTTTTTGACAATTACAAAGTGAAAATTCTGGTAAGAAATTTATCAAAAACTGAAACTGCCTAATTTTAAAATTAGCGAATCAATTGTACCAACGTTAAAAAAGATATTTTAAATCTTTTCACAACTTTATTTTGAAAAAATTAATTTGAGATTACTCCAGTTCATAAAACGGGTGTAAGAAACATTCACCAGCAATTTTTTTTTAAACTTACATTTAAATGCTCTTGCGTCCTCTGCTTGACCTCATCGCTCCCCTCTTGTAACCTTTCATAGATGACATTATCCGCCCCTTTGCAATACAACCTCAACACCCCATCCCTCCTCAAGATCACAGACATTCGTTTTCTCACGTTATTAAAATCCAAAATGCACAATAATTCATACACTTCCTTTTGTCCCATCACTTCGATCGTAATACTATTCGGTGAGCGTTCTTTAAAAACGAATCCGAAATTTCTAGCCGCCGACACTAGCGCCGCCTCGTCCGGTGATTGTGCTTGATACTCTAATTTCCCGTCTTTATCCTCCGACATCACCGTATGACACAGAGCCAAAAGACGAAAAAAATTAAAAACGTCTGAATCGCGACGTCTCACCGCATCTAATAAATTCTTATCGAAGAATCGAAACTCTGGCTCATAATTCGGATTGAAGGAGAAATCCAAAGATTCGGTTTCATCGGTTATTTCAATAACCTCACCGGTTCGAGTATCAATAACGTCACCGTAGGATTTACCGACGATTGAACACTTATTAAACGTCATGATGTTTTGTGTTAAAGTACCGGTTTTGTCCGAAAAAATATACTCGATTTGGCCCAATTCTTCGTTCAATGTGGTAGTACGTGCTTTCGCGGCCGTTTTCTCGTAGTACATTTGATCGTCCCAATTTATTAGGAAACTCTGAACGAATCGAATCACTTCGACTGAAACGTATAGTGAAATTGGTACCACTGTATTTAGTACGATAGCGTATGAGAAAAACACCAAAAGTGCTATGATGGTGGCGCCACCTAACGGCTCCGAAGGCACTAACGTGTCCCACGGCAGGAAGTCTTTGAAATATTGTCCGACCAAGGACTCCCATATACCACATGCCACCATACAGAAAAGGCACATGGACAATAAAAAAAATACTATCTGTAAAAAAATTAAAATGAGTTTGTGTCTCAAAACAGGAATACCTTACCCCTATAATTAAAAAGTTAAGAAGTCTGTCTATACTAGTGCGTTTAAACTTGCTTTTCCCGCTGTTTTGCATCAATTTCGTATCTTTTCCGGCAAAAATAACAACGCCGTAACACCACTGAGTGTTCCTCAGGACGCATCCTCGCAGTATGATCTTATCGTTATCTAAAGAATATGTTTTGTTTTTCCACGTGAGAGCACCTTCGAACTTATTCAAGAGATTATTAGGCGTTTCGCAGACGATCTCGCCGTCGAATTCGCCCAATAAGACGTCGTCTTGACCCATTGCGGCTGTTTCCATCAGACACTGTCGACATTTTAAGTTCGTCTCACTATAATACATAAATGTGGTCAGTATCAAAGAAATAAACAAACAACGCAATTCGTACCCGTCCAATTCAGATGTTTCGATGTAACACAAACCGTTAGGTTCACTTGTGGTTAACAAGAGAACATCGGCAGCGACAAACTGATTATTGTCCATGCGAATGATATCACCGACTTGCACTGCCGACCAACGTTCTTGGACGAGTTTGCCACGACGTACCAACTGAGATTTTCGGTTGTTGACTTGGCGATCGGAAATGTGGCGTTGCTGCAACAACACAATTATTCTCGGTGCTAAATAGTTATTTATTGTAAGAGTGTGTTAGGTAGCGTTTTATCCACGCAAGAATGTTTAACCGCGAGAACGTCAATTCTATCTAACACACGACTGCAATATAACGTTTTATCCACAATCACAGGGACAAATTATTCCAAACGTAATTAAAAATTAAATTGACATTTAAACGTCACGCCAAATGTGCTTTCGGTTAAACGTAGAAAGCTGTTACGCTGGTTAGTAACAGTGGAATAAAGTTACTTTATTCCACTTGTGGTACTTTATACACATCTAAAGTGTGGAATAAAGTCTCCTTATAGAGTGATTGTGGATAAGTATTATAATATGATGGAAAAAAATTGCAAAACACGTACAGGAATGAAAATAATGACATCGAAAGAGCAAAATTAAAAAAACAACATAATAAGTTCTTGTAGCGTTAAAAACCCTTGTTCAATCTGTTCTAAAAATAATTATATTAATTATTTAGGTACGAAGCACATTGAAATTGTACTTTTCGAAATCGACCCATGCAACGAAGACTATCGTAACTCATTTTATATTCAAGTAATACAACTTAAAAATTTTATATTAACTTTAATTTTAACAAATAGCTGTCTAAGTAGAAATATCTGTCTGGCTGATACTCAATTTCTTTATAATGTTATGAATGAACTAGCTAATTGTTCAATCATAATCACATCACATTTTTATTTAAATCAATTTTATTTTTTAATCTAAATTATTATTTTCTTCTCATAAAAAAAAATGAAGAACAAAATGCTTGTTTTCAAAAATATTTTTCTTTTCTTAAAAAGGTTAAAAAGTTGCAATTTTGCTAACGCTAATTTAAGATTAAACATTTTTTGTTGTATTCTAGAAACACCATTGAATAAAACGTTACCTTCAAAAAATACAGTGTTATGTGTCTTTTGTAAATAATATATTTTTTTATAATTAAGTAATATATTTTTTTATTTTTATAAAGAATATTCCTTTTTGAAGGAACAAAAGGCCTATAACTTGTTACATACATTAAATATAGGATTTTTTAAACATATTTACACGTTTTTAAAACATACATCTGTTTGATAGCAATTGAATATCTCTTTATTTATAATCTGACAATAATAATCTATAGGTAGACCTATGAGACTTTGTAACAAAGTTTTAATATAAATACTTACAAAAGTTAAGAATACATTTTTTATAAATTTTATTTAATGTATAATGTGCAAAAAGTAACACACCTATTTATTTTCAGTTACTTTCTCCAATTCTATATTAGAAAAATACCTTTCTGAGTTCTGAACAAAAGTAAAATTAAGATTTTTGTAAGTTGAAAATTTTTGTTTTCTTAACTGACAAGGTACTAGTTTTATTTAAATTTAAATTTACAATAGGAAAAAATTCAGGATTTCTAATTTTCTTACTCGGCAAAAAAATGAGAAAAAAGTCGACAAAAAAAATGATTCTAGTCATAATTATCTGGCAAATAATTCTCATAACTTTTACACTCCACTGACCCGGAGGTTTAAACCTGCAGTCAGGCAAGCACTCACCATTACGGATATTTCTATCAAGTATGTAATGATGTTGAAAATTTATTATTATTAAAAAATGATAATAATAATAACAATACAAGGTTGTGGAAATTAGTAGCGAAAAAATTATGACTTTAATAATAATTGTCTCCCAAATTTTTTCTTTTTTTTGCCTGGTTAAACAATAATAAATAATAATAATTATCTGAATTTTATTGCATATAAATGAATGGAAAAATCAGACTTTTGTAAAAATTTGGAATTCATCAAATTTACAAGTTATTATACCTACCGACTTAAAAAAAAAAATAAAAAAAATAAGCGTACCTTAAAAATATGTTTCAATGTATGCAAATCTCTTAAAACGTGCTCTATTTTATATAAATCTTGTTTTGTAATTCAGAATTTCCTTGGAACTCAAAAAAACACTAATGTTCTAACTTAGTTTTGTAAACAGGCATAATTTTTTTTGGTTTGTTCAACTAAATGATGTAACAAATAAAAAGATATTCATGGCATGTTTAAAAAATTCAAACAAAGTGTTCCAACTAAGTCGAAACACGTGCTGTGTTAAAATAGTTTGATGTTTTTAATAGAAACGAGTTTTGATTTTCTCAACAACAAAAAACATCCAACAAGAAAACACAGTAACTGAAGAGCAAACTTTCAGAAAGCATTTTGTCCAAAATTTGCATTTTTCCACCAGAGAACAAAAACTGTCCTTTTAAGAAATAATTTTTAATTTTTTATAAAAGTGTCAATAAATGTGAAAAAATATGTACAAATTATTGATTATTGTTGTCCATTTTGTTTCTGAATATTGGACTGATTATTGAAAATAAATACAATTTTTCGGCAACGTTTCGATTCCCTTTATTGGATCTTCCTTAGGCCGTTTTACGTAGCGTGATGTTCGGGCATTTGGTTTGAGTCAAATAATCTTTTCTACAAAATGTACAAATTAGACACTAATTTTACAGCTGGAGTACTTAGACATTTTCCAGAAAAAATTAAAAACCTTTATTTTAATTGATAAAAACATGAACAAACCGCATTTTGAAAGTCTGCTCCTCAATTATAGTGTTTTTTTTATATTTTTCTTTTAATTGGTTAATACATACGATGTCATCGTAAGCATCTTTAATGGCAGTGAGTCCCAACACCCCAATGAGGGGTAGAGCTGTTGTGACGGGCGTCAAACTGCTGATAGCAGGTATCAGCTGCAACACGAGAAGGCACAAAAAATAGAAATTAGCCAGACGCTGGAACTGCTCGAATAAGTTCAACGGCAGAAACGTCAATATCGAATACTTTGAAGTCTTAATGTAGTTGCTCTGAAACATACGAAACAAATCAATTCTTTTCTGTCATCTCACTTATACCACAACTTACTGCATAACGAAATTGGGAGTTAAACTGTCTATCATTAGCGTGGATTCTCCTTTGATTATCTGAAACACAAACAAAAATTACTAATTTTGTTAATTCACTTATGTAACTTGACTCCTAGAAAAATCACCACAAGTTGGGTGAAGAAAACCATCGTGTTTATGACAGCAAGTGCATGAATTAGTTCATACGTCAATTGCAAATTGACCGTTCAATAAATTAATATTACTTTTGTTTATAAATCCAAGAATTACGATTTCCTATTTTATTATTCGGTTAAATTTAAAAATAAATAGAGCGTGGGCATAGTCAATGCTTGAGATCATACTGTTTTATTTTAAACATTTTACGAGCCACCAATTAAACTTGATTCCATTAGGAATTGCAGAGCATTACTGTAAAGCGTAGTAAAATCAAATAATTTTTTTAATTGGAAAAGTGCAATGAAGAGGAATGTTTATCAATTAAGAAATTGGGTTGCAATATTATTAAAAAAATTTGTCTTGTCACTATGATTGATATTGTGGTATTTTAATAATAAACGAGTACTTAACAAAATATCAACTTACAAAAAATATTAGTAAACTCAACAATGTTCCATTTAAGACAAAGGAAACAGTTTACTGTGTGACTCAAATGTTACATAAATTTGTTAATGCTGACTTAATCAAAACAAATATTTGCCCAACTCTATTAAATAAAAAACGGTTTAAAATAAACGTTAACACAAACAATTTGCCTAACACGAGTCCAAGTGCATAAATTGCCAATCAGTTGAGCTATTAACCCGCCAATTGTCTCGCAAATCTCCAATGACTTCCATAAAATCAAACCTTGACCCTTATTTACGCTGATTTTCGTCTCGAACTCACCGCAAGGAATGTACCCCCTTCTCGAATCCTTGGACGTGTGTGGCGAATCACCCTTATCGGGCACAGCCGTCTGATACCTTCTCTGATTTCTCCACACCACCAGTTTACCAAAAACACTCAAAATCGATTCTCGCCACCCCAACGGTCTTCGTTCACCACTCAACACGCTACTTTTCGACCTGTTCACGTCGTTATCATTCGCCTCTACGTTAAGTACAGCTTTGCCTTTCTGTTTGCACTTTTTTCGCGTGTGTTTTGAATGTTTCTTGTTCGACGGTTGATCGCCGTCGTCGTACACTTCGAACACCTCCAGTTCGTAATCCATAACTCGAGATGTTTCATTAGATTGAAGGGGGCACTCACGATTGCTCCGGAGGTGCACACATGACTCAGACGGCCGAAATTTTCAACTTTGACGTCATTGGGGCGCGAGACGGTTCTTTTACCCGATTTCTGATCGGCATTTAACGACGAACAATGACGAATGTACGAGATTCATCACTTTAAATATTTTTCAATAGATTTTGACAGGTGAACAAAAACGTCGCCATGTCGGTAAAATAGGACGCTGTTTTACCATTCGTACCAGCGGCATCAAAACCATTATTTAAAATTTGACACAATTTTCACTTTTTTTATTATTATAATTATTGGAATAACAATGTTGTAGCGTTCGTATTACGGTGGTAATAATATAGTAAAAATGTTCCAGTCGGGGCGCAAAAAAACGACTTTAGCCGATAAATTCGATCATTTTGAATAATTAATAATACTTACTATCTTGTATAAAAAAAGACTTCGAACCGATCTGACTGCACGAACCAACATTGTAACAAAAACTTGACAATTTTTGTAAAAATGAAAATATTACGTTGTTAAATGTCAATTGGACCGCCCGCCGACTAGATGGTTATTGATCACATTTGGCAAGTACCAATATTAAAATAAAATTAATAGGAAAAGTAATAACAAATGTTCCAACTTTGTTCTTTGAAGCTAAATTTCAGATCTAAATTCATAATTGATTTATTCGAATCGCGCGTGAATTCTTAAAACTCATAAAAATTTAAAAGTCTGCGATCTATATTACCGACAAGGTCAAGGCCCCAGTTACACCACACAATTAACAAGAAAGATTTAATCCAATAAAATTTACACGTCATTCTTTTATTATCGATTTGAAGTTAATCCGATAAATAATTGGCTAAAACCAATCTAATTTGTGAATAATTAAACGAAAGTCACATTACAATACATAATAAATTATTATAAATAAATTAAGTGATTTTCTTGGCGTTATCATTAGGCATAATGTCAGGTCTTATTGTTGAAGTAATAAAAATCGATTAACATTAAAACCAAGTTTAACCTGATTGCAACACACCCATCGATAAAAGCATCCGTTTGGGGGATCCCCCGGAAGTGTCTTTCTTTATTATTCTGTTGTCATTTCATGGCAAACTTGATATATCTGAATTAAAGTGTTTTTTTAATACTTGCCTAAAGTGTGTGTCCTGCTGCTCCTAAAAGACGCTCTGCTCATCATTTTCTCAAAGGATCAGGATATAAGGACAGGATGTAATGATATGGTCATAAATGCAAACATAAGGCCACTTAATTTCTATACATATAAATTGTTCTCTTATAGTCAGGTATAATTAAGGCCACTTAATATCCCTTAATACTACAAAAAGGTCGAAACGTCGAAAAAGTATATATTTTAAAAACTATACGTATAAATATTGCAGAGGTAGTAAAAAATTAGTGTATGAAAAAGTTTGATTCAAGTACTGGGATTAAGTACGGGATTATGGGGGTGGTATTGCCGAAGACGGGGGCGGTGCTGACGGCAGCGAGTGACTGAAGTGAAAAGTAGGCGAGCATCTGGGCCTGCCGATCCACAAAACCCGGCCATGGACCGCTCTGAAACAGGTATTTTTTAGTAACTAGTAAAAAAAATTAAAGAATAAAATCAATCTTGTGAGAAGATAAGCACCTGTTCGTAAATAAATAAACTACAAGAATATCGACAAGACGAAGTAATTATCTTAATATCCGGTCGTCAAATTGAAAAAAGAAGACGAGGCGTAATATAACCTCAAACATCAAACATTTTCAATTGCCGCCATTTTAATTAATAATTGAGAGCGCCATCTGGTCAAAAAAGTGGCATGATAACACAACAAGAACGAATAATGAATAATCGATAATTTTCCCATTAGAAACGAACTTTTTGTTGACTGAGAAGTTGTGACAAAATCATACATAAAATCAAAACTGAAACTGAATTCTTACAGATGTACGATTTTTTTTGTAAACATAACGAATAAACGAATTATTATTTGTTTTTTGAATCCCTTAATAAAATATATCATGCTATCGTGACGTGTAGGTGTTAAACGATTGAGTTGTGCATCAACAGCAATATTATAAAAAATTCATTATTTTAAAGCACCAATTTGAAACTAATTATTTCCCTTTTAATAATATCGAAAAATAATAAAATCGTGCTCTTTACTTGCATTCCATTTAGAGAAATAATTTGATCAAAGAATGTTTCTCCTTTTGCTTGAAGCAAATTAAACGTGTATAGATATAAAAAAAAAATAAAAATGTTATTGCGCTTGATATAAAATAATTAATATGTAAAATATGTGGTAAGAAAAGGCGCTATTTAGTAAATATTTTCTGTACAATTTTTGGTTTAGTTTTCTTATTGAGGGAGGAAATGAAATGAAATGTGTTTTTGTTTGTTTTGTAATAACAAAGAAATGATTCTTTGAAGGAGATATTTGAGATGTCTAATTATTATTAAGTAGCGTGTCGCACCTACAAATTTGTAGGTTTGATAATTAAAATTAAAAACTAATTAAAGTAATTTTTTATTTTAATTAGTCAATTCTACAATTATTGCCATAAAATAGTAAAAAGAGATAACCTATTAGTAAAACTATAATTTTGTATTTTCTAACGATGTGAATCTTGGATTTTCCGTTTCCTATATACAGGGTGAGTCACATACAGGTGTTTCGGCTAAACTGAAAGTATTGAGAGTTCTAACGATGATATTTATATAAAATTTTGTTTATAGATAATCGGTTAGGTCTGCTCAATGAAAATATTTTCAAGATAGCGGCATTTCCGATTACATTGGAATATTAACGAAAAATCAAAGCAATAAAAAAAATTCATTGTCATTTAGACATTTTTTTACTAAATACTTGTATCAAATTAAACTGAGCAATAAATGCAATAAATTAATAAAATCAGTAAGTAATTAAGAACAAGAACAAAAATACATTATTATTATTATTAATTATGTACATTCAAGTTAAAAATATCATTTTACGAATCATTGTTATTTTCTTCAAAGCGATAACAAACAAGAAAACTTGACTTTTCTTAACAATGGTAATACTCGTACTACTTAAAAGTTCAGATCATTGTACTAAGATTTGTACTATTTGTGGAAAATTGCGTTTCTACCGATAAGTAAGCCCTCATACAGGGTCTCTTAACTTATACGCATAATTTTAGGGTCTGATAGGTTATGGCAAATAATAACTAGTAGTAAAAAAAGTTCTAATGAAAGTTCCTTATTACCGAATTATACCGTTTTAAAAACACTATTAGACTTATTTTCGCTGATGACACCAATGTCGACATTACATTATTTTGTTCATGCTATGCCTGTCAATAGGTAAGTGAATCGATATTCTTTATTTTTGTGGGGTTAAGTGGTATTTTTTATTGATATTCGACAAAAATTAAAAAAAAATAAAATTTAACATATTGTTCTTTTTTTGGCTTATTAAAAATCATAACCTTTCATTCTCTAAGTTTATGCGCATAAGTTAAAACGCACTCTGTATAATAAACAAAAATGTTTAAGTAAAAATTCAGATAAATACACCTTCAGAAGTAACGTTCACATTTATATCGTCTATTTTTCCAAATAGACTACTTTTCTACCCTACAATCTGATCAATTTTCCTATTTTATTATTGTAATGTATTTGTACCGTCTCGCCTGTTCAACACCAAAAAAACTTTACTCAAAAATGATATTTACCTACTCGTTGGTAATTTTCGCTACTCTGAAGCTAAATATAAACTCTGGAAATAATGTTTTCCTAAAAATAAAATAAAACGAAATATTTTATACAATTATCTTTTTAAAGCTCCGGTATTACTTTATTTTAATATTTTGACTTCAAAATTAAGTTGGCAACACTAAATTATTGGTGATATTAAATTGTGTTAGATGACGGCCATGCCACCGGCCTCCCCTCGGAAATGAATGAAAACTGATTATAAAAGTTTTATATAAAATTTGATAGTTTATGTTGTCAACTTGATTTCAAATTCACAGGATACTTAGATTAAAAATTTATTTAAAAGCAGTCTATTAACCGTTTATTTAATAATTAAAACATTGAATAATGTAGATAGTAGATGTGATGTTTGTCAATTTTCGCATCTTTCCACTCTATTTATTTTTTAAGTTGCCAACTAATTTTAAAATCGCAGTCTACTGTGATAAGATTTAACAAATTTAACAAAACCCATATTAATTATTTAATGTAAAATGAGTGCAAAAATTCATTTCTTATAGATGTTTCAATTTAGATTTTATCTTTAATTAAACCGAAAATCTTTTAGCCGGGAACACCTTGTAATTAGATGAAAACAACTAAAAAAAATTTAACTTATTTTACAACGCCTTTTGTCTTTTTAAGTTTTTTATATAAATAATACCCTTCACACAGAATGGTATACTAAGCGTAATTAATAATTATAGCAGATACACAATCCACATTATATCCAATTAAAGAAACAATATCTAGCAAGACCTATTGTTTCTAAGTTAATTACGAATTCCAATTTAAATTATGTGACGTCGACAGCAGGGATGTAATTAAACGGTTATTTTGTTAATACTCTAAACAAAATCCTTTAAAGAGCTATTAACAATGCAAAAACTATAACATTTTTTGTGTCATTTCACATGCAACCGTAGAAATTTTACTACCACATAAAAATAAAAATTTATGTATACCTATCCCCAGAAAAATGTTTACACATTCTAATAAAACTAAGCCAAACTCATACAAGATGCAGGAAATTTTCCAACAATACAAGCGCACAATGACGTGTCTTTATTAATTTTTCATCAAATATTATCTAAAAAAATTAACTCAGTGTATGTAGCGGGAGGAAGTACGTCTTAGCAATGTTAACAAAATAAACATTTTTTATCAGAAATATTTTACAATGATGCAATCAAGAACAATCATTTTCCGAAATGACTTACACTTATCTTTTTATCTAGATCGACCGACTTGGCATTTTTCCAGATTAATTAATTAGAAATTGATTTTTCTTAGAAAACACTAATTGAAATAAAACATTCATACTTAGCAATAAGTCAAAGAATCCACGTGTCCATGGTTTTGAAAAGCGTCACTTTTCGCACTTTCCTTATGAAGGTTACACTCACTTGGTTATTATCACAAAGTTTCGCGCATAAACTTTTATCGGTGTTTTATCAGTGACGAAGGTTGGCACGTTACTCCTCACCTATCAACGGTCACACTGACAATACGAAGGGTTGGTCGGTATCGGTAGACACGCGATGCTCGAGGCATTGATATTGTTTCAAATCTAGCGCCAGAAATCAATCAGTTTCTGGTCTGAATCATGCTGGGAGGTTTCCTGAGAATGACGTACAAAAAGATCGGACTTTCCCAGATTTATGTCATCGCGGAAACCGGTCAAGGAAAGAGATCATTGAACAGAAGAGACGCAATTGTAAAACATGTATTTGAACGAGATTCATGCCCATTTTCGCCTAGTATCATATCTTTCTTATCCCTCATCTGATAAATACGAGACGATTATAAAGTATGTGCAAATATTTTAACAGGTGATACCTAATAGAGCTCAAAATAAATAACTAAACTTGCCTTATCCGAATGTTTATACAGGGTGATTTTTTAAAAAGGGCATGCGCCGTTATTTATGGCACGATTTCAAAAAATGAAAATAGTATACAGGATGATTCTTAAATAGACCGACAAAATTTTATCACATCTTCCCAACGATAAATGGAGGCAAATTGTACGATTTTTACGTTTAAATATTTTAGGGGCAAAACCCCCTTAATCCGTGCCACTTACGGCGTTTATGAATTGTTGCAATAATCAAGTACGTTAATACCATGGTTACCACTACCTGTGCTAACACATCAGTGGCGTACGCTTTACTTCGAAAATGACTTTAATAAATTTTATTTGAAGAACGTTTAAACAAAGAATATTTTAAATATTTTATCCAGCATGTTCTCATTTGATACTACCAAGGATAAAATTTTGTCGGTCTATTTAAGAATCACCCTGTATGTATTAAAATACAAGTTGCAGAAGGTATAAGAATCCATAATGATTTTTTTACAAAAAACTAGCGACACACTACTTCGAAAAAATAAATCAATTTTTATATACCTACAGGTGCGCCAGAACTCGCACTCCAGAGAAAAATTTAAAGGAAGATACCAGGAACACGGAAAAAATGTTTAAAAAAATCTGTCAAAAAATTTTGACATTTATTTTTTGACATTTGACATTTTTTCACGTCTATTTAATGATACTGATGATCTTGTATGTTTTTTTACAATTATTTAGTAAAGGTACAAAAATTTTGCCAATAAAAGCCACAATAACATTGAACAATTTAGAATATAGCTTCCCTGTGTCCTTTTATAATAGTTTGTAGCAAAAAAACTTGGAAAATTATTTTTGCAACAGAAATAAATAGAGTCAAAATGCAAAAGTTAAAAACTTCGAAATTTTAAAGATAATTTTTTTTTAACATTTTTTCCATGTTCCTGGTATCTTACCTTATTTGGCATATTTCTCTGGGGCGCGAGGTCTGGCACACCCTGTATTCAACTTTCAAATTTTAAATATAGCACCCACTTTTTTTCATAATTTGGAAGGTATTAGTTTTCTTGATACAGACATGTGCAATATGTTCTACTTTTACTAAATTTATCAAAATTGAAAAAAAAAATAAATAAAAAGTCAATAAAATCTAGTTGAATGATGTCATTGAATAAATTGACGTTAACAATAATCTTGTTAAAAGTAAAATAAATAAATAAATAAATAAAAATCAAATAAATTAATCACACTAAACTAGGTAGATGTTGTTCTAACTTGCTATTAGTAATTATTATTATCATTTCTTATTAATATTTTCTTTCATTTGCAGCTTTTTGACATTTCAATAATAATATTGTCTTATTTGTAGATTGTAGTAGATTTTTATTGACTTTTTTTAACTTTGTTAATTTTTAAACAAAAATTTCTAATAAATTGCACTTGTCCGTACCAAGAAAACTAATACCTTCCCAATTACGAACAAAAAAATATAAGTTCCAATTTAAAATTATTAGAAAGTTCAATATAGCCCAAAATTTATTACATTTAGAAAAATTCTAAAATTTTCAGCTTATACGAGTAAGTATATTAAAAGCCAATGAATTTATTTTTTGTTTTCGAAATCGGACCATAAATAAAAATTCTACAGTGCCTGCCGTTATTTAAAAATCACCCTGTAGTTTCTAAGGTACAGGGAGTACACCCCCCACTTTGGCGTTGGAAAAATTGTCATTATAAATGAACATTATAAGTAATGAAATTCTGTCGTATATTGCACCTGTGGCTGGAAAAGATACACTTTCCTCCCTTGTAAAACAAATAACTATTATTACCGAATGTAAAATTTCATTCAGTAAAACATGCGTAACTTGACAATTTGAAAAAAAAATTATAGGTATTTTTGCAATCTTAACGTTAGCGAGCCTACATATAACTGCCTAGGGATGAAATGATATTACTGCCCACGGGATGCAATAACCCAACCTTTAAAAGGTTAATAATCGGCATATTACATTAGTGATTGTGAATAAAGATAATACACAAAGGCATTAAAAAGAATAAATAAAAACGTAATATTAACTGAAAAGTAATCGAAAATAATGTTCCTTCTCTAGTACCACATTTTGATACTATGAATATCGCTAGTTGTAGTAAGACAATTCCAAACTATCACATTTTAAACTACTACTTCCATAAAAACAGAAATTCGTTCTATGTTCTAATATGCAAACTTTTAATCGCAATAATTTGAGTTGGAAAGCAAATATAAAAATGCAGTTTCCATCATTGTGACGTGCATTTTAACACAATTAACCAGGACAATTCGGTGTGTCAATTTTAAATAAAACTGACAAACACTGAATGTTTAAAAAATTAAAGAAATGCCAACCCACTAATCAAAAAATTTCCTTTTTCTATGTCGGTGTCACAATGAACATTTTGTGTAACTGAAAACAGTTGCATTAAATGCAATTTTGTGACACTGTTTTTTGGCCATCACTAGCCATAGACCGTCGTTTTTAAGTGAGAAATTGTTACAGTTTAACGTATTTCAGCGAAACTAATGCAATTTAAGCTATTTTCGAGCAATTTGGGTACCGCATCTGTCAAATATAATAATAAATTCAATTTAAAAAGCGCTCAATAGAAAGAATAGTATAAAAACGCGTGTTACAACCTCTCATTGTGATACTTGTACATTGTAACACAATGAGTGTTTGTAACTCTAGTTTTTTAATGTAATTAATGCAATTTTAACCTGTTTTGAGCAAGCAGAATGTGATAATTTGACGGCTTTCGCATTCGACACTTAAAAATGTCCCCTTTTTAATACTGTTAATGAAAACTATCGCATGTTGTGTTTGTTACCGGAACAAAAGCACACTACATTTCTACCATTACATCATCACCTAGTCATAAATAGTTGGCAATTTGCCATCCTCAACGTCAAAAAGCTCAGAAATTACGAAATGCCATGACATTAAAAGCTCGCAAAGTGAAATGGGAGGGGAAGTGACCCGAATAAGTATTACAACTGTGACGAGGTAGGCGAGAAATGGGAGGGTCTAATGAAAATCTAGTAATTTGTCGCAAAGGTAGACTAATTTGAAGATTGTTTATGGATGCCATAAGCAAATCGATTCGAATTGTCTGACTTGATTATGTGTCGGCAAACAGGAATAATTGGTTAGGTGTGAATGCTGTTTATTTTGATCATTATTTTGACGAAATTAATCATTTTTTCGTTGCGGATTTGATTTTGTTTAAGGTCAGGAAAATTAAATTTAAAATTGATTTAATGGCAATGCAAAAAATTAATTATGGAAGTAACAATAAGTAATCAAATGAAACAAAACATGAACATCACAATGAACTCCGTTACAATAATTATTAATCATTTAAACACATAGTTGAAGCAAATTTTGAGGTCATAGTAAACAAATCAGTACAATTTTTATCTTTACGGTAGAACTTCAAATTGTTACTAATTAAGTTTTAACTATGACTAATATGTTTATAATCTAACAATGCCTCCTTCGCCACTTATGATTAATTAACAAGATTTTTAATGAGAAAATGTTTTTTCTTGCTGTTGCATTATTCAAAAATATTATTAAAATCAAATTTTTTTCCTATTAAAACTTTCCAAAACTAACTGTAACTAAACATAAAGATACCATAAAGATTAAGTACTTAATTTACTTCATACGTTTTAGTTTGTTCTCATATAAATTAAAATTGAAATCTAATAATTTAATTCGTAATTACTAAACGATAAGAAACAAAATTAAACAATTTTTGTGTTGCCCAAACGACAGTATGTGATTTTTATGATATTTATGAACGAAATCTCTTCAATTGGTGCCCTGATTGTTTATGATATTTATTATGATAAGTATCGCAAACAGTAACATGGAAAATGCATCATTTTTTCCAAAGCACTCTTCGCTTTTTCTTAATTTTGATCAGCATGTAAAATTTAATCAAATCGTGTGATACATCGTTGTAATCAGGAACAAAAAGACTTTTCAAAACTACAGAAATCAAATATGGCGTCCTTAAGAAAATCCAAAGTTGAGTGACGTAACTCTGATATCAAGAGCGCCTTGGAAAATAGGATGACAGATTTAGATTCTTTGTAAGAAGGTGCTTTAAGAATGCCTTAGTTAAAAACGTTTAGATCTTTTAGTTTTCGCTTGAAAAAATAAAAACGAAAATTACAAATTTCCGTTTTTTTACAATAATTTAAAAACTAAATGACACATTCAATTTTCTTTCAGATTATTGTTCAACATAAAATGCGCAACTTAACCGACCTCGTATCTATTATAACTGAGACCCCCATGGTGGAGCTCGAAAAACAAACACCCTGTATATTATAATTATGTATAATGAGTATTTGTAAAAACAAATATAAAAAAATTGATGTCATGATCAAGTGAGGGCTTGATAATGATCACTAATATAAAATTATCCAACATTACCCAAAAATACTATTTTCACCTGTTTATTTCTGCAAATTTTAACGTTTCTATAAGATTTGAAAAGTCTAATCTATCGCCGGAAAACTATACCACATTTCGGAAAAAATAATAAGTTAACAAAATTATTTTAAAATAATAGACATAAACGAATCAGAATCTCCTTATTTCTGACAAGATAATTATAAATATTAGGCGGCCATATTTCCAACTAATAATCTATATCATATCCATTATTCAGAGGTAAGTTTTTCCAATCAAGGTCGTTTTGCGATGCTTCTGCTACCGAAATGAATTATTCATTCGTACCTCACGTCTGCAGGCAACCCCCAACTTTAGATAATAACAACATTGGTAATAACACGTTTAACTTTCCAAATTTGCTAAACAGACGAGATGTATGTATGTCATTATCGGAAATCACTTAAATACCACTATTTTGTTAATCATGCAAGAAAAGAAAATATGTTGTTTGTTGAATAGTTCCCAAGTATGAAATTTTCTTTTTCTTTTAAGTTAAGTTTAATTGTTTTTCTAAAATTGTTTCGAATTCGATTTATTGCTATTGGATGGGTCACGCCATAGCTTCTTTTAGAGCTCAAGTCGCCCGTTACGATTTCATTAAGAGTGTGGAGCGATGTCAAGGATTTAACAAGGATAAGATAGCGGGCCATGAAAGAGGAACTAATGAAATTGACAACATTTTATTTGAACTAATTTCTTTGATATTGGTCCTTATTTATATTAAATTCATCGAAATTTAATTGCTTTCGGATTTTCTTGTAATTTCAAGAAATAGAATTAATGAGAGATTCGGAAGTTCCCCAAACCACAACCTTCATGTTTCCATAATTTCTTAAAAAAAACTTTCATAAAAGTCCGATGTTTTCCACGTCCATAAATATTAACTCTGTATACAGGGTGTCAGAACTTGCGCCACATGAAAAATATGATAAAAAATTTTGACATTTATTTTTTGACATTTGACATTTTTTATGTCTATTTAATGATACTAATGATCTTGAATAGGTTTTTTTATAATTATTTAGTAAAAGTAGAAAAATTTTGATACTAAAAGCCACAAATAACATTAAACAGAGTTTCAATTTAGGATACAACTTCCTTGTTTCCTCTTCTAATAGCTTGTAGCAAAAAAACTTGAAAATTATTTTTCCAAAGAGAGTTAAAGTGCAAAATTTAAACTCTCATAACTTTCATAACGAAATTTTGATAGAGTTTTTTTAACATTTTTTCCATGTTCCTGGTGTATTATATTTCTCTGAGGCGCAAGTTCTGGCGCATCCTGCATTTATAACCATTAATAAAGTTTATTATTTTCTTAAAGTATTTTACATTTCATCAAGTTGTAGCAAATCAAAAGTGCTAAATGTGATAAATAGCTACGTCAAAAGTATAAACAAATGAATAAACACAAATGTTAAAATTAATTATCCACAATTTTATTAAAAAATATTGGTATCAAGTGGTACCAAGTATTAAAAATAATAAAATATCTACACAAGTACTATTTCAATCAAAAAAAAAAAAACAGAAAAAACCTTATTTGAAAATATACAAATTTTTCTTCTCACACAATGACCCGAGTAACACGTTTTCGGTTAATATTTCAGTTACTGACATAAGAAATTGCTCCAAATTTAAAACAACCAACTAAACAAACTTGTAAAAATGTCTTCCTTTGCACTCAATCCACTGAATCACCTGAAATAATTTTCAAGTAGATAGAGATACAAAGAGTTACAAAAACATTTTTTTTTTAATAAAACGACACATTTTATTACAGCCCTTTAATTTTTTTTCAAGTATTCTAATTAGTTATTGTGTAACAGATCTTTAAAATCATCGTTTCTTTCACAAAAATTGTTAAATTACAAGTAGAATCCACTACTCGTCCCCATAATAATATTTCCAATCAATAAAATATGTGCCATCTTCCACACATTCATTTAAATATAGCTCGCATGACAAGAAACGATAGGAATCAATTCCCAATAAATTACTCTCAAATACCTTCGATGAAATTATCACCATTTAAATAAATATACAACGAGAAGTAATTAAGCGTCTTGGTACTTCCCCGAAAATTACTACCTAATCTTACGATTGATTTATCGATTCAATTCGACGAATTTGGACATAATAATTAATAAAAAAAATTCAATTTAGTTAAATCACTAGAGAATGAAACATTTGTCACAAACGGTTCATAACAAACCTTGACATGGCCATGAAGCAATTTCGCAATCACTTGGGAAATACTTTCATCTCGACATTGAAATAAAACTGAATCGTCTACCAGACTTTTAAATTAGAAAAAAAAATTATTTGCGTCTGTAATTTTCTAGAATCTACTTATTTTTTTTTATAAATATACTAGTTCGAGGAAGTACACCGTTTTTTTCTATTGTCTAATGTGTCTATTACTAGTAATGATTTCAAGTTAAAACTTAAAATACAAGGACATTTTATGCTAATTAATTCCAGACCTCGTTTGATTTTCAAATATATCAAGTGGAATCAAATTATGTCAATTGAAAGTATTAAAGTTTTTACCGGACTTTAATTTATTTAGATCTGAACCATTCTTTTAATATGTAATTATGTATTTATAATATAAATACAGTCGGTACAAAAATAATACTTTTGACAAACGCAATATAAATTATGTCACAAAGAGGATAAACAATTTAAATTAAATCCATAAATTAAGATTTAATTATCTATCTTCATAAAATATGCGAAATTATTGATTCACTATATTTTTTGTCATTGTGTGCAATTAATTAAATTACAATAGAATTGTTATTATTTGATTAAAGTCACATGTTTTTATTCGTTAATACACTGGACACGGAATTTTGGACATCAAATTTATGACGTTCAAAAAATGTCAATGTAAGCCACGCTTTATTGTCATTATGATTGACGTTTGAAACTAAAATTTGAAAGTTTTAGTTGAAATTTATTTTTGCCGTCGATTTTCCAAAACAATAATGCCAGCAATCCGTGTTTTATAAGTTATTTTGATTTGTTGTCATTTTTTTTCTCGCTCTCAGGATAAAAATTACAAAAACCGAAAGTGAGATTAGTTGCCTAAGGCCCGTTTTACATTTTTATATCAGTCGAATGACAAATCGTCCAGAATTCCGTTTCCGCCAGTGTATCATAAATGAAACCTAAAAATTAAAATAAACATTTGTTTTTCAAACTAGCAGTATTACAAACGGCTAAATAAAAAAAACCTAATTTTTTCAAACATCTCTCACAGCCCACTATCTGCAATACGTTGTTGTGTAAATAACAACAGGTAAACACCGATATTGACACAGTAACGAAGTTCCCAATTATAATAAAACCCACCGCAAATCGATTTAATTTTTTGTTTACACTGAAAATCACTGTCGAAATTCCGAATGCGCGCCCTAACCTATCCGACTTTTTGATGTATTATTACCCCCTAGAAACAAAACAACATCGCCAGGAAAAGCCCAGCCAACTTACCTGATTTTGCGTAAAACCGTCCCACTTTCGAGTGCTTACGACGACATTTTCTTGACGAATTCATAAATCACGTCCATATTGTTCCAATTTGTTTTTAATCCAACACTTCTGCACGATTCACTGTTCGCTACCTGTCTGATTTTGACATTTGCACCTGAGATTACAACGCACGGTGTGAAAATCCCTAATGCGCACGTGGACGAGAGTCTACCAACTTAAACGTTTCGAGGTGAAGGATGAAATTTGTAATTTTGTGTCGTGTCATTTTATGGATTATTTTCGTGATTCGGCGGGTTCGTGAAGCGAATTGGCACGCTAGGACGTGCTTATCTCATTATTTTTACGTCAGGGTTTTTAATGCCCAATTAGGGGAATTAGCAGGAGCTCTGGGTCTTACAATATTAAAATTTGTTATCAGTTCTGTCGCTATTGTGGGGCAATGTAAATTTGTGTAAAACAAAATTTTATATTCTGTAAAGTGATCTTTTACAAATTTGAGGTTGGCACTTGGTGTTTGTAAATCAAAAATTTAATGAAAATGTACCAACCTAAATATTTCCTACACACAAAACTTTGTATTCTAGCCCTCATCTGTCCGCATATTTCTCTTTGAATACCTATTAACGTTATTTGATTCAAATTGAAAAATGTTTGTCTGTCCTACGCGAAGGCGCACAAGTGCTAAAAGAAAACTATATAAAAATTCCCATTTTTCTTGACAAATTAGTTCTATAATTATTTTTCTTGTTTCTAGTTTGAGAACAACTTTAAAATATATATTTTTGTAATATATTTCGATTAATAGTATACTTTAGATTAAATTTTTAAATGAATTTTTAGGATTTATGGTTGGCACCATGGTTGTTCTGTGGCTGGCACCATTGATTTCGCGACCCCAACCAAACGTCAAAGCGAAATTTTTCAAAATTGTTTTCTGGCCAAGAGTGTTCAACTTAGTTTAAACATCTTGCAAAATGGTGTTAGAAAGTACGATGATTTGGTAAGTAAACTCTAATTTATAAAAAAATTTAAAAAAACGTCAAAATTGCCTACCTAACCTCAAATTCCAATGACTTGGCATTATTTGTTTATTTGTGCCCTAGTGTCGATAATAGTGACTACATGAGAAACGGGGACTTCCTCCCGACTCGCCTCCAGGCCCAACAAGACGCTGTTAATTTAGTTTGCCACTCGAAAACAAGATCAAATCCTGAAAATAACGTCGGATTATTAACCCTAGCCAAGTGAGCCCCTTTTTGCTTGAAAATTGTTTTTTAGCTAACTGTTTTTTAGCGTTGAAGTATTAGCGACTCTTACTAGTGACGTGGGGCGAATTTTATCGAAACTCCACCAAGTCCAACCCAATGGGGACATCAACCTACACACCGGAATACGCATTGCTCATGTAAGTATTAAAATAAGTGTATTGACAAAACTAATTTTTTTCCAGTTGGCACTGAAACACCGTCAAGGCAAGAACCACAAAATGCGAATTGTGGCTTTTGTTGGCAGCCCTGTCGCATCTGAAGAGAAAGAGTTAGTAAAATTGGCGAAAAAACTGAAGAAGGAGAAAGTGAACGTCGATATTGTCAGTTTTGGGGAAGACTTTACCAATAATGAAGTTTTGACCACTTTTATCAACACTTTAAATGGAAAAGTATTAATTTTGAATGTTATCAAATTTATATTACTCTTAGTGCTTGAAGGATGGCAGCAGCAGCCATTTAGTGACGGTCCCCCCCGGTCCCCACCTTTCGGACGCTCTTATTTCTTCGCCGATAATCCAGGGCGAGGATGGTACCGGCGGTGCCGGTTTGGGGGCTTCCGGTTTTGAATTCGGCGTCGACCCCAACGAAGACCCCGAGTTGGCCCTCGCCCTCCGCGTGTCCATGGAGGAACAACGGCAAAGACAAGAGGACGAGGCGCGACGCGCGAAAGAAGCCTCGTCTACTGAGACAGGGACCAAGGCTTCGCCCATTAAGGAGGAACCGAGTGAAGAAGCAATGCTCGAAAGGGCATTAGCGATGTCCATGGAGGAGGATGGGGAGAGTGCCCCCGCGGGGGTCCCCACTGTCGATTTTGCTAATATGACGGAGGATGAACAAATCGCGTTTGCTATGCAGATGTCGATGCAGGATGCACGTAAGTTGGGGGTTGTGTGAGGAGGGGGAGGTTTTATGGGGGTATTGCAGAGGAATCGAGTTCGGGGAAGAAGGAGGAGCCGATGGAGGTTGAAGGGGATGAGGACTATTCGGAAGTGATGAATGATCCGGCGTTTTTGCAAAGTGTTTTAGAGAATTTACCAGGGGTTGATCCGCAGTCGGAAGCTGTAAGGCAAGCGGTGGGGAACTTAAAGGATAAGAAGAAGGAAGACAAGGATGATAAACAAAAGAAATAAGTTAGGGATAATTGTTAATTTAGTTATTTTTTTACATAATTATACATTATATGCGGAACTGTATTGATTTGATTGGTAGTGTGAAGTATCATTTCAAATAAATGGATAAATATTAATCACCCAATTGTGTTTTTGTTAAAAAATTCCATTTTTTCCAAAGAAAAGTAAATAAAAGAAGTGACACTATTGGGTAAAGAATTTTCTTTGCAATGTTGGTATGAGAGTCAATCACCGGTAACTGTCAAATAAACATTACAAAAATTGCGCCAGTTTTTTTACTCCAAAGCAAGCATAAATGCAGTTTTTTATACCTTGTTCTAAAATAATGCTTTGGAGTTGGTTATCATCTTTCATATGGTTTCAAATTAGACTGATGTGTATTTTGGGTTGCCTATAACATATGTTTGCTTCGGAACAACGTAAAGATTTGTCAACAAGAAGTTACCACCTAGGATTTGAATTTTTAGGAAAATTACGTTTTTCATGTTGTTTGCAACTAGAATTTTTAGAAGTAATTTTGAAAGCCTAGCGTTGGTTGACGATTGACGTTTTCTGTCAACTTGCTGTCAACTATCAATTGAGTTATCTCTACAAGCTGACAGGTGATTTAAACTAAATTTTTGACACTAGTTACAAAATCTTTTGTTTGTCACCACAAATCAACCTAACCAAATTTAGGGCAACCTATGCACTAATATCCCTAAATCCTAGGGAGTAATTTCGTGTTGATACGGCAATAGGCTTTCGCAAATAGAGTCAGAAGGAGATGTTCCTGAAGATGCTTCTTACAAAAATGGGCGAACGACGAACTTTCCTTATAAACTGACGCGTATAACCTAAAATAACCAGATTTCATATGTAGCAATCAAGTAGTAACAAAAAATGTTTTTTTTTATTTTTCTACGGTTGGTATCAAATATTTTTTTTAGTAACAAGTAACAATTGAAACAACGTGAAAAAGACCAGATTTTCAAAATTATTTTTACGAATTTTCAAATTACTTAACACTGTATCTAGTCCGAGTGTTTATTTTGTTTTTTTTAATTACTTTAAACCTAAACGTGATTATTTTCTTGTACCATAATGATAAAATCAAGATTTTTTAATAAATAAATGAGGTAAGCGATCAAGTCTTGTGATAAACCATAATTTTATTGTGAACCATTGATAAATAAGTTAGATAACAACCAAGATTTCGTTAAATATCATACAATGACCTCACCTTAAAAAAACTAACGACTTGAACAATTTTCTTGTCAAAACTGAAGCGATTTCACTTTATTAACGCGGGATTATATTATATTTTCCATTCGTTAATAGCTTCTAAGTGCCATAGAGGCTGTTGATTTAAGAATTTACTTGAACAATTTTATTTTTTTTTTGCCAAACTTGACATGCGAGAACTTACAGAGTTTGAAATTTTATCATCTTTATTTCATCTTAATTCCATTAACAACAAAACAACGAAAATCCCTCAATTATTATTGTCATCCTCGTCGTCTGCCTCGTCGTAGGGGTCACACGAATCGAAAAGTCCCTTCCTGCGAATCCGGTGAAACTCCTTGTTGATGTCGTAGTTCTTGTAAAAGTCAGCATAGGCCTTCTTACGTCCATTTCCAAAAATAAACTTCATGTAAAGTCCAGCGATGGTGCAGGAAATTCCAGTCAGAATCAAATTGCGTTTGATCTGGGCCTGAAGCAAGCCCCGCATTTTCGGTTTGGGAATTTTAGCTGTTTCTTCCGACATTTTTCGACAATTTTATGGAAAATCAATTTGGAGAACCGATTGCGCACTACTTGTTCGAGAAATTTTTGGACAAGTCAAAAACAAATAAGGGTGACTGACATAAGAACAAGAATGACTTGATTGGTACTTTCTCACAAAAAAAAAGTTTGCGTTTCCTTGGTTACCGTTATTTAATAAATTAGAAAAAAATTGTTAGGCGCCACTGGCAATGATGTTTTGACAGATTTTGTTGTCCCAAGCTTGTCAAATTCCAGAAATAAAATTTTAGCTATAATACGCTTTACTTTTTTTATACTAGATACAAAAAATACCCGAGTAAAATATTATTTTAGTAAAAAAAAATTCTGCAATATCGTGGCTTTGAGCTGTATAATTTTTTTAAATATATTAAATAAGTGTAACCAAAGAAACGCAAACATTTTTTTGTGAGAAAGTGTCAATCAAGTCATTCTTGATTGGCACAATTTGTCAATTTAAAATCTTAATTTATTTAAAAAATTAAAATTTGTCAATTAATTCATTAAAATAATTAAAAAAAAACGAGTTTTTGGCAAATAACTCCGAATGTGTTAAGATTTGTGATAGGGTTGTAATTAGAAAAATGTTCGTTTTTTAATTCCGCTTCAAATGATATGAAAATAAATAGGGGTTCTAATTGAAAATTAAAAAAAAAACAAAAAGCTTTGAAGTTTGAAAAAAAGTTTGATAGTAAATTGTGCACAGACTGTAGTATCAAACAAATTTGATCAAATAGACTGTGAAACTTAATTTAATCAGTGCCTAGTATAAATTTTATCAAGAGAGCGCTATTTGTATTTTTTATTAAGAGTAATTTTTAAAAGTAAAGGTACAAGACCAATTTTTTTTGGTTTTCATTTTTTTACAGAAATGCCTGAACCGATTTAAAAATAAAATTGGGGATATGTAAATTACTAAAAAGACATCCTAGTGAGCACAAAAAATAATAATATGCCACTTAAAAAAATGTCTCATTATGACGGTACATTTTTTTGGAACATTCTGTATAATCAAAAATATTTTCCTGAAGTGCGCTCTAGAATATACACTGGCCGTCAAAATTAACCGGACAACTAAAATTTTGCAATTTTTCACTTTGCAATATTTTTGTTATTTTTTGTCGGATTTTGACAATTTTTTCTTCGGATTAAAGAACGAACTTTGCAGAACATTGTAATTTAATTCAATAAAATTTCTAGTTTTGTCTTGTAAATGTAAAACAGAGACAAAATTAAATTTTTACTTATATCAGATTTTGCCCGTTCTTTTCTGAATGAGGACATATTTGTTTCAAAATTTTACCTTCTGGTCCCCCAGAGATACAAAACATTGAAAAAGACGTTGTTTTTCTAATGTTATACTAAATATTCGTTCAGAAAGTAGGCTACATAAAAAGGTAGGTAGATCGAAAATTATTGCTTGTATCACCAAAAGAGCACAATTACGTCTTTGAACACAAAAAATCTGAAAAACATAGAACTTCAAAGGATTACAACAAGTAAAACGGTTAATTATTGGAAGCTTCCATGCGCCTATTTAGACGTTTTACTTAAAACGAACATTCATTTTTGAAGGTTTATATCTCTCATGCCCCAAGAATTAAAATTATGGAAAATCTGGTACATAATTCAGAAAAGAATGAGCAATAATCTGAAATCAGTAAAAACTTAGGTTTGTCTCTGTCGCACACCACAAAATCTGTATAAAAATATGTAAAAAAACAGTGCCTTTGTCGTTTGAGTATCACATTTAGAAGACAAAACTAGAAATGTAAATGAATTAAATTATAATAATCTAGAAAGTTTTTTCTTTAAGTCAAACAAAAATTTGTCGAAATCCGACAAATAATAACAAAAATTTTGCAATGTAAAAATTCGTAAAATTTTAGTTGTCCGGGGGGTTCAAAATTAATTTTTCATGTCTTAATTATAGGTACAGTGTTTCATTTTTACTGTTAGGTACAAATTTAAATATTTGATAGAATATTTAATTTTAAGACAAAAGTGTTTCGAAAAATGCTATGACAGGGAGCTATACCCCCTAAAAAAGGTACGTTTTTTAAAGGGTTTTTTCTAATATTTCAGAATAGATAAAATTACAAAATTTGGTACCTTACACTTATGTACACCTAAACAAATGCCAAATAACAAAATTTTTAATCAGGGGCCTCCTAAACAGTAAAACAAATTCAATTTTAAATTTTTATGCTGTTTATGGTCTGCAACATAAATTTTTACTAAAAATCCGTAAATTGTATCGGAAAAACACAAAAGACCTTTTTTTATGTAAAACTATGAAATTTTGTTGCTGAAAGTGACCACAGGCAAAATAGTTAGAGTAAATTTTTACCCTAATCCCATCTAGTTTAGGAAGCCCCTAATTAACTTTTTTTTTGTACTTGTTTAGGTGTATAAAAGTTATCATCTGTCGGTACCAAATTTTGAATTTTTTTTCTAAAATTATTTCGGAAATATTGAAAAAAAAACTATTATAAAAGACGCACCCCTTGCGTAGCATTTTCGATATATGTTCATAGAAAATTTTTGTTTTAAAAATGAATATTCTATCTCCTGTTTAAATTTGTAACAATAAAAAGTATTAAAAATTTATTTTATTTTTTGTTACTTTTGTAAGTTAATTTGTATTTTTTTTATGTTTAATTAGGATCTCTTATTTCAATCTATTTATACATGGTGATTCTTAAATAGACCGACAAAATTTTATCACAGCTTCCCTAGTATAAATGGAGACAAACTGTACCCTTTTTACGTTTATATTTTGTAGGGGCAAAACCCCCTTGATCCGTGCCACTTACGGCGTTTATGAATTATTGCAATGATCAAGTACATTTTGATCAAATTAATACCATGGTTTCCACTACCTGTGCTAATACTATTTACGAACACAACAGTGGCGTACGCTTTACCTTGAAAATAACTTTAATAAATTTTATTTGGAGAACGGTTACACAAAGAATTTTTTAAATATTTTATCCAGCATGTTCTCATTTGATACTACCAAGGATAAGTTTTTGTCGGTCTATTTAAGAATCATCCTGTATGAAGAGGCTTGTCCTGACTGACCTATCAACCCACAGCCTAAACCGCTGGAGACAGAAATTTCAAATTTTCACAGTAGAGACCTTTTATAACGTAGGCATCCAATAAGAAAGGATTTTTGGAAAATCAGCCCCTAAGGGGGTTAAATGGGGTGATGAATTCGAAGTTTTAAAGCTATAGCCATGAAAATTGGTATTTAGGCTTTCGGTTAAAAATAAAAAAATACGTATTTTACCATTTTTGGAAATTTTACCCCCAAGGGGGTTGAACAAGGGTAAAAGGTCGTAAAATATTTGTTTTTTTTTGAAGTTAAATTCATGAAAATTGGTATTTGGGCTCTCAGTTAAAAACAAAAACACGTGTTTTAGGATTTTGGAAAATTTGATCCCCAAAGGGGTCAAACAAGGGGTGAAAATTTGTATAAATATTTATAAATTCGTCATTTTTGAAGTTATATTTATGAAAATTTGGATTTGGGCTTTCAGTTAAAAATGAAGAAAACGTGTTTTAGGATTTTTGAAAATTCCACCCTCTAGGGGGTTAAACAAGGATGACAATTTGTATTAAAATATGTCATTCATAAAGTTAAATCCTTGAAAATTTGTATTTAGACTTTCGATTAAAAATCAAGTAATACGTGTTTCAGGATTTTTAGAAATTTCACCCTCAAGGGGGTTGAACAAGGGTAAAACTTCGTAAAATATTCGTGTTTTTTTTAAGTTAAATCTACGAAAATTGGTATTTGGGTGTTCAGTTAAAAACAAAATAGCACGTGTTTCAAGATTTTGGAGAATTCTATCCCTAAGGGGTCAAACAAGGGATGAAAATTTGTATAAATATTTATAAAGTCGTCATTTTTGAAGTTATATTTATGAAAATTGGGATTTGGGCTTTCGGTTAAAAATGAAGAAACACGTGTTTTAGGATTTTTGAAAATTCCACCCTCTAGGGGGTTAAACAGGGATGACAATTTGTATTAAAATATGTCATTTATAAAGTTAAATCCTTAAAATATCCGTTTTTTTTTAAGTTAAATCTATGAAAATTGGTGTTTGGGTGTTCAGTTAAAAACAAAATAGCACGTGTTTCAAGATTTTGGAGAATTCTATCTCTATGGGGGTCAAATAAGGGATGAAAGTTTGTATAAACATGTATTAAAAAAAATTAAATTTGTATCAAAATTTGTCATTGTTAAGTAATATCCATGAAATAAGACTTAAAATTTTACGGTTTTTAAATAAGTTATAAAAGACGGACTTTTTATTTTTACTACGAAGTTCATAATAAATTATGTGTTGCTATATTTTGTTAGTAAGTTTTTTAGCCCTTCTGCGTTTTGAAGTAGTTGTGGATGTCAAACTACCACGCGAGCGAAGCCGCGGGCAACAGCTAGTTTAAAATAAAAACGTGTACTTAGAGATTTTTGCTTTTTAAATAAAATAATAAGAAATTAAGAAACAACTTTTTAAAAATTTTGCTAAAGCAAAAGCCAATTTTTTTCTAAAATGAGTTTGCAAATAAATCACTCATGTTTTTCTAAAACTTTATACTTCACTTATACAGAGTGTTTATTGTACAACAATAAAAGATCGCATCACGACTGTTGAATGATGAATGAAGACGACCAACCTTTCGTCATGTTTGCGTGTACCACGAGCGTCCTTAGCAATTTCGCATCGTATGCAAAGCATGCCCCCGGCCCCAGTGCGCCCCTGCCGTCGCCACTCGGCCCCCTCTGCACCAGGAGCGGTCTAGTTATCCGCTAACCGTCTATGATAGCGCATAATAGAACCTGTCCGACCCACACAACAACCAAGTGGAAGAGGCCGAAGAGCTCTGAAGTGAAAGTGTCGGCCTCTACTTCGCCGAGGTCCGTCCGAGATGCACAGCTGAGTGCGACACGGCGCCACACTTCAAATCGCCACCACTTCCAAACCACACGCGACACTCGCGCCGTAAGCGCAAGGGGTGTTTTTTAGCGTCGGCAGCGTCGCGACGTCCGCGTAAAGTGTCTTTACGACGATTGGTTCGCGCGCTATTTGTGTAAGAAAGTGCATGTGCAAAGGTGATGCAAGGATTGGGACATTATTCACGTGCCAGGGATTGGTGCTTAATGCCGGGACGACGATAGGGCGGAAAACAGCACTTTTTCGCATGTGAGTTGGTTTTTTTTCGGAGGTGGTTTTGTGTAGGATTAGGTGGAGACGTAAGAGCTATCCTTGGAATTTTTAAACGAGTTGCCAAGTGCGGGTTTGATCCTGAAACGGCGAATTACAATTCGATTTTTTTTTTGGTTATTTAACGGTTAAATTTGAGTAAATGTTTGTTCAGCTAATTTGAGTTTCAAAAATTCTATTGATTTTGCTTTTTTTGGTGCAGCGCTCATTTAACTATTTCTAGACACGAAATTACAAATAAATTACTTAAATTGCTTGTTCCATATTGTATCATGCAAATGTCAAAATCAAGAAAATTTTCTTTTATGGATTTAAATCTATTTTAAATCTTAAATCATTTTTTTCTCTTAAGGTTGGTATTAATTATTTTCAAAATTTCTTTTTTGTAATGGAAGAAGTCTTTTTATTAAATTATGTTTGTTTAATAAAAATTAGAATTTACTTGTATTTTTTTGGCTTTTGGCTTTCTTATAAATTTTATTGGACACTTTGATCTTTTCTTTGTATTTATTTTATTAAATAATGTGCCTATATAATACATACAATAACGCACAGATTTTGGATATGGAGATATCGTGATAACAATCTAAAAATAAAAGATAACATTTTCAGTAGCACAATGTGAAAATTCTATCGCAATATTTCAAATCTTTGGACATTTTTTCGATTTTCTACACTTTTAAAAAGATATACGGGGTGGACAATAACTATGGAAATATTGAGAAAATAACAATTGTGATCGTGTTTTGAGAATGAAATTTTGTTTTTGAGAAAATGCCAACTTATGAAAAGAAAATTAGATAAAAATTGACTAAAATGTAGATATACTCCGTAGTCTAATATGTGTAACTCTTTAACTCAGATTATTATGCCTACTTTTCTTAGTCTTTTTCCTTTTTTTTGTATGCATTTTTTTTCAACAAAAACCCGTATTTCAACTAAAACATCAAAAACAACGTTGAAATTGACTTTTTTACCCCCTTGCCCAAAAACATCAATTTTTTGGGAAAATGAGTCGATTTTCAAGTTTTGGTCATTGAAGTTTGTCGAGTTTGAAAAATAGCCCATTGAGGTCTGTTAAAAAACACAAAAAATTGAGAAAATGGCTTGTTTGTAAGCCCATTTAATCTATTAAAACATCATTTTTTATAGAAAATACCTCATTTCTTATAGCCTTCTTAAAAATGTAAGCCGGATTTTTATGCTAAAAATAAATAAAACTATCTTGCTTTTTAAAGCATATTAAAAAGCCTTCGGAATCACTCTGTTTTTATATTGGGCCACTTCAGCACACATATGAATACGAATTCGGCCAATGTCCTCATGGGCAAAGCGAATTCACATCCGTTTTTACAGGGTGCGCCAGAACTCGCGCCCCAGAGAAAAATGTCAAGTAAGATAAGATACTTACCAGAAACATGGAAAAAATGTTTAAAAAATTTTATCATCACAGATTCACTTGTTACATTTTTTAAGAAATCATGAAAAAAAGGGTAGTTCCCATAAAAAAATTGATGTTTCAATAGATAAAATGGGCTTAAAAACAGCTTATTTTCGCAATTTTTTGTTTTTGAAACACGACAAACTTCAATGACTAAAACTTGCAAATCGACTCATTTTCCCAAAGAATTGATGTTTTTGGGAAAATCTGAGTTAGAAGTTAGGTGTTAAAAATAAGGCTAAAAAGTCAAATTCAACGTTGTTTTTGATGTTTTAGTTGAAATACGGATTTTTGTTGAAAAAAAATGCATAGAAAATAGGAAAATGACTAGGAAATCTATGCATAATAGTCTGAGTTAAAGTTACACATATTAGACTCGTTTTCATATTAATGTGCATCAGTTTAGGTGGCGACTATGCAAAAACTCAAACAATCCTAACCTCAGTCTTCGTTAAAAATATTTTTTTCAAATAAATAATTAAAATTAACAACGTAATTAACATTGGATATTAAACATAAAGATTTTTGTCATTATTGATGTGATTAAATTATTCTGAATGACATTAATGACACTTTTTGTGTAAATCGGCCTTTAAATTAAAGATTCATTTAGACTTCTACAATCTACTTGATGCACATTATAATGAAAAGGAGTGTAGTTGTAATTTTTAGATCATAGTCTTTGCAATTGTTTTATTGTGGGTTGTCATTTGAGCATATAAAAAATTTCTCAGAACTCAAATTCAAAAGAAGCTTGAAAAATTTCATTCTTCATCAATCAGTTTTTTCAAAAAATCAATAGTTTCAGCAAAAAATGTTTGGTATCATACTTTTTGTTCACCTTGTATTTTGTGTAACGCTTGGTGATTTTCCAAAGCAAGACTTTAAAGGGTGGGTTTACAGAAAGTAAATTAAATCAAGATTAAATTAATCGCAATTAACTTTAAAATTCTAAAATTTGAAATCATCAAAATTCAACCAATCACGTAACGAATTAAATTTAAGTGCAATCAAATATTTATTTCGGTTTATATAACCCCACCCTTAGTTTAATTCTTTAATTGTTATTTTTTTCACTGGGGCAAAAATTTTTCTTTTTCTAACTTGACATAAATATTTTTTTGTGTGTCGTATTTTTGAACAGTCACGAATTTTCACTTGATACGAGTAAATATTTTGGTAGAGCCTACCCACCTAATTGATAAAGTGGGCGTTTAATGGAGAAATAACAGTAACAGTTAATTAGAGGAGAAATAATTTTATAAAGTTAAACACAATTTTTGCCTTAATGTTTAAAGCATAATGTAGGAGTATTAAAAAACAATACTTTCACACGCAAATGATCTACAACATGAAAAAAAGATAAAACTCTTAAGGCCGGTTTACAAATTCAAAATGTAATTGAGAATTAATTTAATCAGGATCAAATGATTAGTTATTTCACATTGCCAAATATTTAATTAATTACCACATTAAAAATTTGGTAGGTAGTAATTAAATTTTCTTAATTAATTTTTCCCGAAAAACTCATAACTAATCCACATCTGTTAAATGAATGTTGAAAAAAATTCGTGGACAAAATTACAACATTCAGAGTCTTGTAATTTGCAATAGTTAATACTAACTAATTATATACTGGGTGTCGCAAAAAAGACAAAGAACACTTTGTATTTTTTTTGATGTCACAAATATTAATCTCTGAAAGAGGAGGCTTATCCAATGCGGGTATATGTGGAGGCGCTTTAACAAAATAACTGTTAATTTATTTTTATATACAATTTAAATGAAAAAGCTTGTCAAGTTTGGCATATAATTTGTCAAATTTTTAGAACCGCAATTTTAAAGTAAACATTATTATTTATTTCTCAGAGATTTAGCAACGTGTGGGACAAAATCCATTATAATGATGGTCATCCAAGTTTATAATTTTGCATTTTTTAGTCATTTTATTAGGTCAAAAAATAGTAAACTAAAACGTTACATTATTTTGAACCGTGTTTGCTTGTGTTGATCAATATGTTATAGTAAAAAAACTCTAACTTTTCCAAACATGAGAGTTTTATTTTTTCCATATTTTTTTTATAAGAAAAGTGACAAAAGAAGTCTATTTTTGAGCTTATATTTTAGATTTTAGTTACGAACACAGAAAAACGTTATTTTTTTAATTAAAACAAGCTATTAAATAATTTTAATGCACGAGGATGACAGTCCGAGTCTAAAATTATACCATTAACAACCTTTTCATATCTGATTTAATCAACAAGTGAATAAAGTGAACATTAACTTTGTCTTTTTATTTTGCAGTGCATTATGGTCTTCCCGTTACACAAAATTTGTCATTTCCTAATTGGTTAGTTATTACGCAAACAACTAATATTTCATGTAGATTTAAAGACTTGTTTTCCCACTGAGTAATACCTACCGTACCTTCAATCAAATTCCTGATCAAAGTGATCTATGAATCTGAAATTAGGTTATAAAGTAGTGAGAAAAGTAAAGACAATGTTGCCAATTATTTTAGTCCCAGAATCATAGGCTACTTAAAAAAAAATTTGAAGAAAGTAAAGAAAATGTTAATTCTACTATTGTTTAAACAAACAACTCAACTCTTGCGACATACGACCATCAGATGCAAATTTCCAGTTTGATTTGAATGTGTTATTTTTTCCATACTTTGCAAAGTGTAGTCACACTTGCCCTCCAATTCCAATATTTTTTATTGTAATTATATCTCCTGTTGACGTAATCCAAATAGACAAAGGTTTTTTTAAATATCCTTGAAAATATTAGGCAAGCATAATAATTCATCAAATAATTTTACAATGTTTTTTATAAAATATTGGCACGCGTTGTTTGAATGTAAATGAGTTAAGATATTTACGTCTTAGTGGATCATGACATAACCCAGAATTGTGCTTAGTTTGCCACCCATCTCAGATTCCATGAATGAAAAATTACCATGACATGCCAACTACCAAAAATCAATCATCACTTTGTTACTTTCATATTCATCACAATTACCACACATTAACATCTTGTTGAAATAAACACCACGATGTTTTTCTCAACGAAATATGTCAATATTTTATTTATATTTACAGTTGTATTATATTTGATGTTTGCGCGGAAAAAAAGATTTATTGTTTGATTGTTTGCTAATAATTTTCTGCTTTATTAGTGTGCATTGTACGGGGCATGTCCACAAATAAAAAAACCGAGGAACAATTTGATTTATTCTGGGTGGGCACAAATCTTGTCATTTTCTAGCGGAAGTGCACATTAGCCGTTAGGCATTTCTTCGACTTTCTGTTCAAGAATACTGATTAGTATTGCGGTAGTAGATAATATTAAACACAGATATTAAGTCATGCCTCACGGTGCATACGTGGGCGGGCATAATTAACTCAGGTGGAAAACCAGGCGAGTATACCAGGTGCACCCCCAAAACACTTTTTTCTGATTCAGAAAGAATTGAAAAATTAGAAAAAAGGGTCTTCCATTTGAAAAAAAAAACACCAAACACTTGAGGGGTAAAGTGTGACTCACCCGGTACAAGAAATAATTTAAAAAATAAATCAAAACTTTTTTTTATACTTACCTATTGAACTGTGTTTAAAAGTTTACGTTTTGGTGACCAATGAAAATAAATTATGGCGGTGAAAAATAGCAAAGTGCCGATTTCATCTCTGATGCGTTTTTCATAAGTGTCGTGAAATACCAAAGACACCTGCTGTTAATAAATAGTTGTAACTTTGCAACAATAGAGCGTGATATTTGAATATGATTGCTGGCACTTTGTGAATTTTTTTCAGCAATTTCGTGACGGATTTTAACAAAAGTCCGGATATACTTGACGATTTTGTTTACTATTTCTATCTCTAGATCGCTATCAGTTATAATGACATGTTTTGATTGTGATTATTTATCCACAATTAGCGCAATTTATCGCAGGTGTGAGCTTCACCTGAAGCTGAAACTGAAGGTTTGAGAAAATTGCGTTGTTAATATCGTAGTGGTGACATTTATTGTCATAAATGTGCTATTTATGCTCAAAGTTTGGATGGAATGTTTTATAAAATCTGAATATCATACCAGTAAATACGTAAATAAAATGCAAGGAGTTTTTAAAAAACTGATTTACGTAATGGATCATATTTCAGGATTAATAGCAATAATTTAATAGTAATTAGCAATATAAACGAATAATAATGAAAATATCATTTAGTCAAAAAAATTAAAATACAAATTTCTTAAATAATTTACGAGTTGTGCTAGGATTTAATTTTCATAAATTAGAATCAAATTTTATTCCACCCACGCAATTTTTAAAGTGTGATCCAAAATTTTTTAAGACTTTTATACACAATGACTCAAAAGCGAATTTTGTTTTTTCTTTACTTATTCTTTTATTCAAAACAAAGTCTTTGTACAAGAAAAACCTATAATAATAATATTGTTTAACGTGAAGTACTCTTCATTTTTCAAGTTGTGGCACTGATGGATATCATATTTAGACGTCATAATTTTAAACTTTTAGTTTTTTATCACAATTATTTATATTCACCCGGTATAAATTACTGACTTATCTCTAACATCTGCTTGATTGTAATTTTTTACATTTTTAGTTTGCGTTTGATAAGAAAAACGTATTAAAAACAAGGAACAACTAATATTGGTTTTATTACATGAAACTTTTAAAATCAGATCAGATTTTTGGAAATTTCGATTTTAAGATCTTATACAAAATGTCATGTAAGGTACGATACCAGGAACATGGAAAAAATGATAAAAAACTTTTATCTACAAAAATTTGTTATTTGTGGCTTTTATTGGCAAATTTATTGTACCTTTACTGAATAATTAACACGTATCAATTGTCAAAAGTTTTTGACAGATATAATTTTTTTAACATTTTTTCCATCTTCTTGGTGTCATACCTTACTTGAAATTTTTCTCTGAGGCGCTAGTTCTGACACACCCTGTACAGGTGAAAAAGGTAACTTACTAAACTTTAAAAACATAGGGGCGATTTACAGAAAGCGAATTAAAATTTAATTAATTAAATTAAATTAATCTCAAATTAAAATTCGAGTGCATCAGTTTTGTAAACTGGTCCTTAATGCTTTAAAATGCCTCCCAAAACATTTTTTTTGATAAGCCAATTGTGCGAAATACTTCTTTAGTTACGGAATAATTATATAAACGACAATAATTTTATATGGGGAGAGGTTATGTATTTATTCTTTTCTTCATTATTAAATATACATATATTACATCTACAAAAATGCAAAAATTTCATCGAAGGTAAAAATCTACGAAATTTTGGTTAAATAAAAATATCGCTTATTTAAAAATTACAAATTTTTACTTCGATTCTGTAAAAATAATTGCTGTTTTTCAACTTCATAAAAAGACAAATAAAATAAATATAGATTAGAATAAATAATGAGGACTAAAAGTAAAAGTACATTTTTCTTCACTTTTTCCAGTCAGTTTTTGTAGCTTTTTCTAGTTACCTAATTTTAAGTTCGAATTACTTACTTTGATGCATAAAAATCAGAGGTTTTTACCAAAAAAGTCTAATGTTTTTTTTTATCCTAAATCAATTTGTAGATTATAAAATTAGGCCTATATGATATATTTTTGAAACTGAAAAAGTCATTCTCATCATGAAAAAAAATATTTTAATGGTTTTATTCATGTCAAACCTGTTTTATACACATTTTAATGGGTTTTTTAAAGGGGTTTATGCTAAACAACTAAAATGCAAAAAAAAGAAATGTAAAATAGATTTACCTACTTATAATAAGAAAAAATGTAAAAATCGAGTTGTCATTTTGATTGTTGTTTTTTACGGAATCTTTCTTTTCAAAAACAGCTTATTAACATGCTGCGACATTTATTTATTTGAAACAAAGTGTTTTTTTAATTACGTAATTTGAAAACCAATTGTTCTAGAAAATCCGTTCAATTTTGATAAATTTATTATGATCGGAATAGAAACCTGGGTTAAAATAAAAATTATCGTGTGGTTGGATTTATTTTAAATTCCCTTTCAATCTGAAAACAGTTTTATTCTGAAATTTTAAAATTCTGCTCAATTATGAAATGCTATTACTTCGTTGGATTCAAAATGTGATGTAATTCTGAGCAATTCGTCTCTCCCATTCAAGCACAAAGCAGTTTATTGGTCGTTAAAAGAATCTCAAATAAAAATAACGAAACACCGTTAATGACCATCCCAGACAGAAATAAACCCAGAAAGATGTAAATAAATCGAAATAAATTTAATTGCAGTCAGTCGTATTAACGAAGCAGGAATTCCGACCCTTGCTTACATTTTCGTCATATTCGAACGATCAATTCTCGTTTCGATTGTTTGAAGGTGGGCGTAATAGCTGATTTAACAGCTGTTACGTACAATTAACACATAAACTCTCCCAGCACAACAAAGATTAAGGACGAGATGCCTGTTTCTGAATCAGTTCGCCATAAATGCACGAGAAAAAAATAAATATCCATATTGAGAAAATGCGCACTCGATCGCAGCGAAATTTTCCATGCATTCGAGACAAAGCAATTCAAATTCTTGGCCTCTTTCGTCAATGCACACATTGCAATTAATTTTAATTATTGGACGAGAGTGGGGCCACGCTAATGACACTTTGATGTTTTTGGAGGATTTGATGCGCTCATTTTTGCATATTTAAACGACTTGCATTGGCGTGGGTGTGGAGGCGCCAAATTTTTACGAGCAGATGTAAAAGATGAAAAGTTTGGGTAAACATCAACTGACTTGGATTGGGATAAATATGTTATTTCAACAAAGTATTTTATTGACCTTTTGTGTTAAAATATTTAAAAATTTTGCATGCAAAATTCACCTCCATATGAACCCACTGCATCCCCTGAAATAATTTACTCATGTCTTTGGTGGTAAAAATCCCAAAAACGTGTTTCTCTTATAGTTATGCTATAGAAATCGTGAAATAATTTTTTTTGGTATTCTCCGTCCCAGGTTTAAAAAGTAAAGCAACGAAATGTGGAAATAAGATATTAACAGGGTGATTGAAGTGAAAAAAATGTGTTCACTTGAAGCGTTTCTTAATAAATGTTTTGATAAAAAAGGGTATTTTAGACGTTTTTAAGTATAGTTTGTATTAATCTATAGAGAGTGCGCCAGAACTCGCGCCCCAAAGCAAAACTTCAAGTAAAATAATATACCAGGAACATGGAAAATGTTTAAAAAATTCTCTGTCGAAAAATTTGACATATTTTTTGACTTTTGACATTTTTTTATGTGTATTTAGTGATACTAATGATCTTGTATAAGTTTCTTTTTATAATTATTTAGTAAAGGTACATAAATGTTGTCAATAAAAGCCACAAATAACATTAAACAGAGTTACAATGTAGGATACAGCTTCCTTGTTTCCTTTTCTAATTGCCTGTAGCAAAAAAACTTGGAAAATTTTTCCAACAGAAATGAATAGTCAAAGTGCGAAATTGAAACTCCCATAATTTCGAAGTTTTTATAGATAGATTTTTTTAACATATTTTCCATGTTCCTGGTATCTTATCTTACATGGCATTTTTCTCTGGGGCACGAGTTTTGACGCACTCTGTATACACAATGAATACAGCAAATATAATGAAGTGATTTGATTTCTTTGACAAGAATACAGAAAAAACTAAGAATATTAATAAAATAAAGTTTTTGTCCCTTTAAAGAGCTTTAGCACATTTTGACTATCCACTTAAAAAATGACAGTTTGAATAAGCATGAAGTTTAACTTACTTGCAACATTTTTTTTGTTTTGTTGTTGCATCTAAAAATAAGAGATTCACAAGTCTTTTCAATACCTACTTCTAAATACGTTTTTTACCTTCTTTTAAATGTTTACAGTGGTTAAACAAAAAGAATTTCACCTCACTGAAATATTTCAAAATAGGACTGCACTTTGAACAAAATTGTGTTCTTATATTTGATATAATTTATAGAGGCTTATAGTATACAGGATGTTAATTAAAAGTATTTGAATTTTCACTAGTTTGTTACACCTTATTTCTATTGTTACACCTTATTTTTAAAATAATGTAAGAGAGCCCTAAAAATCAATATTAACAAATTTTCAAAGAATTAGGACCGTGAAATAATTAAAATTGTTGATATTTTGATATTCAAAGTTCCAAAAGGAGGCTTTACACTAAATTATTACAAAATATTTAATTATTTTAGTTGTTTTATAACACAATGGTTCTTAATTGAGCTTTTTGTACAAGAAGAAATATTGATATGATGTATTCTTTAAACAAAGGACAAGTTTTAAATTTTTAACTATGTTTTTGGATCTTCTAAATGTGTGTTTTAAACTTTTTTATCGATATTTGTTGTTTTTTTTCGTTTTTTTCTTTTCTTCAATATTTCCATCTTCCTATACGTTCTATAACTTTACCTATCTCTGCTTCAATATACGTTTTTCAAAATTTTTTTATGGGTCATTTTACTCGCTTCTAACATCTTTGTTCCTTATTTTCCGTCTTTATTTTGTTTTTTTGATTTTTTTCCTCATTTTTTTTAAACTTTTTGACGTCAGTTTGTACGATTTACGTTTTTCTAATTCTTGTGAATGTATTTCAAATCTTTTATCTACGGTTTGAATTATTTCTTACATTTCCTAATTTCAAAAAAATGTTCTTCTTCTCATTTTTTTTCGTTTCATAATATTCTAGTTTTGCATATTTTTACTTTAATAAAAAAAAAAATACTTTAATATGGAGCTAGTAATTTTCTTTCTTCTCAAAAATTATGATTTAGTTAGGTACATGAGGATTCATAAAAACAACGACAAAATGAAGAAAAAATTTTTTTTAGAAAAATAAGCAATGAATTAGGTATAGGTTGATTCGCATTTATGTAATATAAAGAACTAAGAGAAATGGTAATTTCGATTCGGATAATTTTGCTCATATTTAACTGATTAAAACAAGAATATAATAATAATTTATAAAATAATTTATGGTTTTTACATTTTACTTTTATCAGATGATCATCGTGCAAACGACATAATTTTCTGCCCTTTCTGTTGTTTACAAAAAAAAATTGCTGTTTACCTACACTAGACAAAAATATCTATACAAATTCATTATTATTTTTTTTAGAAAGAAAATGAAACTCACAATGTTACAATTTTGAATGAATGGGGTTATTAATTTACTTTTTTCCACTCCAAATAAATGTCTTGATCTGAAACCACTCACATTTTGCATTTTAATTAGTTTGTAAGACGTCATTATGAAACAATTCTCTATAACAAATCGACGCTTCTGTTAATTTGCATTTTAAATGAATCGAACGTTATAAATAATAATCGACACTGGGCTTCTCCAAAACCGTTGAATACAGTTACAAATGTAGCGACTTCTCGTCGTAAAATATCCAAAAGTGACAGCAAGCAAGTGTAGAATAATGATATCTCCAAGCTCGATAAATAACAATTGCCTAATTCTTTTAATGACTACTAATTATTTCGAACAAATGAAAAATGTACAAGTCGAGCCAATCACGCATCGAAATTATATTTACAGCTGTCCCATAAATTAGACAGAGTTAAAAGCAGTAGATAATTCTCAAGTGGGATGATCACGTGGGAAAAGTATCTTCCACGCTTATGTTAAAGCCACATTGCGAAATCTCATTGAACATCTTGTAAATATTCAATACAAGGTTCTTGCACGGTATGTTAACAAAATTATAATTGTTGGGAAGGCCGCTGATTGGCTTAATTATTTTTAATTAATTATTTTTTCCAGGTTGCCCGTCTTGGATGCATCCGAAAGTGAGTACAAGTTTTCAGTGAAATTTGTCAAGGACTTCATAAATGTCACATCAACCAAGATCTGTTTCTTGCTGTTAGAAAATATGGTAATTTTTCTGATCGATTCGTGTTTTACAGGTTTTTTAGCTAAGTGTGGAACGAATAATTGGATTATTCATGACATTTTAATAAAACTTTGATAAAACACATCAATTTGCAATTCTGATTGCTGTCATAATTTGTTTAATATATTTTCTAGTTGACGCCAATTAATAAAGTGCCGTCGTTTAATTTTTTTGGGCTGGGTAGGCGATTATGGGTCAATAACCACCAATTTTTAAAACTGTAGTGTTATTGTAAATTTTTCAACCCACCTACTAGGGAACTATAGTTTATTAGAGTACCGATTTTGGGCATTTAAGAAATTATTATCAGTTTGGTATTAGTTGAAGTAAACAAAATTTTTTATGTAAAGACTTCCAAGAATGGAATGATTCAACAAATAATAATTTCCGACGTTTTTATAATTTTTTTCAGTCATTTGTCTTCTAAATTGCTAAATATTTGTAAGTGATTTTTTTATGACTAAATGACACAAACCTTTCAGGCATGGAGTAAAAACTCTGTCTTAATTTTTGTTGATGGAAGAGTGGATTTTACCCAAAATATTTGTTTAATAAAACACGAAGTTAAAATGAAAATGAACTGAAATTATCAAAAAATAATTTGTATTTTCTTTATTGTTTATCTTTATTCTATTTGTTGGTATTGAAACACCACATAAAAAAAAATTAGCAAAGTCAAAAACAACTAAATAAGTTTCAAACTATAAATTGAGCATATCGGATTCAAATTGCCAAAATAATTTTAGAAAATTATAGATAATGAGTAACTAAGAAACTGTTTAATCAAAATAATAGATTTTCAAGGATATGTTTTTTATGTAATACCAGATTCCTGATAAATATATATATTTATTTTTAGTTTAATTTATTTAATTAAATTTTAATTAGAGACACCTACGTTGATATATCAAATAGTTCGAAAAGTAACAACAAAAAGTTGTTAGTAAGTAAAACAAAATATATTAATTTTTCAAGAACTGAAACATCAGTGAATAAATTGTTTTTGCAGTTTATTCACTAATTTTTGGACCAATTAGTTTGATACGAGTGTGAACAAAAGAATTTTTTGCCATTAAACTTGAAATCCAAATTGAAATAAGACTTAAATTATAGAGGATTAAATCTTAAGTGGCCTAGTGTTTTTTATTAATCCGTAGTGGGTTCATATTAGAAAAAGTTATAATCATGGTAATTTGGATGAAAGTTTTTTTTAATTAATATTATAATTATTTATTAGGTAATTATTATTATTAATTATGCATTTACAAGTCATCGAATAGAAACCTTTGACAATAATAAGAATAAATGAAACTGGTATAAGAAGTAATCAAAAATATTAGTTAGATTGTGAAATGGAGTAGGTATGTATTTTAGTATTTTATTTAATTTAAAAAAAACATAAACCGTACGGTTTTTTGTAGTTATGAAGTTGATAGGAAATTTTATTTTATTTCTTTTTTGTATTTAAAATATTCAACGTACGGTTTTTGAGTGGCCACTAATAATTCAGACTTAACGAAATCCATAATAGATGACTGTAAAATTGTGCAACTGCATTATTAATTGCATTCTTAGATTAATAGTGGGTAGTTGCAACCGAATTGTGAACATTCCTTGGTTTGTTTAAAACGACTCTATACTTTTTTAAAAATTGGACTTAATTATTTACTAGAAGAATTTTAAGTAATTTTGAGATAAGTTTATAATATTTTCAATTCAATTATTGATGATAATTGTTAGTATAATATTTAAAAAAAGACACTTTCCTCCAGTGTAATACACATAATTTATTCTACGAGACAGTTTCGCCATTAAATGTAACAGCATGTTTTTGCGTTTCTATAGGGGTAAAATTTTTACCTACCTGGGAGGTCTTTCGGACATTAGGGTGGAAAAACTTACTTTCTGTTAGGGTCGTAGGAAAAGTATATTACGTTTTTTCTGCAATCGCAATTTTTTTAATTAACCAATATTGCAGTTTACGGACTATTTTGCGTTAGTTTATGTCGTTCATTTTTCAGAAAAAACATTTAAAATCAGGTTTTCGATCTAGAATTAAAATTAAGTTTGGCCACTTATCTGTGTAAATTTGTAAAAATTGACTTGTGTAAATCTGACTTTAAACATACAATTGTTTTTTTAGGGACATATCTACTTCAATATAAAATACTTCACATATGAAATCTACTGCGCCTGTCACAATTGTTGACACAATTTAGTTACTTCTGCTGCCAACATAGACACAACCTCCACACTAGAGGTGGCCAACTTTGCAATAAATTAAATGGCCACTATGAATTGAGCGCGACTTTAGAAAGAAAAAAAATCTTCCAAAAAAAATTGACCATCAATTACAATTTGTCGGTTGTAAAACAAACTTTATTATTATTGGAGTCACTGGAATGACCTAATCAACACTTCTAACATTTTGCTTATTTGATTTCTGGGTACCTACGCGAGTCAAGTTTACAGTAAAAAAAAACCTGTTGTAGAAATTCAACAGAAAGCGATACATAACACTAATTTAGAGTTAAATTCTGACATTGACATAGTATTTATTAATTATAATAAATTAAAACAAGTCAGTCAACGAAGCAATCAGACAAAATACTTTTTCTTGGCTGTTGTTTCCCAGAAGTCGCTTAATATTCCTCGCAGCCGTTCGCAGTTTCGCTAAAATAATTTCGATTAGGTGCAGAGCAAATATAGACATTAAGTAGGCGAACTGGAATACAATCATGCATAACTCGAACTTCATGACAACATCTGAGATAAAACCAGCTCATTCACGTCGATTTTTCCGCGTAAGAAGCAGGTGTTGGTTACATACGTGGAAACCGCGTCGTCATTTCGAAGAAAATTAGAAAACTCAATGTGAAATGTCAAATTTGGAAACCGTAACGATGTGGAGGTCGCGGACAAATCGGGAAATGTGACTAAGATACGGCTTTTTTCTGGGACGGGGATGGAGTTGTGGACCTCGATTATTATTATTTGTGAGGAGTCATGAAGAGTGATTTGGATGGCCGATGAGGCGCCAACCTCAAACAGTGATAGTTGACCGGTGTTGGGACTCGCCTTGGACTGATTTTGCCAAATTTGGTATTATTTTGTACAATGTAAACCGTTATTTCATCACTCTCTATAAACGATAGTGGCAGATGGACGACTAATGGCTTCCAGTTCCTACGGAATTGTGCTCACCTTGGACTCGGGCTGAATTTTAACACTTTGATACACTTGCACGCTTCATTATGACGTTAATTAATTAGTAAACAAATTATAATTAAACTTGTTAATTTCTGTCGCAGAAAATGTGACGGATGAATCACCACTTAGAGGTGACAAAGGAGGACCGGAAATATTATTTGGTTTATTACTATAAGGGTTATTTTTTTCAAAGACTCGAGCTTGCAAATGGCAGTAACACAAACTTTACTACAAAATAACGTAACCAGAGCCTAAAGCTCTACAGCAGAACCTATCGCTCGTTTCCGGGCAAAATCCGGAGGTTTTGGGTAGAGTTCCTATATTTGAATTTTTATTTCTAATATAGGAACTCTAGTTTTGGGAACAATCTGTTTATTCGAAATCCTATCAATCCAAAAATTAAGATCTTTTAGTTATTCGTGTTCTACAAACTAACAAAACAATATCTTGATCAATATCTTGATCAGGTACTCTTCGAAAACAAAATGACAAAAGAAAGTACGAAAGACATTCACGAAAAAAGTGTTGTTTCAGTTTTGATCTAGGTGTGTGATGGCGATATTCCTTTTAAATAATGAGTTTTTAAGTTTTTATAGTTATTCTTGGGTTATTCTTATTATAGTCATCAAATTTAAATACGTCTATTGACGAAGCTTGGTTCAAAATGATCGCCGTTGGATTTTCCATGTAAAATAAAAAATGCCGCTTCAAGAAATATTGAATCTAATTAACCTCAAATGTCGATTTATTTCGATTGACAGCTGTCACTGTTGACAGAACTATTTACGGTTCAAAAAGACTAGAGCGGCACAGAAAAATGTTTATATAAAGAAATTCCATAGTCGACTAGATAAAAATCATTTTAAAACACGTAGTATATTCTCGTAAGATTTATAGTTTTAAAAGAAAAAAAATAGTTCTTTTTTGAAAATAGTTGGATATTACGACATAAAACTACTAGAGTATATAGCATATTCTATAGACTCGACTTGATTTTTGCAATAACTTTTTTAAGGTCATTTTGCATTTTAATTAGTGATAATGGAATTATAAAAAATGGATCTCTTCTTTTCCTAATTAAGTTTTTTAAAAACTAGTAACCAAAAGCGTTTGGTACCACAATTTTTTGTATACACTTTGATATCTGAGAATATTTACTAAAGTAGTTATTTTTTTCCTAGCGCATTACACTCCCCAAAAAAGATGTCAATTACATTCCCAACATTTTTAGAAAGCTGAATTTATTTTGATGTCATAGATTACCGATAATTAGTTAATGTTATGTTATGTTAGTAAATTTATGGTCCTTTCTATTAGTTAAAATTGATTCATTGCAGATATCCTTTTAGCACGACTTGTCGTGATTATGTAAAAAACTTTAAATAACCACATTACTACACCAGATGAATGAAATAATTGATGGTGGTTTTGACACTATACACATGTCTGCTCATGCATTAAAAAGATTACGAACTAATCCCAACATTCCGGACAAAATTTCTAACGAGTAAACGAACCGAGGGCAACGTCTCCACAAATTTTTGTACCAAATATACAGGACGTCCCACAAATAGTTGAACAATACAACCTTAGATAAATATATTACAGTAGAATCTCTGTAATATGAATTAATTATGTATTGTTGCAACAGGCTTCTTAGGTCGCTTTTTCAGAATACTTATCCACTATTTTTTTATATGACATGATAATACTTCTTATTAGAACAAAGTTGCCCAGTTTATTGTCATCTGTTTTCTGGGATAGATACTCAATTACAGTTTTTTTTTTAGTGGGACACTGGTATATTTTATTATTTTTGAATTCCTCGTTAAAATGTGTTTTAACAAGCTTACTAACAATTTATTATCTATCATTAACTACTTATTGCTTTTAGACAATTTGAAAATTACGTAAAATACGTAAAACAGGCCATAGAAAAAATAGAACATTTTTATTCATTTTAGCTGAAGCAGGCAAACGACTAATAGATAACAAAGAACTGTTCAACTTTGATCAAAAAAGTTTTTAAAAATAATGACTTAGAGCGTTTTTTATAATCCAATCTGTATAACAAACAAATGTCTGAATAAAAACGTGGTCAGGTCAGGTCAGGCTCTAAACGTATGTCTTGAATAATAACGTCAACCGCTTTGTTTTTTTTTCTGTGTAAGTATGTGAATTTCTCTAAAAAAATGTTTTTACTATTCTTGATATTAAATTAATTTGGGAATAAAAATAGTAAAACATTTTTTTTTATTTCCTAAACAATATGAATGCTAAAAAGTTAAGATAGTATCTACCCATAATCCATACAGGGTGACTCAATAAACATGACGATTCAGATCAAATCAAAATCAGAAAATATTTTTAAAATAAACTTCTTTTTCTTTTTGTTTTAATATCTTTCAACATTATTTTTTTAATACTTCATACTTAAAATAATGAAATCTCGATAAACTATTAAATTTTTAGTCAGTAATAAATGTACAGGGTAAATCAGTTGAGATGAGTAGGATTCTAAATTTTTATTTAAAAATTAAATTGCATTAAATGCTAACAATAACTAGAGACTGAAGTTTGAAAATCATTTAAACACTTCTTGACTGACTTAATTAAATTCTATTAAGATCGTGGGCAAAATAAAAAAAAATAAATATGTATTCGAAAAACTAAGCGTACATATTGCAAATAACGATGAGACCCACTTTAGTAATATCCAAAAAGTACTGTAGAAATATTCTGATGATGACTATGTTTGAGAACAGTTTTTTGTTAAATCATTTTGTATTAAATTTTAATTAACGAATTACAGCCGACTGTAGCAATATTACACAAAAAACAATAATTATCGATAATTTTCGATATAAGATCTCATCTAAATCACCCTGTAATTTGTGTAAGTTAATTAATTACATTTAAAAAACGTATGACGTCCTTTCGATTTTGAGAAAAAACTAAGAATGTTAAAAAAATACTTCTGATGTAAAGGTGATTTAGCCAAAAAGACCCTGAAATTGTAATTTGCAGTTTCTATTTGAATATTGAAATTTGAAGCACAAAGTAGTAAAGGATTTTGAAAACAATAATTATTAGATTAGACAGTGACAGTAAAAAGTACCGTTATTTTTAATGAATCATACTGTATATGTACAGGGTGCTGCATTTTGGATGTCCGAATAGGGAATCTCCGAAACTAAGAGGTTTAGCTAAAAACGCGTAATACATTCATTTTTTTGATTCATTTTTTGAGGAAATAATATTGGTTAAAATCGCATCTCGCTATCGTTTTTTGTTTTCGACTTATAGACAAAAGTTGACGTTTTAGCGAAATCTAAAAAAAATCATATCTTCGTTATTATAGAAGACACAGATTTGAAATAAAAACATTATACTTTTTTTCGTAGAATTTAATAATGTAGTTAACAATTTTTTTAGTTGTTTGTTTAACCGTAATAAAATAAACGTGTATTTCTTTAAATGGCTATGTATAGATGGCTATGTCATTTTTAAAAAGCTTGTTTTTTTCTTATCTAAAAAATATATATTTTTTAGATCAGAAAAAAATAAGCTTTTCAAAATTGCTATAGCCGCCTATGATTTCCATTAAAAAAAATACAAGTTTATCTTATTACGGCTAAACTAATAACTGAAAAAAATTGTTAACTACATTATTAAATTTCTCGTAAAAAAGTGCCTGTATAATGTCTTTGTTTCAAATCTGTATCTTCTATAATAACAAAGATATATTTTTTTTTAGATTTCGCTAAAATGTCAATTTTTGTCTATAAGTCGAAAACAAAAAAAGATATCGAGATGCGGTTTTAACCAATATTATTTCCTCAAAAAATGAGACCCAGAATGTACCACTCGTTTTTGGCTAAACATCTTAGTTTGGGAGATTCTCTATTCGGACATCCAAAATGCAGCACCCTGTACACATCCAATTTTAAAAAAATGGGAATAATTGTGATCACTGCTTTAAAAATTGGTAGCATTAAAATAATTATTCTTTCTTTTCTACTGTATCTAGTTTCGTGTGATGTTTACTCAATTTCTCCGTTTCAAATATGTGAATTTGCCCCTGAGTCTCGATTGAGTCACTCCACCATCTGTTTCTCGTTGCAGCAATCGGACGATGGATTCGAGGATCGGCCTGGACTTCATCGTGGAGAATCCTGAGTACATCAGGAAATTGGCAGCAGCTCTCGACACCAACAATGTCACCGTCAAGAAGCAAGTCTTTGAGCTCCTGTCCGCGTTGTGTGTACACAACGAAGAGGGTCACGCGCGCGCCCTTGACACTTTGGAACACTACAAGGTTTACATGAGTCACATTGCAGATAATTGCCTCCCAACATCTGCCTCAAATTCCCCAAAAATCCCACAATTCCCTACCGAAAACCTCACCCACCTCAACTGAAAACGCAAGTTGGAGATAAAGCGAAGCTTTGTAAATAATTTTGTTGCAGAAATTAAAAGGTGAGAGATATAGACTGAATGTGATAGTCCAGGAGTTGAGCAGGGCCACAGCTGTGGACTACCAAACGGCCCTTGTGGCGTTTATCAACTGCTTGATTATTTCCACGCCGAGGCTCACAGATAGGATAAGAAGACGCAACGAATTCATTGGTAAACCTTTATTTTTATACAGGGTGCGCCAGAACTCGCGTCCCAGAAAAAAATGCCATCTAATGTACGGCACCTACAAGAATTTCAAAGTTATGAGAGTCTAAATTTTACACTTTGACTTAATTTATTTTTGTTAAAAAAGTAATTTTCCCAAGTTTTTTTACGACAGGCTATTACAAGAGGAAACAAGGAAGTTGTTTCCTAAATTGTAACTCTGTTTAATGTTATTTGTGGCTTTTATTCTCAAAATTTTTGTACTTCTACTAAATAATTATAACAAAAAACCTATACAAGATAATCAGTATCATTAACTAGTGAAAAGAATGTCAAATGTCATAAAATACATGTCAAAATTTTTGACAGAAATTTTTTTAATGTTCCTGGTATCTTCTCTTATGAAGAAAAAATACACGGATAGTTTGACCCCTGTGATGAATTTTTATGTTTCACCGCGTAATTGGCTGAAATAAGTGAAGAAACGTGTCGAATCACATTCAAGTTTCTCCTCTAAATTAAAGAATTTTTGCGCTTCGAGCGAAAAGACATTCATGATTAGATCGAGTAAACATAGTTAAATATTATTTACAGTGACGCTCTTTACCATAAATAGTCATAGATTACTTCCTTCTAGAGAACAAACGTTGAGAATTACGTAAGAACAATATCTGTCAAGCGCCTTTTAAATTTAATCAAAAACGAAACGTTTTTCTTCTAATTAATTCGTTGAGAGTTTGAGTTACCGATTTGAACGATTTTCGACCGGTTCTTGTCACTTCCATTAAATTTTATCCATGTTATTTCCTTATACTAAACCGACATTATACATATTTATGACAAGATTAATTTCAAATTTTTATTAATGCGTTGCTAGTTTTGCAGCTGTGATTTTACATATTGACAAATAACGTGTCAAATATTTTGATAATGGATTGTAAAGAAATCATGAAAAAATCTGTTTTCCAAATGAAACAGAAAATCAACATTCACTTTTTTTTTTAATTTTTCAGTTGCTATAGGTAAACTAAGATTGCTTTGTAAAAAAGACGAATGGTCTCACTCATTTCACTAGTTTCGAGACTAAATACAGAGTGGTTATAAATGATTTTCATCTAGCCAGCTTTGGAATTTTTTTTAATGTAACATTATTTGTGCCGCTCTACTTTTTTTGAAAGCTCTAGTTCTGTCATTAGTGTCACTTATAAATTAATAATAAATTGTTGTTAATTAAACTTTTATTGTTTCAATTTCCAATAATAATTGATAATATCGTATACTTTGGAAGAAAACAAGTTTATAATTGAAGTCTATTTTCGAAATGGACGCTTAGTAAACGGCGATTTTTTAATTTTGAGTTAAAACAAGTAGGTGCCCCTATTTTCGTAAAGCGGCATTTTTTATTTTACATGGAAAATTTGTACAATAAACTGGGTATTATAGGTAAAAAATGTACCTCATTGGGTGAAATTTTTGAAATATTTTTTCAATTTGCGTTAAAATGAATGACAATTTTAAATTAATGACAGCTATTATATTTTCCTATCAAAAATATGTACATACAACTTGTCAACTATGATTGACCAAAGTATTTTGTCTCCAACTTTACAATCGAACATTTAATTGCTAAAAACAATAATTTGCTTATAAATACTGTGTAGAATTTTAAAGATTAAAATGTTTACTCTATAAGATAGTAATTACAAAAATGTCTCGTTTGCTATGCTTGTTTTCTATAATTTTGATGAAATGTCGTTAATTATTTAAGGACACATTAAGAGACAAATTGAAAAAAAAACTATTAAAAGAAATTAATTATTAAAATAATTTAAATAATTATAATTTAATAGAATAGATACATGGTCTGTCAGAAGTAGTGCCCCAGAGAAAAATTTCAAGTTAGGGACATGAACAAAATATTTAAAAAAATCAGTAAAAAAATTTTGACATATATTTTTTTGACATTTGCCCTTTTTTATATCTTTTTAATGATACTGATAATCCCTTTCCTGTTTCCCCTTTCAATAACCTGTAGCAAAAAAAACTTGGAAAATAATTTTTCCAACAACAAAAATAGAGTCAAAAAAATTTTAACTCTCATAACTTCGAAATTTTTATAGATAAATTTTTTTCCATGTTCCTGGTATCTTATACCTTACATGACATTTTTCTCTGGGACGCGAGATCCGAAACACTCTGTAGAAATAAACATTTTTATATTTTTTAATTTCTGTTTCTAATAAAATTTAAAGAACTTTTTACAACAAAAAACATAATAAAATAAGTTATAATTCCTTAAATATCTCCTTTTTTTAAATTCCATCTCAGAAATTTGTAGACTGGGAGAGAAAAAATCACAGATGTTTTAAAAATAATTGAATATGTTTGCAAAAATTGTCAACCTTTTGGATAACAAGGTTATGTTGTTGCAAAATTAGTAAATTAAAAAAAAATGTGTCAAAATGGTAGCCGCGGTTAAATTTTTTGGAGACAATTAAACTACCTACGCTTAGGTCAGGGCCATTAGATGTCTCTTTTTGACTAATCAAATTTGTGTCTTTATTTGGTCAAATGACGCGTTCTAAACAGCGTTTCAACATTTCATATTTTCAGTAATTTTATTCAGTTAAAATATTTTCATGATGTTTTAAAGCTGTTAAAAATAACGCTTTGAGATGTGGTATGATTTACAATTCCTTTGAACTTTCCGACAATCTTATTCTTGTGTAATCAAAATAGTTCAACTTCCAAAGTGTCACAGAATTAAAAATATGAGCAAAATCGGGGATAATAAAAATGTCTGACTTTTCTAATATGATATATTTGATTCCAATCACTTTGGCAGTCTGTGGCCGCCGGAGAAGAAAAATTAATCTTTGAAATTCATTGAACACAGCGTGATTAATTTCACACAAAAACATTAGCTAATAACACTGTTAGCATATTAATTTAATAATCACGTTCCATTAATATTCATTTAAAATTTGTAATATGAGATTTCCAGGATAGGCTTGGACGACTTTTGAGATATAATCTGTCGGCACAGCCTCGCCTGATTTAGTTATAATCTATTTAATTTTTATGCAAATGTGCCCAAATTGTGGCCTCAAGTCAACAAATCTACATAGATATGGTTCAAAATAAGTCAAAAACACGTGACTCACCAAAGCTTTGTTCCAAAATAAATCCGGTGGCTTTTGACGGTTATTATTGTTAATTAGGAGTTTACGATTTTAATCGTGAAATCGTCTTTTGGCTTACGTTTGCGTCAGAATTGTAGAAGAATGAGTTCTTAGAAATTTCATGCATAGTAAGTGACTTTCGTCAAATATTTGTATTCATGTGTATGTTTTTTCCAGGATGTCATCTGCTTCCGGTGCTCAACAACTTAAGGTATGTGGATGTTTAACAGGCACTTGGTGTGGTTTTAAAGCGGTCATTTTGCCTTTTCGAACAATGAACTCTACTTCATTTTGGGAAAAATACCAAATGGAGGATTCCAAATTGGGTATCAACAAACCACGCAACAGTGTTTTGAATTTTTTTGAACACATGATGATGCAAAAGGGCCTTTAAAAAAAGACGACTGGTTTTTAATAAATACGGGAGTGATTTTAAAGCATATGCAAATATTTTTCAAGTGAGAGTAGAACTCAAAGAAGTCAAAATAACTAAACTTGCCTTATCCGAATGTTTATAATTTCTGAAGCCATTATGGCTTTGTAAAAATTATCAATAAATTGCAATATAAACGAAGTTTGAACCTTTTGAGTACTTTATCCCAAAGTTTCCATTGCTAGTTGTTAACAAAAAAAAAATAATTTAAAATTTTTACCGTCTTATATTTTCTTATATGAGGACACATTTTCTCCGCCTGTTTTTATTTTATTTTTATTTTATTTATTAACCTCATATTTGCACATACTTTAAAATCACTATGTATAAAAAATTGTTGTTGCCCTTTAAGTGTATATTTCGAAATAATTTTAGTCGGTGCTAATTTGATAATATTATTCAGGGTATTTAAAAAAAAAGTTAAAAAAAAATTATGGACCGATTTCAAAAATTAAAAAAAAAACAATTAAATGGCTTTTAGTATAGTATAGGCTGTTAATTTTACAATTTTTATAAATGTCATAGTATATTTTGGGCTATTTTCAACTCTTAACTTTACTGATTTAATTTTTTGATCTCAACGTGGAGACATTTTTTTACTTAGCAATTTTTATAAATTTCTAATAAGGTCGGTTTCTTTAAAATACGTTTGATGTGATTTCTAACGTCGAATTTTTGAGACCACACAATTAGTATTTATTTGATTTATAGAAAATAAAAATTTTAAAATACACCGTAGACAAAATCGACAAAGTACAAGTGCCAATGTGGTAAGAAAGAGGAAGTATAAGAGATTATTAAGCGATTTATTCTAAATAACTGTGTGTACATATTAAAGAAAAAAGATGGAAAATATTTGAAACAAAAAATAATTATTTTGGTTAAACACTTTCTATTTTCTGTTATTTGAACAAACGAAAATTCACTCACCAAAAATAAAGTTTGGAAGGATTACATACCAGGTGAATAAAAAGGATGGAACCAAAAGTTTTTTTCTTAAACTATTTATTTTTTGGAAAAACTAATTGTTGAATGATTAAGTACTACAAAAAAGTGATGTTTTATCAACAATAAAATTTTTCGAAATTTTCTTCTGTTTTTGACTTACTACAAAAAATATTTTTTTTAAATGGCAACCCTTTATAAAATCATTTTTCTCATGAAGGTTATGATCTAAGTATTACAACTATCTACTTTATATTTAATTTTTTCAAATTTTTTTTTTACATAAATTATACAAATACAAAAACAAAACAAAATTTTGTTCGCAAAATACGATCACATATTTTATATTACTTTAATTTCTATTATTATTTTATGGAGGCAAATGATTAAAAAAAAGCGCTTGGTTCCATACCGTATATTCACCCTGGCTTTTTGTGCTTAGCTAATTTTTCATTTTTTGGAGGTGTACTTATACAGGATGCGCCAGAACTCGCGCCCCAGAGAAAAATGTCATGTAAAGTAAGATACTAGCAATATGTAAAAAGTATTAAAAAAATTATCTATAAAAATTTCGAAGTTATGAGAGTTTAAATTTTGCACTTTGAGTCTCTTTATTTCTGTTGGAAAAATCATTTTCCAAATTTTTTTGCTACAGGATATTAAAAGAGGAAACAAGGAAGCTGTATCCTAAATTGTAACTCTGTTTAATGTTATTTGTGGCTTTTATTGGCAAAATTTTTGTACCTTTACTAAATAATTATAAAAAAACATCTACCAGACAAAACACATACCAGACCATCAGTATTTTTAAATTAAAAAAATATCAAATATCAAGTTCTAACACACCCTGTATTTTTAAGCTTTTTGTGTTTCAAACTTTAGACAATTTTTTTTTATTTACAGATTTTTATAAGCCTCTCGCCTTTGTTTAAAAAACTAAATGATTCCCAAAGTTGAATTTCTAAAGTGAAAACATTTTCAAATTAAAAAATTTCCAGAAAATGTGCCGAAGCCGAGCCCGAGCTGGCCGTCCAACTGGACGTGTTCGACGAGCAACGCGACAGCGACGACTCCCAGAGCCTTCAGGGCCCCCACGGCGTAGACCTCAACTCCCCCTTGGACGTCTTCTACGCCATTTTGAAACAAGTTGCGGAAACCCCCCAAGAAATCCCCTTCCTCAGCATCCTGCAACACCTTCTGCGCATCGACCCCAAAGAAGCCGTCAGCGACATCATTTGGGACACGGCTGAGCGCCTCGTCCACCGAGCCACTCTCCTGGAAAACCGCGAGGATGCCGCCCGCCTTTTACGCGCCCCCAGCGCCCAATCCAAATTCTTCTGCCATTGTCACCTCCGTTCCGAGTCTAGTCCCACCAGGAGGCAATCCCTGAACACGCCCCAAAGCCCCACCCCTGCGCCAATGGGCCAACCACTGCCACCCCCTCCGCCACCGCCGCCGAATATTCCGGCTCCGCCTTCCATCCCGCCTCCGATCCCGGCGCCGCCCCTCAAACCCGCCATGCCCAATCCTCCGCCCCCCGAATGCGATTCTGTGATAGAGAAGTTACCCCAACAGGAGATTCCGGCACCAAAAATCAAAATGAAGACGTTTAATTGGAATAAAATACCGAATAATAAGGTCATAGGGAAGAATAATATCTGGACACAAGTGGCCTACAGTCATCAAAATTCGCCAATGGCTGATTTGGATTGGTTGGAAATGGAGGGGCTGTTCTGTCAACAGACACCCCCCACGAACTCTTCGGCGAGTTTGAGACGAGAAACTGCAACTTCGGATACTCTAGATAGAAGAATACGGAAGGAAAATTGCGAAATTACGCTGCTAGATGGAAAAAGGAGTCTCAATGTTAATATTTTTTTGAAACAGTTCAGAAGCTCAAACGAGGACATTATCCACTTGATTCGTGAAGGAGAACATGATGATATCGGGGCTGAAAAACTCAAAGGCCTTCTTAAAATATTACCAGAAGTTGATGAACTAGACATGTTGAAGTCATTCGATGGTGATTTCAGTAAACTGGGAAATGCGGAAAAATTCTTGATCCAATTGACAAACTTGTCCAAGTAATACTAAACCCACTAATTATTTTCACAATTACAAATTTACATTTTTTTAGCTACAAACTACGAATAGAAAGTATGCTCTTGAAAGAAGAATTTGCTTCGAATATGAGTTACTTGGAGCCTAGTATCAAATCGATGATTATGGCGGCTCAAGGTTGGTAACTATAATTCTGTCGCTAATAATGGTCAATTTTGTTGAATTTTTAGATTTGATGACAAACAAACCGCTCCAAGAAGTTTTATACATGATTTTGGTTGCTGGAAATTTTTTAAATGCGGTACGATATTCACTTTTTTCTAATTTGTTTATTTTCTGGTATTTTTAGGGTGGTTATGCCGGGAACGCAGCAGGTGTTAAATTGAGTTCTTTGCAGAAAATTACAGATATTAGGGCAAATAAACCAAATATGAATTTAATACATTTTGTGGCGTTGGTGAGTATTATTTTTAATTCATAACAGATTTGTGTTTCTTGTTTTATTTAATCCAGATTCTGAAATATTTCTTATCCTAGGTACTGATTTTGTTTTATTTTTCAATAACAAAATTTTTCAATTCAACAAAAATGTTTTTTACGTTGCTCCAATCTCTATACAGGTTGAATATAAAGTATTGAACCAAGCGTTTTTTTTTAATCATTTGTCTCCAGAAAATAATAATTAATATAAATTAAAATAAAATAAAAAATGTGATCGTATTTTGAGAACGAAATTTTGCTTTGTTTTCGAGTTATGCGATTTTTTTGTCAACATTGCAATTTATGTCTTTTTTTCTAATTAAGTATAATTCTTGAAAAAAAAATAGTTTTACAGTGGGTTGCCATTTAAAAAAATATTTTTTTATAGAACTCATATAGAAAAGAATATTTCTAAAAATTTTATTCTTAAAAAAACATCTGATTTTTATAGTACTTTATCATTTATCAATTAGTTAAAAAACGTTTGGTTCACCTGGTATAACAAAATAGGAATTATCAAAATATGTATTTGTCTAGTCCCAATTTTTTCAGTCTTTCGTTTTAGGTATTTTTTTTAATACCATCGTTATTTTTTATATTGATTTTCGGAAGTTATTTAATTTTTTTTGGAAAAATTTCACTTTAATGCTTCTAGAAGTTGAACATTTATCATACAATAATCAAATTTTATTACACATCGTTGGTAAACAGTTTTTTCTATTCGACGTGATTTTTACGTGACTTATTTCCATCAACACACTGTACTATATTTACAGTGTGTTGATAAAAAATCATCAAATTATGCAGTTTTCATATTTTGATTTTTAGGTGAAGTCTCCTATTATACCGGACGAAATCGAAATAAATGCACAAAACAAAACTCCTTGATATAAAAGTACTACAATTCTGTATCTAAAAATTTTTATTTGAATTTTATTAATTATTAATTCTACCATACGCCACTGACATAATATCGTGGAAACAGAATACAAGCTGATTCTCGACACAAAATCTTTCCAAAAAGACGATTTACCATTGAAAAATAGCGTTATTACCGCACTGTGCTTATGTTTAAATATGCGGACTTATTTTGATTTCATCCTGTATAACATAAACAAAAAACAATATTTTTGATTGAAACACTGTATCTAACGTTTAAGTATAAACTAGTTTTTTGTTAGCTTGGAGAAAATTTACAAAAATGTCGTTTTTTCTTTCTTAAACTTTAGTCTTCAAATCTTCTTTATTCATCATTGTTTTCAAAATACATTTGTTCCAGCAAGCCGAAAAGAAAAACTCAAAATTGTTAACCTTCACCGACAACATAAGTGTCCTAGAAGATGCGGCAAAGTAAGTCAACTTTCTTTCCTTCAACCTCAAAATGACATTAATTCTTCACAGAACAACAGTGGAACAACTCCAAAACGAAATCAACGTCCTCGACGTCCGAATAAAAAAAATCAAGAAACAAATCGAACTGCCAACAACCGAGCCCGAAATCAAAAACCAAATGACCGAATTTTTGCAAGTTGGTAACCTCAACACTCATTATCAACAATCCAATTAAAACCAATATTTCCAGATGGCCGAACGAGAAGTATCAAACTTGCAACAAAACATGGTAGAGTTGGAAAAGGTCCGAGTGCAACTGGCCGAATTCTTCTGCGAAGACACGAACTCGTTCAAACTTGAGGAATGTTTCCGGATTTTCCACGGATTCTACTGCAAGTTCCGACAAGCAGTGGGCGAGAATGAGAGGAGGCGGATTCAGGAGGAGCAAGCGAACGCGAGGCGGCGCCAACGGGAGGAGTTGTTGGCCTCCAAACGGAGACAAAGTAAGTGTTTTATTTATTCATTGGCAATTGGTTGGTACACTTGTTTTAGTGGAAAATTTGGGGGGCACCCCCGACTCTGACGTGCCATTCATCGACTTGCAAATATACGACAGCAGGCATGGTTTTCCGATGAAAAAGGTAATTTAGATTTTTGCCCCTGTCACTAGTAAATTCGGTGCTTCAGGGATGGAAAACCACCAATGGGACATCCGAAGACGAGCTCTCCTCAGTGACCGGTTCCCCCTCTCTCTCGCGTCGTCGGTTGGGGTCATTCAACGGCGATCCGGAGAAATCCCCCGATATCACCCCCAATGGGAGTCTCCGGCGGCGCCGAAGCCGAGTTTTGTCGGAAGAAGACGAAGGAAATCTCATGGACTTCCTCCGGGCGTCTGATAATAACAGAGAACGACGGTCGTGGGGGAGTCTGGACCGGTCATGGGCTCGCAAAGCTAGAGGTGGGAGTCAGAGGAAAAGACCAGCTTTGTTAGGAGCTGACTTCACGTCGGACCGAGAACGGCCCTCATCGCCCTCACCTCTAAGCGAGTCGAAACCGATTGTGTCAACTCCCGAGGAGGAAAATAGCAAACCCAAGGAGTTGAGACAGAAAATTGAGTCGTGGTTACAGGCTAGTGAGAGTGACCAAAATGAGGAAACTCGGAGACAGACTCGGAGAATTACGAATCGGAGATCGTTTGAGATGGATTCAGAGAGTGAGAGGAGCAGTACTTTGGACACTTTGCCTGAAGGAAAGCAAGTCTATAGTGGCAGTCAGTCGAATTATAGGAAAGCATACCCAGCTTGGGAGCCCTCGAAGACTATAGACAACACGGATGTTGTCAGTGCGATGGAAGCAGTTGAAGAAGTCCAACCGCAAATCAAGGACAAGTCAGCTTGGCGCAAATCGACCTTGAATGTTGCCAACAGCACTGAAGAAACTAAACACGATTCATCAGTGAGACTAACTCGACATTTACCACAAGTGGTTGAGAACACAAATGACCGGAAAACGCTGATTAGCTCTCTCGGGGAACGCTCCCCTACCGATAAACTAACTCTCTATATTATCAAACCGAACGAAAGTCCCAAGACACGCCTTCGGGACTCCCCTCCAAGCCTCGAGGACCAAACCATAAGCAACAAAGTCGAAATAGATCAAGACAATATTGAAACACCTCCTGCGACTCGCAAGATTTTCATCCCCACGCCCACTGAGAAGCGTGAACCGACTCAGCCCAGCCCCTGTCGCCGCCTCATGGGTCGGCCACGTGACACGGACGAGCCCGAACCCAACCCGACTCTCGGTGACGGTCAATTTGATCGTTTTTCGGCCGCGAGGCGCACTCGAAGGTACAAACGGACCGACACCGATCCCGAGGAACCCAAAGACGAGCCTGAGACCCGCCTTAAGGCGTGGCAAGACAAACTACAAAACCCCAGTAGGCGTTACCGGCACCAGACCGGCATTAACCAGGAAGACGTCAAGTTGGCACTGACTAAAACCGAAAAAATCGACATTCCGAGGAAAAATGACGATGAGGGGTTCGAGGAGAGTCAGAGTTTGATGTCGGAGTCGCCGAGTCAGGGGGCGTCATCGGGAGGGAACTACGAGCCGGACGACTCTGCCCTTGTGTTATACACGAAACCGAAACCAATCAAAAGCGAGCCGCAGGTGAATAAACCAATCAAGACTGGTCATGGGCGGGTCTTGGAACGGGGCGGGGTCAGACGCACGGTGCAGGAAACGCCCAAAAAGAGTGTGATTCCCCGCAGGTCAGGGAGTTTGCGAAAAACTGATTCTTCGTCAAATGTCCAAAGGTCGAATTCGAGGAATAGTATAGTCAGTTCGAAAAGTTCGTTAAATAGCTCGGCCTCGGCTTGTACGGTTAAGAAAATGCCGGTTAAAGGAAGTGTCACCAAAGTCCCGCCCCCTAAACCTGTGAAAAGGACACTCTCGACTGGAAGTACGACAGGGACTCGACCCCCCAGGCCCTTGGCTATGTCTTTCATGAAACCAACAACCTCTAGCTCGACAAAAGTACACACAATGGGGACCACGGCCAAAAATGGCGTGTTTAGAACAAAGTAATCACTCATTTTTTTCACTAGTCAAAAGTGCATTATTTAGGATATTGAGGGTCCATCGAGTGATAGATGGACGAAACACGATAAAAACTAAATCATTTATTCCTACAAACTTTGACAGTCTCATTTTTTCATACAGTATTATGACAAATCACAAAATAAAAGACTAACCTCAACTCACCTATTTAGGTACCGACCACATCAGAGCTTGGTAGCGATAATTTATTATATATTTTTTTATGATTATACTTAATGAACTAATAACTAATAATGACATATTTATTTGTTACCAAATATTTACTTGTAGGTAATACATCTTCTATTAAAACTCTTTGTTTTATTGCTTGTCAATGTAGAATTTTTCCCCAAACCATTCCCGATGCTCGTTTAAATAACTAAAACGGAAACCAATCAAAACAAATCACAAAATACAAAAAAAAAATACTCAATAAAAGAATTTAAGTGTTGTAGCAAAGCCCTCCATTTTTTCTCATCGATGGTGGCCGTATTTAGTAGTTCGGGTAATTTGACAAAAAGTCGGGTCAGGTGGGTGGCACCAAAGACGAGACAGGGGGGAGGGGGCTGTTGACTGTACACGTGTTCAGGTAGGAGACGTAGCGAAATTGGACGCGAGACAGAACTGTCATTACTGTCAATACTACAAGAGGAGCGAGTCATTAAAAGCCACTATCGAGCACAATACAGATTTTTTTCTACTACTGTCTACAGTAAAAAAATCGTATTTTGGCCCAATTATTTAGTTTACATTGGAGTAAATCCAATTTGATTATTAGATTAGATAAATCGCAGCAGTAGAAAAAATATGTTAGTCTAAATCTGCACTCACCTTGAACTAGGTTTTGATTTTGTACTATCTTGAGTATTACCATTGGAAACAGAGTCTATACTTTTATTTGATCTTAGACTTCTCTTCCTTTGCAAGGCTTGTCTGTTACCATTTTGGTAATCATCATCATGGTTGTGTGGATTCGTTATGTAATCCATATAACTGACTTCGTTTTTTGAACTACAAATATGTCATATATTATTAGTATAGCGAAGCGATTAATTCCCTCATTTACTACGTTCGCTGGTAAAAAAATATTTTAATATTGAAATAAACTGACCTTGACACGTCTTTATCTAAATAGATAGAAGAGTACACAGCCTGCTTTGTTTCGATTTGACCCTGCTCACACTTATACAACAATAAATCATTGATTGTGTAATCAAAATAAAGACGGATGCCGTCTAAAACCTCACTACAAATATTTAAACTACAAAAAGAAATTTAGTGACAAAACCACACACAACGTTTCATTACTTTCTTTGTACATCTTCAGGTCGCCTCCTTGGTGTATTATTAAACGGATACCTATGTCTTTGATTAGTTTTTTCATTTAAATCGCTAATCTGGCTGTTGGCGTAATGTCGCCAATAATTTTCTAAAATTGTTACAACATTTGGTTCAGCCGGCAATTTCACCAATTTATTTTTTGTGTTGATTAGGTAATAATCTTGCTCAAGACAGGCCCGTAGTTCGGGGGTGAGTTCAATAGGAACGGATTCTTCTTCAATTGAAGAATCGTCCTCAGAACTGCTTGTCACACCTTGTCCGTCATCTGTATCCATTCTTGCGGGGCTTCCAGAACTACAGTCATCAGAAGAAGGGGCTGTTGTGCTAGTTTTGCGGCTTTTTTTCCGGTCCCGCCTATATAAATATGCCCCTCTGGAAATTTCAATTAAAAACGCGCTTACAAACAAAGAATTATTACAATTGTAGTTGGGATTTTTCAGCTAAATCTTTTTGTAATTGTCTATTTTCAGGAGTGTCTTTTAGAACGTATTCTTCACTAACGTATCTGTCCCATGAAGAATTCCAGCCCTAGAATGTTTTCAAATTAATTTGAGTTAAAAATACCGCGATAATTACTTGAAAATGAATTAAATATTCGACGGTTTTCCTTCCACGGTGGTCCTTCGTCACAACTACGTCTAACACCTTGAAAAATTACAAAAAAATACAACATTTGTATTGATTATAAACAACAATTTTGAGGTTATGTTACTCACTTTTGAATCATACAAGACTTTGGCTTTTGTCGGATCAGGTTCGTAACATAATACTCTTTCGTTTTCACTGAATTTTAATTTGATACCTCTAGTTGACACCATATTATCGTATTGTTTAGTTTATATTTGGTATTAAATTCACTTTTTTGTTGTCATGCTGGGTTTTTAGTGATTTTTACCCTTATTGTTAGAATGTTGGTAGGTTCTAAAAGATTAATGGCGCTCTTTCCAAAATAAAACAAGAAAATTTATTCAGGAATTAACACAATTTGATTATAATTCCAAACAAAATCAAAAAAATTGTTATTATAAAATAAATTCGGAGGCACAACCTGCAAAATATCACAGTTATTCCCAGATCTGTAACTCTCATCAATTATTGTGAAAACCTGTCTATTTTTTTCTAAATCACCCTCACACAGAACAATAAAACCGCTCCTGTGAATGTAGATTTGTTTAAAACATGAAACCAGAATGAACATCAAACCGACAAGAAAATTAGTTAAAAGTGGAACCCCAACAATTATAAAATTTCTCTTATTTGAATGGAATATTTGATAAAAAACGTGTTTCTGAAACTCACAATAAGCATCAAAATTCGAATCTAGACTAATAACGGTTGAAGTCGCTTTTAGTTTGTTTTCAATATGTTTATAAAACGGACCGTGTGGTTTTATTTTATTGAGAAACTTATTATCTTTAGAGCAAAATCGCGAACTTCTCACTTGATTAAATCTTTCACCTAATTTTACATCCAAAATATCACAAGTTATATTCATTTGAATTAAATTTTCTACTTCAAATTTCGCTACTCCGTTAACAAACTGAATTTTGTTGATTTCGTTTGACAAAAACTGTGATATATCTAAAGCGGACACAAGCTTAAAATGTTGCGAAATGCTCCTTAGCTTGTATTTATTTATGTAACGATTAGCGACGTATACTTTAATTTGGTGTATCCTCCCTGATTCGTTTTGAGAATCGTTCTTAAAAAACTTAATATTATCGACAATGTGCTCTATTTGTTTTTTCATGAAAAAGCCCGAGATGTGCAACAATTGGTTAAGAAAATCCTTGTTAATTTTATTCAAATCAAACATTGATTTATGTACATCAAAATGACCGGTTTTGTACGGAAAAATCAGACTATCCCAAATTTTGTCCAACACTTTTAGGCCTTTAAAATGTAGGCAAATAACATACACCTCTGAGTTTCCACTTTTCGAAGACCCTGGCTTAAAAACAGAGACTTTTCCGAAACAAACATTCAACAAATACAATAGACAGATGGTTGAGTCTTCAAACATCGTAAAAATTTTCAGTACAAAAGAGCCACCTAAAAAATAGGATTATTTATGTTTCAAAGTTGTCAATTGTATACCAGGCTTGAGTAGAGCTAAGCCAGTCAAAGTTTCACAATAATGGAGAAATTCCACGTGTAATTCTTGATTTCCTGGGTCAAAACTGCAGTCTACACTGCCATCAGCAGTCACAAGCCACACCTAAAACAAATATGTAATGTTTCAACAATTTTTTAAATTTGCGGTTAGTACTTTTTGGGGTATTTTGTTTACTAAATCAAGATGGTTGCAATATTTAGTTATATTTCCTGTAAAATCAATGCCGAAATACCAGTTTTTGTAAGTGTGTCGTAACAAACGATCGTCGGGAATCATTTCTTGAAGCGAATTGCCTTCATAATCTGGATTTAACGTATTGGCACCCCAATTCCACTAAAATGAGATTTTTTTGCGTTAATAATCCAAAAAACTAATTTCCTCACCTGTAGATTCAAATTGTGACTGACAATGTAGTGGTTTAAGGCACTAATAAAAGCCCCAGGGGCTTCACACAAGTGAAAACTTGAGAAACAACCAGACGTGATGGCATCTTTTGGAATTAAACTGTAATTACACAAACACTCGTAAAATTTGCACCAAGCCTGCAAATAATTACTTCAATCTTCATATAAATTGTGCCCCCTACTGTCTCACTTGTGTTACAAGCTCCGGATGGAATTTTTGCTTGACGAATCTGATAATATAGCTTGAAGGGTCTCTATGTTTGGTGTGGCGAGACCATTCTTCGAGGTTGAACTGGTTTAGGAGACTTTTGGTACGGTTAAGTTCTTCTTTCTCGTTCTGGAAGGACGGTATTGACCATTTAGTGCAAGTGTAGGCTTCATCGGGTAATTCCAAAGAGTCGTTATTTGCAAAATCGATTTTTTTGTCGAAAAGGTGTCTTATTTTCTTGGATTTGTTCATAACTGTGTTTTTATGACTGGATTTTGGAATTTGTGTTCGACATTTTTGAGGTTAGCTAAATTGACAACCTGATTCTGACATAAGTTGGTAAAGATGGGCATAAAAAAATAAGTTAAAGATCAATTTTGAAACATTACGCTAAGTAAAAGAATTATCACTAAAATGCAATTAAGTAGGGAAAGAAACAAACTCAAAATGAAAGTATCACATTTTAATTGTATATTTTAATTAATCATTGTATTTTGAAACACGCATCTTAAATTGTATTATGGGTTGCCGACCTTTGTTGTTTTGTAAGAGATTGTTTAAAAAATTATTAATATTGTATAATACAATTTTTTTGGCAACTTTGTTGATGTTTTTTTTAGAAGTTTTTTCATTTGATTTTTTGGTATCTTCACTGGTGGCGTTTTTTGAAGTTTCTATGGTTGATCCATTTTGATTGCTTGTGCTATCATAATTGGTGTCATTATTTTCGTTACTTCTGTCGTTTTTGCTATTTTGTTCATCTTCTTCGGATTCCTCCTCCGTTACGTCCTCGTCTTCTTCTTCGTCATCGTAATCGTAATTATCCGAGGTAGTGTTACTTGGGAGCTCAGTTGTTTGTATTGTATTCGATGGTTCGCTAATTTCAGCAAGCATTTGAACAAGATCAGCAACATCTTCAGTATGATCAACAATTTTAGCAATATTTCTGATAACTGCTAAAGTACCTTTTTTTGTAGCTTGTTTGGATGCTTCTTTAGTGGATACTTTGGCAACTTGATTGGCAGTTTTTATGGCAACTTCTTTAGTTGTTTTTTTAGCAACTTCTTTTGACGCTTTTTTGGACGATTCTTTAGCGACCTGTTTAGCAGTTTCTTTGACACCTTGTTTAGTGGCTTTTTTGGACACTTCTTTGGCCGATTTTTTCACAACCTCTTTGGTTGTTTTTTTAGTAATTTCTTTTGCACTCTTTTTAGAGACTTCTTTTGTTGCTTTTTTCGCAACTTCTTTAGTTACTTTTTTAGCTGCAGTTTTCGAAATTTTCCTAGTTATAGGCGCTGCAACTTTTACAGCTGCCCTGGCTATAGGCGCTGCAGATTTTACAGCTACCTTTGATACAGCTTTCGCGATTATTGGCACTACAGCTCTCAATGCCATAAAGAATCCATGTATGAGTAACGGAAACTAGTAGCAAAAAGAAAAAGACGTCGGAACAGTTATTTAATAAACAAGTGTATTAGTTAAAGAGAAAAGTTTTATAGTATTAGTTTATTACAATATTTTTCAGTTGACCTTAGTTAATTAATAAAACTCACTAATAAACGGTCAACGGAAAAAAATAGAAACCAGGAGTTATAGAAATTTACTTACGAATCTAGGTCTCATTTCACCATCTTTAGCATCTTTAGGTATTCCCTCTATCTGTTTTACAAAAAATATGAAATGGGTATACACTACATTTTACCTACTCACCAATTCTTTCGCTACGTTTATCAGCTTCTGTCGTAAACAAATTTATGTAAATATTTAAAACAATTATTTTATCTAAATTGTATTATTCTTTTATGTAAATTACTTACACTAGATAGTATAACTTTTTCCTAAAACAAGAATCGTTTAAATTAATATTGTGTTTTTTCTTTTTATATTTACCGAATGCGAAGTGTTATTTGCTTCCTACAAGTCAAACAAAAATCAATTAAAAATTATTAAATTATTATTTTTTCTTACTGTTGGAAATCCATTAATACAGCTACAAGCACCTAAAAGTAAAGCAATAAAGGTAAAAATCATTGTTTTTATTTAGGTACATATTTTAAAACGGCCTCCCTTTTATAAGAAAATTCTCGTTATATTTTTATTGATCTATTATTCTAAATATAAAATTTCAAATTGAATTTTTACTTGCTTTGCATTTTTAGTTGGTATTAAGTACAATCAAAATTTTGCTACTTTATTACAAAGATAACATATAAGGAAAGAAATTTCTCCCTGTTAAGCACTTGCAATTACATAACCGTTTTTTAATTACATCTAGTGGTTGTTATTATTTTTTTGGCTTTGACAAATGTAACTGACATATTTACACATTTTTGACAGCTACGGTATCTCATTTTTATTAAAGTGTCAATAAGTTTACCGCACCGTGGAGGAAAATGACAAGAAACTTTTAAGCTTTAAGGAATTCCGGGATTAAAATTGTTGTTTATTCCCTCGATTACATAAATAAATATTTCTCATTTTTTAAAATCGAAAATTATAGAATTTTCACTTTTTCGTCGGCAGTTTTTTTCGCATTTTTTAAAAGTTGATTTACAATAGTCTTAACTATTCTAATTTGCTTGTAACTGACGGACCTGCTTGGATTTTTATCAAATGCCCTTAGCTTTTCTTTTTTCAATAATGCTTTTTCTTTTTTTAATTAATTTAAAAAATTCAAACAAAAGCGACAAATTTATGAAGCACGTTGTAAACTTAAAATTTTAATCTTTGTAAATCGTTTTACTGTAATTTTACTTATGTATAAACTAAAACACAAAAATAAAGAGACAATGTTTTTTATATTTTTATTTGATTTTCCTTTTGGTTTTTTAATTGTTGGTTTCAGGCAATAGCACCAATCCTGTTAGTAACTTTTTAAGAAGTTTTTTCACCTGATTTGTTAGCAACTTCGTTGGTGGTGTTTTTGGAAGTTTATCTGGTCGGTTTCTTGTTAAATTCAGAGTGGGCGTTTTTTCAAGTTTTTTTGTTGATTCTCCTTGATTGCTTGTGTTATTTTTGGCATTATTTTCGTTATTTTTGGGTTTTTTGCTATTTTGTTTATCTTCTACGTTTACGTCCGAGGTAATCTTCACTGGGACCATAACTGTCTGTCTTGCTTTTGTTAATTGGTTAATATCGGCAATCACTTGAACAACATAGGCAACTTCAACAATTCTAGTAAAATTTTTGATAGCTTCTAAAGTACATTTTTTTGTAGCTTCCTTGGTGGATACTTTCGCAACTTGGTTGGCAGTTTTTTTGGTAACTTCTTTGGTCGTTTTTTTAGTAACTTTTTGTGCCGCTTGTTTGGTCGAATTTTTGGCAACTTGTTTAGTAGCTTTTTTGGAAACTTCTTTGGCTGATTTGTTGCTAACCTCTTTGGTAGTTTTCTTAGTAAATTCTTTTACTATCTTTTTAGAAACTTGTTGTGTTGATTCTTTTTTATCGTCACTACTTAAACTTTTAGTAACTTTTTTAATGGTTTTTATGCCACCTGTCACAACTTTTTTAACTGCCTTAACTACTGGCGCTACAACTTTCGCAATTGCCTTGGCTACTGGCACTACAACTTTCTTGATTACTGGCTTTACAATTTTCTTGACTACTCGCACTACAAATTTCAGTGACTTAGAGAATGCGCGCGCAATTGAGCTCCACTAGTAGCAAAAAGAAAAAACATATTGGAATAACTGTTATTATTTAATAAACAAGTGTATTAGTGAAAGCGATTAATAATCAAAAAGTTTTATAGTGTTATAGTCAAGAAACGAGATTATTAATCACTGATTATCTAATGCAAGAGTTTCTTGCAATATTTTTCCGTCGATCTAATCTTAATTAATTAAAAGATTCCTAAAATGTAACTATTCCTACTATTTTAAAAAATCACTTGTTAATAAGGAATTATTAATGCATAATTTTATACACATTAATAAAACTCATTAACAAACGGTCAACGGAAAAAAATTGTTTTACCAGTAGTTATAGAAATTTACTTACAAACCATCTAGGTCTTATTTCACCATCTTTGGATATCTCATTATCTGTAGGTATTCCTTCCATCTGTTTTACAAAAAAAAATTGTAATGTGTATACACTACATTTTACCTACTCACCAATTTTTTCGCTACGTTTATCAGCTTCTGTCGTAAACAAATTTACGTAAATCATTGAAACAATTATATTTTATACAAAGTAAATCATAAATCATGACTTTTATCATTTTATTATATAAAATATTTATTATTTTATGTAATTTACTTACACTAGACAGTACGGTTTTTTCCTAAAACACGAATCGTTTAAAAAAATATTGCATTTTTTCCTTTTGGTATTTACCGAATCCAAAGTGTTATTCGCCTCCTTTAAGTAAAACCAAAAACAATTAAAAATAATTAAATTATAATTTTTTCTTACTGTTGGAAATCCATTAATACAGCTACAAGCGCCTAAAAGTAAAACGATAAAAGTAAAAATCATTGTTTTTGTCTACATTCATAACGGTGTTTCTTTTATAAGAAAATTTCTCGTTATATTTTTATTACTCCATTATTTTAAAATATAAAATTTCAAATTGCATTTTTACTTGCGCTTTGTATTTTTGGTGGGTGTTAAGTACACTCAAAGTTCCATTGATTTTTGTCATAAAATAAAAGCGAAATTTATGGCAAAATTAGTGAAAAAATATTTTATTACAAAAATAAAATGTAAAAAAACTTCACTCTATTAAATACTTGCAATTACATAATGTTTTTTTTTAGATACTATAAAATGATAATAGTTTATTATACAAGTAAAAAAAGTTACATTATCTGTGAGTGATGTGTTTTTAAAACGAGTGCATATAGGGCGAGTTTCAGAAAGGAATCAGAAGCATATAATGCCAACTTTTCTTTAAGTGCATACAACGTTTTCTCTTATAGGTAGATTCATAAAAAAATTAATTGAAATAAAATAAAATATTATTATATAAAATTAAATAAATATTGGAGTTTTTAACAAATTGCATTTCACAAGTGGCGTTTAAAACAGACATAAATTGTGAATGGTAAAGTGTTGTTTAAGACCTAAGAGCCCCATATAAAAGAATTTTGAGGAACTGTCCTCGGCTAAAACGTTTTTGCATTATTTGTGTTAGGTTTTATTAATTAAAAGCATTCAGCTTTGCTTCGTGCTACAAAATATTAAAATTTGATGCTGTAAAATTACACCTACCACATTTATAATGAAAATAACTATTTGTTACTGTTGGAAATGCATAACTGTTTTACTACTTATAACAGTGAAATAATTAAAGTAAAAATCATTGTTTATTTAACATTTATTATGGCAAGAAAATTTCTCGTTATGTTTTTATTTTAAATATAAAATTGGAAACTGCGTTTTTACTTGTTTCGAATTTTTAATGGGTATTATATAGGTACAAACAAGAAATACAAAAAATGTAAATGTAATATGTAAAGACAATGTTTTATTACAAAAATAACACACATGAACAAAAAAATGTCTCTCTATTGAGATTTTTTTGTAGTTACTTCGGTTGATTCTGCTTGATTGCTTGTGCTATCATTATTGGTGTCTATATTTTCGATAACTGTTATTTCTTTGCCATTTTGTTTATCTTCAACTGGAACTTCGGTTGTTTGTTTTGCTGATACTAATTGGATAATATTAACAAGCTTTTCAACAACATCGGCAATATTTCCAACAATTTCAGTGATTTCAGCAATATGTTTGATTACTTTTATAGCACTTTTTTTGGTCGCTTTTTTAGCAGCTTTTTTAGCTGCTTTTCTAGCTGCTTTTCTTGCTGCCTTTCTAGCTGCTTTTTTGGCCGATTTTCTCCCAACTTTGATTTTTTTTCTTCTAATCTTTTTGTTTACATTTTTCTTTCTTATCTTCTTGATTGGTTTTGTTGCAGCTTTAACTGTCTTAGTTCCTGTTTTAAACAGACCGCCAAACTAGACGCAAAAAGAAAAACATATTAGAATTATTATTTTTTGTTGATTTTATTAATGATTTAACTTTTTACATTTTTACTCATTATGGATTAAAAAGCATAACCAATAACTCTGTTTACTTGCTAACGGATTCTAACGAAATTTAAAATGTAGAGTATTTAGTAGGTAAAGATTAATGTCACATTACTAAAACAGCCCTACCCCTTAAAATGTGATTATAACATGTCTTTTAAAAATGCTAAGTTAGTTAAAAACAGAGATATTAAACCCAAAAGTGTCACGTGGGACACTCTGTGTATTGAGACTCATCCTGTATGTATTAATAAAGCCCAATAATAAATAGTTAACGAACAAAGTATGTCATCATTAGTTTTAGAAATTTTTAGTTATAGAAAATAAAAAAAAGAACTTTTTACTTACTATTCCTCTAGGTACTATTTTCACATCTTTAGATGTTCCTTCTTCCTGTTTTATAAAAAAATATAGAATATGATGACTACACTACATTTTAACTACTCACCAATTTTTTCGTTACGTTTGCCAATTTCTTTCGTAAACAGATTTATATAAATATTAACAATTGTACAGTTGTAGCCCTTGAAAACTAAGACATTTTAACTTTTTTTGCTATTGTAATAATTCGTAAAGTGTAAATTAGGTTTTTATCAAGAATGATAATGTCAGTTTCAATTTTTCGGATTCGAATAGTGTTACAATAAAATATTACTTATTTCTACAAAATTTAAGTTCATTGTTTGAAGTTTTGGATTTGTCAAAGTTTTCAACGGCCGTAATATTTTATTTAAAGTACTTACTTTAGGTATGAGGAGGTTTGTCTAAAATAAAAAAAAAGTTTAAATAGATAGTGCTTTTTTTTCTTTATATATAAATCAGGTATTTACCGAATCCGAAGTGTTGTTTATTTTCTATAATTAAAATAATTAAAAATAATTAAATAATTTTTTTCTTACTGTTGAAAATCCATTGATACAGCTACAAACGCCCAAAAGTAAAACGATAAAAATAAAATTCATTGTTTCTTTACAACAGTTCAAGTACAGTAGTTTTTCATTTATAGAAAAAATCTTGGTAAAAGTTTATATTAATCCATTACGTTAGATATAAAATTTTAAATTGCATTTTTTAGATGTTTAGGTTTTTAAGTAGGTNTTAGGTTTTTAAGTAGGTTATAATAAAAGTATATTATAATAAAATTTATATTAGCCACTAAATAAAAATTTAACAATATTTTATGACCAAATTTGGAGAAATAATTGTATTTAAAACAATATTTTATTAGATTTAGGAGAAAAAATTAAGTACGTAACTTATATTATCTGTATATCTGGTGTTTTAATTAATATGGGTAAAACACAAAAGATTACGACTTAAAAAAATATTATTGGCAGCAGTTATGCCGTTTTAATACTTTTGAAATATAAAGACATATAAAGCAAAATGACTTTTTATGGTAATAAATAGACTCTTAAAATAATAATTAAAAAAATCTGTATAAAAGGAGAGTTTGAATGTTGTTCAAAAATAATAGCGTGGAACAATGAGAGTTACTTTTACTCTTTTAGTAGTGTGTGCTTGTGCTTTGGCTAATCCATTATTGGTAAGAAAATTATAATTTTTTAAATTGCAATAACTCTCACTTCTAGTATGAAAATAATGTTGAGGAACAAGTAAGTACGTGGAAAAAATTAACAAAATTTGACAAATATTTTTAGCAAAAAAGCAAATTTGAAATAGAAAATCACAATAGGGTAAGTTGTATCCGAACTGTTGCAATTTTTAATTATTTTGTTGCATCAGTATCGAAGAAATGCAGATAAACCTGCTAAAACAACAACAAAAGAGGAAGACAAAAAATTAGTAAGTTTGAAATATATTTTTTTAAATAAGAATGGAAAATGTTTTTATATTAATTATTACAGCCGGCTGATGAACCTAAAACTAACGCCACAAAAACTGTAGAAGAAAAAGTGGTAAGTTTCCAATTCTTGATAACAAAAATAATAAAACATTTTGCCACAGGATCCAAAAAACGATGAAAAAAATGGAACTACACCTAAGGTAAAAAATTAACACTAAAATTAAGAAAACTAGATTTTTTAATTTTTTTTACCAGCCGAATAAGAAAAAATCAAAGAGTGATAAAGTTGGTGCACGTAAGTATTATTATCGATTAGGCAAATAAGATGGAAATATATTTTTTATAGGAAAATTAGACGTCAAGTGAGTAAAATAAAAAATTAAGTAAAAAATTGTATCAAACAATTTGTTTAAAAAAATTGCAGAAACAAACAGGACATGAATATAAATGTTAACCTAATCGTCCCGTAAGTAAAAAAAAATGTAATTTAATTGTTTTGTAATTCCTTTTGTTATAGTAATCCCCAACTTCTTCTAAATAAGAATGGGTAAGAAATAAGCAAAATAATACTTCTAGCTATTTATTACACAGGTAAAAAAAACTTGATGGTTTTCTAAAATGAAACACGAAAAATTTACCAAAATCTAATAGTTTTCCATAATAATAAAAAAAAAATTTATCAATCAACTATACCGCGTGCGCCAGAACTCGCGCCCCAGAGAAAAAATTCAAGTAAGATAAGATACCAGGATACTGATGATGTTGTATATGTTTTTTTTACAATTATTTAGTAAAGGTACAAAAATTTTGCCAATAAAAGCCAAACAACATTGAATTTAGGATACAGCTTCTTTGTTTCATTATTGACTTATTGTTACAACAGAAATAAGTAGAGTCAAAGTGCATAACTTCGAAATTTTTTTAGATAATTTTTTTTTAATTTTTTTCATTTTTTCCATGTTGCTGGTATCTTACCTTATTTTCTGTGGGGCGCGAAATAGTTACTATAACATTATTGTGTCTAAAATGTAAATAATAATAATAATAATATCTCGGCATTTTGTGAAAGTTGACAAATCTTTTTATAACAGTTTCTGAATTTAGTAAAATTTCTGATCCAAGATTAGTGTTGGAAAAAATTTGAAGACAACACACTGAGTCTGTTGGCAACAGATTTGAAAGTGTCAAAAGCGTACTCTAAAAGCTTTAAAAATTAGGGTCAGGATTGCCAACATATTCAGTCATTGCAGATCACTTTGTATTTATAATTACGTATTACAGAAAACCCTTAGTGGAATTAAATGCTAACCAAGGGTAAGATTTCGAAATAATTAAATACTTTTTTAAAATACTTTTATTTCAGAATCACTTCAAACGCCGAGTTAATATCTAAAGGGTAAGAATTTAATATATTTTTTTATGATTGATTTAAGTTATTAAGTAAGATTGAACAAGTTAGCAACTTATTTAAATAAAAATTAGTTTCTCATATTAGTATCAGTTTTCTTTTTCAACATATTTTAACAATATTTTATATTTATTTATAATTTGTTTCAGAAGTGGGACAAATCCAAATGAGCACGGGTAAGATTTAAAAAATTAAAAGGTTTTTTGATATATATTTTTCTAAAAGTGGATGGGGGTCAAATCCTAATGGGTAAGAGTAAGAAATGAAACATAAAAAAATCTAAATAACCTATTTCAGAGGAGGGTCAAATCCGAGTGGGCAAGGGTGAGAATTCGATAAATTAAAAAAGTAGTTTATTTTATTTTTTTTGTATAAGCAGTTGGGGATCAAACCTGAATGGGTAAGAGTGAGAAATTTAAAAATAAAAAAAAAATTCTTGATAATCTCTTTCAGAGGAGGATCAAATCCGAGTGGGCAAGGGTGAGAATTTGATGATGGGTGAAATTAAAGAAATAGTTTTTTTATATTTTTTTTCTAAGTAGTTGGGGATCAAACCCGAATGGGTAAGAGTGAGAGTTTTATGAATGAATTTTTTTTTTTGATACTTTTTTTCAGAGGAGGATCAAATCCGAGTGGTCAAGGGTAAAAATTTCATAAGTTAAAACAGGTTTTTCTAAATACTTTTTTTTCTAATAGTGGATGGGGATCAAATCCGAATGGCCCAGGGTAAGAATTTAACAAATTGGGGCTTTTTTATAATTTCATTCAGTGGAGAATCAAATTCAAGTGGGCAAGGGTAAGAATTAAAAAATCAAATTTTTTTTTCATAATCTGTTTCAGAGGAGGATCAAATCCGAGTGGGCAAGGGTAAGAATTTGAAAAAGTAAAATGTTTTTTTATATTTTTTCCAAAAAGTAGCTGGGGATCAAATCCAAATGGGTAAGAGTAAAAATTAGAAAAATAAATGCTTTTCCTTTATATTCGATTTCAGAGGAGGATCAAATCCGAGTGGGCAAAGGTAAAAATTTCATAAATTAACGCAGTTCTTTTTTTAATATTTTCATTCTAATAGTGGATGGGGATCAAATCCGAATGGGCAAGAATAAGAATTTTCAAAATTGAAATTTTTATTTAAAATTTATTTCAGAGGAGGATCAAATCCGAATGGACAAGTGTAAGAATTTAAAAAAGTAAAACATTTTTTTTTATATTGTTTCCAAGAAGTAGCTGGGGATCAAAGCCGAATGGGTAAGAGTAAGAATTAGAAATATTAAAGGTTTTCTTAATATTTTTTTTAGAGGAAGATCAGATCCGAGTGGGCAAAGGTAAAAATTTCATAAATTCACACAGTTGTTTTTTTAATATTTTTATTCTAAAAGRGGATGGGGATCAAATCCGAATGGGRAAGAATAAGAATTTTCAAAATTGAAATTTTTATWTAAAATTTATTTCAGAGGAGGATCAAATCCGAATGGACAAGTGTAAGAATTTAAAAAAGTAAAACATTTTTTTTATATTMTTTCCAAGAAGTAGCTGGGGATCAAAGCCGAATGGGTAAGAGTAAGAATTAGAAATATAAAAGGTTTTCTTTATATTTTATCATAGGGGAGGATCAGATCCGAGTGGGCAAAGGTAAAAATTTCATAAATTCACACAGTTGTTTTTTTAATATTTTTATTCTAATAGTGGATGGGGATCAAATCCGAATGGGCAAGAATAAGAATTTTCAAAATTGAAATTTTTATTTAAAATTTATTTCAGAGGAGGATCAAATCCGAATGGACAAGTGTAAGAATTTAAAAAAGTAAAACATTTTTTTTTATATTGTTTCCAAGAAGTAGCTGGGGATCAAAGCCGAATGGGTAAGAGTAAGAATTAGAAATATAAGAGGTTTTCTTTATATTTTATTTTAGAGGAGGATCAGATCCGAGTGGGCAAAGGTAAAAATTTCATAAATTCACACATTTGTTTTTTTAATATTTTTATTCTAAAAGTGGATGGGGATCAAATCCGAATGGGTAAGAATAAGGATTTTAGAAATTAAGGTTTTTATTTATAATTTATTTCAGAGGAGGATCAAATCTGAGTGGGCAAAGGTGAGAAAAAAATTAAAAAGTAAAACATTTGTTATTTTTTTTTTGAAAAAGTGGCTGGGGATCAATTCCGAATGGGTAAGAATAAGAATTTTTTAAATTAAGCTTTTTATTTATAATTTATTTCAGAGGATCAAATTCGACTGGACAAGGGTAAAAATTTCATAAATTAAAATAGTTTTTTTAATATTTTCATTCTAATAGTGGATGGGGATCAAATCCGAATGGGTAAGAATAAGAATTTTCAAAATTGAAATTTTTATTTATAATTTATTTCAGAGAAGGCTCAAATCCGAGTGGACAAAGGTAAGACTTTAAAAAAGTAAAACTTTTTTATATTTCTTCCAAAAAGTGGATGGGGATCAGATCCGAATGGGTAAGGGTAAGAATTAGAAAAATTAAAGTTTTTCTTTATATTCTATTTTAGAGGAGGATCAAATTCGACTGGGCAAGTGTAAAAATTTCGTAAATTAAAACTGTTTTTTTATATTATTTTTAATCTAAAAGTGGATGGGGATCAAATCCGAATGGGTAAGAATATTAATTTTAAAAATTTAAATTTTTATTTACTATTTATTCCAGAGAAGGATCAAATCCAAATGGGCAAGGGTAAAAATGTCATAAATTAAAACGGTTTTATTTTAAATATTTTTATTCTAAAAGTGGATGGGGATCAAATCCGAATGGGTAAGAATGAGAATTTTAAAAATTAAGGTTATTATGCATAATTTATTTCAGAGGAGGATCAAATCCGAGCGGGAAAAGGTAAGAAAAAAAATGTAAAAAGAAAACGTTTTTTATATTTTTCGAAAAAGTGGCTGGGGATCAAATCCGAATGGGTAAGAATAAGAAATTTTAAGATTAAAGTGTCTATTTATAATTTATTTCAGAGGAGGATCAAATCCGAGTGGGCAAGGGTAAGAAGAATATGAAAAAGCAAAACTTTTTTTTTAATCTATCTATTTTAAAAAGTGGATGGGGATCAAATCCGAATGAGTAAGGGTCAGAATAAAAAAATAAAAGATTTTCTTTAAAACCTGTTTCAGAGGAGGATCAAATCTGAGTGGGCAAAGGTAGAAATTTCATAAATCAAAACATTTTTTTTTAATATTTTCATTTTATAAGTGGATGGGGAACAAATCCGAATGGGTAAAAATGGAACTTTTAAAAATATTCTTTTTTATTATAATTTATTTCAGAGAAGGATCAAATCCGAGTGGGCAAAGGTAAGAAAAAAATTTTTAAAAGTAAAACGTTTTTTTATATTTTTTCGAAAAAGTGGCTGGGGATCAAATCCGAATGGGTAAGAATTAATTAATCTTAAAAATAAAAAATTTTATTCATAATTTACATCAGAGGAGGATCAAATCCGAGTGGGCAAGGGTAAGAATTTGAAAAAGCAAAACCATTTTTTAATACATTTTAAAAAGTGGATGGGGGTCAAATCCGAATGGGTAAGAGTCTGAATAAAAAAATAAAAGCTTTTCTTTATAATCTGTTTCAGCGGAGAATCAAATCCGAGTGGTCAAGGGTAAGAATTAAAAAAGTAAAAGCTTTTCTTTATAAATTATTTCAGAGGCGGATCAAATCCGAGTGGTCAAGGGTAAGAATTTCATAAATCAAAACGGTTTTTTAACTATATTTTTATCCGCAAACGTCTGAAAAATGACCCTTTTATGACTAAATGACACGAGTAAAAAGTGTTTCAGGAGTGGAATATTTTACTTTTACTATGACATTATTGTAGTATAGTATGTTATTTGGGGTAAAAGTTTATGAAGCTCAGCTGAATTATTTGCAAAATAAACGTTCACCTTCGCCACATACACTACCACTTTTACCCTAATAACATAATATACTATTATTCTAAAAGTGGATAGGGATCAAATCTTAATGGGCAAGGGTAAGGACTTAAAAAATTATGGCTGTTTTATAATTTATTTAAGAGGAGTATAAAATCCCACTCTACCAGAGTTTGGATTAAAAAAAATATAACATTTTTATAATCCATTTCAGAGGTGATTCAAATCCGAATGGACAAGGGTAAGATTTAAATTAAATTTTATAAAAAAAAAACTAATTTTGTATAATTTATTTTAGCGTCAATGATCAGTAAGAATAAAAAAATAAAACAAAATAGAAAAAGTTTATATTATTTATTTCAGTATTTGTCTAATGTTATTCGGACGAAGGTAAGAATAACAAAAATAAGCACTAGTGCTATATATTTATTTATTGGTTTCAGAAAGTGTAAACTACCCCATAAGCGTGTGGAAGTGTAAGATACATTAAAAAATCATTTTGTTTTTTTATATATAATTTTAGAGTCCCTAAGCCGACACCGCAAAAGTAAGAATTTGTTTAAAAAATTTTGGAGCTATTATTACAATTTATTTCAGAAAGTGTAAAAAAGTAGGTGGACTATTGTAAGTATTCAAAAAATAAAGAGTAGTTTTATATTTATAATTGTTTTCAGAATCTGTGAACCAACAAATGGAGTTGAAAATGGGTATGAAAAATAAACAAAACTAACAATTCTTACTAATATTTGATTTTAGGCATAATGGCCCATTGAGGAAGAAAACGTAAGAATTTAAGAGAAAATTTTAAAAATATTTATTTATAATTCATTTCAGAAACTGTACAATTTTGAATGGAAAAAAGTAAGAACTAAAATAAAAATTAAAAGTTTTAAGTAATAGATAATCGTTTTCAGAGTTTGTGTAAAAATTCCTGACATTGAAGATAGGTAAGCAAAATAAACATATAAACTTATAAATAATATTGTTTACTCATATTCGATTTTAGCAACAACAAAACAGGAAAAAAGTAAGAATTCGACAAAAAAAATAAATTTTTATTTATAATTCGTTTCAGACACTGTGCAATTGTAAATGGAAAAAGGTAATAATTAAAAAAAATTGAAATTGTATCTTTATAAATGATTTCAGACGCTGTAGCCCAGATGAAGGATTAGAGCACAGTTCTGATTCTGATTCCAATCAAAGTAAAATATAACATACTGTCGATTGTATATAACACATTTTTTTTTCAGGAAAAAAGAAAAAATGTACACGGGGCCCCAAAAAATCGTTGTTCCAGTAAAATAAAATGTATAAAAAATAAATAAATTTTTGTCCGATTTATGAGTTATTTCGTCTCCTATCTGTCTCTAATTTTAAAAATGTTGTTTTTAATTAAATAAATTAAATGCGGAAATAGAAACAATTAAGATCCGCTCCACAAAAAATCGAGGAAAACACTTTGAACTCACCATTGTTCTTATATAATGTTTATTGACACAACATCTACAACTATAGACATGATTTACCATTCAATGGTTCTTCATCTGGAGACTTAAACCGATTCCAGTTTGTCATTTTTAACCATCGACTCACTTGTGATTCTCCAACTGTAAATGTGATACAGAAAACATTTATTTTTTTATTGTTTTTATTTTATTATTCATCTTCTGCTGTATCTTATCAATATTTTTTTTTCTTTTTCTAAAAACATTTTTTCCTATCAGTGTTAATTTACCATATTTTATTTGCAAAATGTTTTACAAATATATTAACAATTTTGGTTCTACATTTCTTTTAAATAGTTAATTGTATGATACAAGTGGCTCAGATTACTTTCTTAACAACACGCGAATTCTATAGGATATTTTATCTAGCATCTCCAGCATATTATTACACAACTGTTAATATTCATTATTTTATTTTTAGATCTTTTTTTTATAGAGTTGTTTTGTAATGAATAATTTTCTTTATAATATTAATGATTTTAGAGTGATTTTGAATTTAGTAAACGAAAGTAGCTAATCGTAGTTGTTTCACCACTTAAATATTTTTATGATAAAACTGCAAAAGTGGAAGGTGCTGATAATAAAATTTTATTATCAGCTGTGAAAATTAAAAAAATAAAAACTGGGTATTATTTTTCTTTTCAAATTTCTTTTGCAATTGCCCATTACTGCGAACCAAATAAGAGCACTATTATCACAATCAAATATAAACATTTTTATTTCTAATAAAATCCATTTTTATTACTAATTATCATGAGTAATACCTTTTTTTACAACAGTGTTACTTAAAAAATGTGTATATTTTTATAAAATTTTCTATACAGAGTGTCTCATTAACGTCGGACAAACTGTATACCTAACTCAAATTCGTAAATGCAAATTCTACTGAAGCAGCATTCATTTTTATATCGTTTTAATAAAATGTAGCTATTAAAAAAACTAGCAACATTCTAATTAACTAGTAGAAAAATAAACATGCACAAATAAGGAACCCCATAAAATCTTTACCTAAAATAGTAAACGTTACTTTCTTTAATTTAATTCTATTTCAATATTATTGCAATAAAACGTTGTCTTCACATTTTTTATTTAGGCACATTGAATATTAATTAATTTCAATTAATTGAAAATGTGGCATGTGGATTATTTATTAAGCACATACAAGACCATTTTCCATGTTCATCTAAAAAAAAATTTCTTTTTGTCATTTCAAGTGGTTATTGTGAAAAAACTTAACTGACAGTAGAAACACTTTTAAAAAACGATGACATGACAATGAAATGACAAAATGAAATTTGGTTTGCATAGATTTTTTTTAATGTTTACAGAGAATAAAAGGACTTTCAAAGAAATTCATACAGAAAAAATCTTGTTCTACGACTTAAACAATTTTTTTTATACTGTTGTGAATTCATTAATTTGTTTTTCAACTTTGACAATCTATAACTTGTAAAGACAGGACCAAAAATCATGTTTATCTACTTTCAATATGTAAAGTTTTGAACAACTGGTCCAATATTTTTGAGACCCTCTGTATCTTCGTTTTACAAATCGAAAGTAAGCTGCCTCCAGTGATCAGCCAATCACAATTATCAGATTTCCATACGTAATTAAGCGCGCAATTGAAAAATTTACGGTTTTTTAGTATCAATATAACGAAAACTAATTTCACTGTTGAGTTTATTTGTCAACTAGATTTATTATTGAAACGTAATTATAATATACGACCCCATTGTTTCCTTTTTACGTTGCGATAAATGGTTGTAGAAAAAATATACTACGTATCAAGCCGGTAATATCATTTTCTTTCAAGCGTATCGATTTTTATGACGTAATTACTTCAAAAATTGGATAATAAAAAATTCATTATTTTTTACGTGAATGCATTAAAAAATCTGTATAAAAAGACTTCTAGTTCAACTAGAAGACACTTGTAACAATGAAGACAATTACTTTCACTGTTTTACTCTTCGGTGTTTGCGCCTTTTCCAATGCATTTTCGGTAAGTAACTTTTTTTATACTTATCTTTTCAGTAAATGCGCCAGTGGTCGACCTGCTAACTTATATTCATTTTTATTGGTTTTAGTTTTACCTCTAATCATTATATATTTACAGTATAGTCATATAGTTTATACAAAGTGTCTTCGAATCGGCGAAACGATTTAAATTTTTATTTTTAGGAGTTTAGCCCTGCATGGTTAGAATAATTTTTAATATAATTTTAGTTATGAAAAATCAAGTATGCCTTAAAAATTTTCAAAAACTTAACTTAGAGTACGATAAAAAATTATTACAAAAGTTGTTCAGAATCAACATCTAAGCCCCCATACCAAATTTCTAAATCATCGGCCAACTTTGATTTTTTTTGTTTATTTCACAAATCAAATAATTTTATTTTTAACAGTTCTTTTATTATGAATAAAAAATCACACTTAGATTATTACTAGTAAATAACTTTTTAACGTATTTGTTACTACTTGGAAAAAAATCATAGTTGGCCATATAAATTACTGAGATAATTTTAAAACTCGCATTACGGTCGTTTTATAAACCTCACATACCTAAATAATAGCATTGTTACGTGTTCGCAGAATAGTATACTATTTTTTTCACTTATTTTTCCGATTTGTAGACTTTTGAGAGAGATTCAGACTCTTCTGAAGATGTAGAAGAATACGGTTTGCATTCTAGAGTAAGTACATATAAATATGAAAATACAATTAAATTTTAATAATTCTGATAATAGAATCGAAGGGCTGCCAATTTGGAAGCAGAATTGGTGAGTAGAAAAAAAAACGTGACTTTAATTTTTGCATTTTTTTTTAGATTAAGGATAATAATATGGAAGGCGACTCTGAAGTAAGTAATGTAACCTTACAAAACCAAACTTAATAAACGTTTTAGGGAATAATAAACTTTAAAGAAGAAAATCAGCACTTGCTTTCAAGAGTAAGTCTTACAAGGAATAATTTATTTGATTTTTAATTTTCTTCTTATTTCAGAATCGAAGAGACATTGTTATTGTAAGTAGTTCCAAAATCGCTTTAATGTAATGAAAAAATTTTGAACCTCCAAATACGACATTTCTTTTGATATTTTTCTAACCTTTTTGGGAAAAAGTTTTTTCACAGTATGTAAATCTCTGAGAAATTTGACAATTTTGTCTTTGACAATTTGAGTTTTTTTTGCACTCAAGTGTAAGTAGTATATCAACCAAATTTATCAATTTTATCAAAACGATCTTCGTTTCAATTTGAAAGAATAGTATATGCCATTCTAAACGAGTTCCAGACTATTCTTTTTTTACGACTAAAATTTAGAATCAATTTGATCAAAATCCAAAAATTTATGACTGTTAAGATGGCGCTACCTGCGACCAGTCTAACACATGTGTGAGAATATTTTCGCACAACCTGTTTTTGTTTGTTTATTTGTTTTATTTTTTAATTTATCGTGTATTTTTTAGCCGAGAAGAAATTTCGAACTTAGTAGTGGTGTGTCACATAACTTACATCACTCATATCACTTACATCAGACACCCCACTCACAACAGACACATCAGTCACATCACTCATCTCACTCAGCTCACTCACCTCACGCACCTCACTCACCTCACGCACCTCACTCACCTCACGCACCTCACTCACCTCAATTACATCACTCGCATCATAAAAAGCAGAGACATCAACCCAGAGAAAACAACAAAAGATTGTCAAATGAAAGAAATCAGAGTCAAGTAAATAATGGCAATGGTCAATGGCATGGGCATGGTTCAAAACCCTTGAGAAAAACACTCAGAAAAAACTCAGTAAGTTTTATGCTATTTAACTATTTTAATTGGTTATTTACCTATTGTGTGTGTTTTAAAAAGCATTTAAGTGACTTAAATACAAATGCACTACACAATCAATCTAAAATATATTAAAATTTAATTAAAAAAGTAATTGACATTTTAATGTCACACCGACTGTGGAATGAAAACTCACCGAAAATTTAAATTGTTTGTGGCTGAAATGTGTGTTGCATTCATGTTTTACTGTGAATGTGAGAATAGTAAATTTATTGAACAAATTCTCTCGGTTTAATTAAAAGATACTTTATAATGTATAACACACACGTGTGTTTTGGGTTATAACATACGTGTGTGTTATAAACATCATAATACGTTTAAAATCAGCATAAAATGTGGATTGTGGACAATTTATTTTGATATTTTGCTTCAATATTTTTATATTTTCTTGTTTTTTTAGTCAGTGTCAAATAATAAATAATAATTATTGTTGAATTTATTATTACAGTTATTTATTGGACGCGTTTGAGTGTAAATCGGACGCTTTATTTCACGAGAGGAATATTATTAAACCACTAATGTTAACGAGTGGTTATATAAACGAACCGATTTACACAAAAACGAGTTGAATACAACGTTTTATTCTTCGAATTAGACTCAACAAGGCTTAAACTTGCTTTAAATCAAAATCTGTTGAAAATAATCTGACGTTTCGTATTGAGAAATATCAAACAGTTGTCTAAACTTTCTTGCACGGGAGAAAAACCGTAAATTTTGGCAGTGTCGAAGAATAAAAATATTTTTTTAAATATACTTACATACTTTTTTAATTTCATTTTTATTTTTAGCTACAAGAAAATACAAGACCTGCTGGCACTTACAGCAGATTGACTGTAAACAATCCCAGTCACTTGAATAGTCGTGTTGCTTATCCAAAACATGGAAGAACAAACAATTACAGAAGCTCAGTAAGTATTTTTGATATAATAACATTATTATTATAGTCGATAAAACATAATTTAATTAATGTTTTTTTACCCAATTAAAATAAGTACTTGGTACATAATAGAGCAGTGTAAAACATGCACCATAATTTATAGAAGCTGAATTTGTTACATGAACTCACGTAAAAAATAGTTCAGTGTAATTTTTGCTCTGATATGATTGGTCTGCTAGTTGCTAAAAATTCAAAATAGGCGAAGCATTCATCTTCTTATTACATTTATGGACTACAAATTTATAAATCGCTTTTGTAATTTTTAGAAGCACGGAAACATCGGGGCATTCAGTAGTGGTGCAGCCAGCCAGAAACCTGAGAATAAAGAAGCCAATGCAAAAGTGTCAAATGCGAAAACTGAGGGAAAAAGTAATAAAAAATCGCAAGTAGCAGAAATAAAAGTTGAGGGAAAAACCAATGATAAAACGCCGAGTGCAAACGTCTCTGGACAAAAGAAAGACGAAAAAACTAAAACCGATGCAAAACATTAAGACTAAGGTGGCACTAAATAAGAATTTTTTAATTTTTACTACAAATTATGGATTTGTAATCACATTTTCTGGGAATTTTATACTAATGTTGCAATATAAAAAAGTATCTAATAAAAATATTTTAGGGTAATTCTGACTTATTATTATTATTTACAACAATAGTTTTTAATTATACAAATCTCCATTCAAAAATTAAAAATTGCAGAAATGCTAGAATTTGCGAAGTTTTAAATTTAGCTACTTTTAAATAAAATGTATTTTTTCCACAAAATAGTATAAATGTAAATCATTTTATTTTTGTTTTCTGTACGGCACGTCCCAAAACGCCTTTACATTTTAACTTTTTTAAAAAGGACAAAATCCTAAAAATTAAGCTGTTTTTACGAAAGTGAATTTTAACTTCGAAACAGCTCGAAATGTTTTGAAATTCAGCACAGCTTCACGAGCCGAAAACGAATTTTACATTTTTTAATATAGGTATCTGAAAAACAGAATCCTTTTTTTTTCAAAAAGGTGCCTTAAAAACAAACAGAATCCTTAAAAAAAATTCAGACTAACAAATAGTTATTTTGATGTTTTTAGTGTTCCACATGTTTTTACTTTCATTTGCAATTTGCAACGGTGGACTTGTGTAATATTCGAATTACTTTGTGACGTTGCGAATGTCAGGATTACGTAGTTACGAAATGGTTTTTGTGCCGTTTTTGCAGAGATTAATACAATAACGAGTCAGTCTTAGCCAAGCTCCCGTACGAATTACTTGAATTGTAATAATTGTCCGGATAAATTATTACTTGTTTGGTGGTTCAGTGCGAAATTGTGTTGAAATGGGAGCTGTACACCGGTGAGTGTGTGTTGTGTATTTTCGGGTATCTAACAGACATTAAGTAGTGCGCAATTTATAAAATTTTGAGTGATTAATGAGTGCCAATGGGAAAAGTCATCGGTGAAATAGAGAAGACAATCAACATTTTTTTAGAAAAATCACACAAATTTTATTTAACATTTTCAACAAATTTAATAAATACAGTGCACTGATTTTGTGTTTCTTTTTATTTCAGTAGGTCCGTTCTATAAGATGAAGAAAATCGTACAAATGGTAGCAGAAAAAGATGCCAAATAAGGTCAGTGCATTTCAATTTTTTGTTTATTGCAAAGTGAGTGCAAATTTACTTTTACAATAATTTTTAACCTAGCAACGTCCTCGAGTATTATAAATCGCATAATGTTCTCGTTATATTAATAGCTATTATATTGTCATGTCACGCTTACGTTGACTTAAATGTGTTATATCAGGATATTTATTATTCAGAATTTATTTTAACATAGGATGATTGCGAATAAAAT
>NW_025401050.1:8011988-8072989 GCF_015345945.1 Tribolium madens
CGCTACTCCTCAAGGGTGTTTTAGTGCGGTTGTAACCGTTCAAAGTGTGGACGAATTCATGATTGAGCATGTCAGAATATTTGTTCACACCTAATTTAAACGAAACTAAACCTTGTGCGTACAATTTGTTGTGTTTGGCGACTTTGTGAGCGTTTTCCATGAAGATTTTCATTCGGAAGCGTTCTTCGGTTTCGCTTTCGTATTGTTTTTTATGAGTCACCTGAAATTGAACATTGCTTTTTAAATACATATTATATTAATCCACTACAGCAAATAATGATGAATATCACATAACGTATGGTCCTAAAGCTTTGAGAATTTTTTAGATGGTTTTTATTTATACCAAATGGTGTTTAAACAGGTTGCTGCTGGAAGTAAAGTATGACAATTAACTTGTTTATGTTATGGCAGTTTAGTTGTTTCATTCGGGTTTAGAAAATGTCTTATAAGCTAGATATTCATTAGGACATTTACAATCTAGTTGGACAAATACCTAAACGTGAAATTGCTGTAATTTATAGAGAACAAAACATTTCTGTAACAACAATTTATCGGACCATAAAAAAATGTGAAGAGGGTATACCCCGTGTTAATGTGTTAAAAAGTCCTCGACCCAGAATTTTGTGGGAACAAAGAATGATTAAAGCCATTAAAAAAAGTTAGAGTATCACAGCAAAAATTAGGTCGAAGATTGGCTATTTCAAAGACCATTTATATTCAAAGATATCTTTCCAAACTCAATGAAGTTTTTCTTCAAAAATATTTTGTATTGTTTTAGTGTAAAATTCGATGTATTTGTAAGGAAATATAAATCACAGATTGCATGTTTTTTTGTAAGACAAAGTGCACTACTAGAATTTAATTTATAACAATTTTGCTTCTAACGCTTACGCCAAATGCTTATTAACACTTGAAAATAATTTGTGATAAATATACAGGATGTTTGAAAATGCTTCTTATTCATATGAAGTTGAAACAGTGACAGTGACATAGACAGATTTGTCAAATTAACGCCAAAAGACTTCAAATCTACAAACGACAGGACATGCAACGGAAAGCACAAAAAATATAAAAACAAAAGAGAAAAAGCTTTAAATCTGAAGCAACTTTAAACTTTTTTTAAATTTGCAGATGAAACATTTCTATAGATTTTGACTTTTTTCTTCTCTAAAAGTTTTTAGTTAAATAACTATTAAAATGTGCAGTATAATTTATTTGTTTCACTTTTTAAATTAGCTAGAAAATTTGTTTATAACACGTTTTATAGGAAGCGAGTTAAACATTAAATTAACTATAATTACCTAAATCTTCTGTATTGCGTACAAATTAAAAAAAATAATAAAATGCCAAAACAAATTAATTTTATTTTTATATCGATTTATCGGTTTATTTATTTTTTAAAACATAGTCACACTATATTATTCAAATAAATAATGGGTCTTTTTAAATTTGGCGTCAAAGCTAGTCGTGAAAGTTATAATGTAAACAAATCACCGAATTGAAGTTATTGAACTGATATTTAACACTTTGTCAAATTATTAAACATTGTGATTCACGACAAACTCGTAGTCACTCCCAATAAAGTTATTAGTTGTTCATATACAAAGGTTTTATTACTTATAATTTTGTTTTGAATAATTTCTCCACTGTTTTTTCAATCTTTCGAAAAATAGTAATATGTTTTCGTAAAGAAAATAGTGTTTAAAATATTATTTTTCATCTTTTTTTAAAATTAACATTAGAAGTATAATTATCATAATTAGATTTTCATTGTCTTGAAACAGTTTTCATTATTTATAAGACTCGTAAAATAGGTTCTCTGAAACGCTTAAAACTAAAATATGAAGATGAGAAAAAATATATTATTACAAACAAAATAAAAAACTAAAATAATTACCAAAAAAAGTAAAAACCATAAGAATGCCACTTATTGTTTAAATTGTTTATTAGATAACTATTTTAACTGCTTTACTATTGTTACTTTTGAACACTTTATTAGTTAATACAAATTAATTTTCCTATAGTGGTCAAACTTCAAATGTTTAACATAAAGTTAAATAAAAAATATTATCTATAAGAATTTTAAAATTATGGAGGTTTAAATTTTGCCCTTTGACCCTATTTATTTCTGTTGAAAAAATAATTTCTTTTGCTACAGACTGTTATCTTATCTTACTTGGCATTTTTCTTTTTGTTGTGTTTTTATAAAACATCCTGTAAAATCAACGCATATTTGAACCATTTTTAAAGCGACCAAAGTCCAGTGGGTATAAAAGCCGTTCAAAAATTACAGGTAAAAACAGGTGGTTACCTGGTATATATTGTATTGTTCCAAAAGGTTCCATACTTTCAGAGAATGGTAAACGCAAACAGGTTAAGTATGAGAGAAAATTTCGGTTGATATTATGAATTTTTTGTATTACTATTTAAACTTTACTTGTTTCACACTTTTGAGTTCACTCAAATCGATTTTCTGCATAGGTGTTGATCAGCAATAAATATTTATATTTCATCATTGTATTGTGAAACAACGACACATATATTATTAGCAAAAAAAATCAATATTAATACAAAAATGATAATTTATCCAGTTTATCATTTCGTATCAAAATCCATTAAATAAATATTTATAAATATAAAAGTTTTAGTAAACGTTCAAAGGTTATCGATACGAGATTTCTTATTTTGATACAACATTTCATATAATTTATTCGCAAATAATGCGTCTATTTTATTCAGTTAGGGGAAACACCGAGGACATATTGGTACTTCCCACTTAAATGAGTGCCCCGTCGCTTAGCAACAAAGTTAATTAGTTAATTGTATTGCGTCTACAAACAATAAATATAAATTTCATCATTTGGTACAGATAAATTAAAAATAACTGGTTTTAAAATTTCATGAACAAAGAAACTGCATCTAAAATTGCGATTTCCGGAATTTTAACCTTGAATCAACACAATTTTATATCATGATGGCAAAGAGAGAGCAAAAATGTCAATAATCGAAGATAATGCAAAAGAATCTCAAACAATACTGACCTTGAAAGCGCCCCATTGCTCCTGGACTAGGTCGAAAAAAGACACTGCCTGACTGATGCCAACCACACAAAGTGCCACAAATATCAGGAACTTCATATTTCTGTAAAATATCAATGCATAAGTTAGTAATATAATTAACTGCCTTTTGATGGAAAAAAGTAGAGTGGTTTGTTTCAAATTAACAATTTCTGATCCAACTAATAATATTAAAATGAAAAAAAGCATAATCACCTTATTAAAATTTGTTCGAATGCTCTTTTCCCACTCACACCAAAACTTGAAGTGAGTAGAAAATTTTAATGAGTCAAATTTGTTTTGTACATAAAAGTCAGCTGACCAGGAAGTACCCCCACCAACAAGACCAGTGACATGACGACTAACATGACGGTCATAATGTCCCTATTTGGCAAAGTGAAATCATTGTTCAATAATGGCTAATCAGTTAATAAATTAAGTCAATTTTTTTGTAGCAACATTCATTTCAATTGTTAACGAACAAAAATTTAGATGAAACGAAAAAATTCAAAATTTAGGCAAATCTAGGGTGTTCACTATCTTACTATTGGCACCGACTGATGGTTCACTCAGTGTCGGCGCCTTTGATGTCGCTATTCAGGAATCTGTGACCTCGATTGAAAAGCACATAGTGCTCATCTCCCCAGAGCGTAGAGTTTACAGCCACAACCAATGGTAATCTGACATTATTGACAGTGACAATAGTAAACAAACATGAAAGTTTAAAAATTTACTTGAATAAAAAGGATAGAGATACATTTGCTGCTTCAATATTGCGCAGGGGAGAACACAATAACGTACAAACTAAAATTTGAATCGAAAATTTATACTGTTTGGTAGTAATAAACCATTGCTTATTAAATTTCACGCTTTTTAATGAAGTGTTGAATCTTATATACAAGTCTCAATGCAAAAATTAAAAATTGCAGAAATTATTTAGCTACTTTTACATTAAATGTATTTTTTCCAAAAAATAGTATAAATGTAAATCATTTTATTTTTGTTTTCTGTACGGCACGTCCCGAAACGCCTTTACATTTTAACAGAACAGAGCTGTTTTTTCGAGAGTGAATTTTAACTCCTTTAAATACAAAAAAAAAAACAGCTAACCAGCTCGAAATGCTTTGAAACTCAGCAGTTTCACGAGCCGAAAACGAATTTTACATTTTTTAATACAGGGTGTTTCACATAATTTTACGAGGTCTGCGCCTGTAAGATGCAATCAATAATACATATTCCGATACGAACTCCATTACAAATTTTGAAAAATTGGATAATCTTCTCTAGTTTGTTCACCCTTTCAAAAATTACAACGTTTTTTAGTTAGTTAGTGATTAAAATAGATAAACTACAATTATATTTATGCCGTCTGCAGTTTATGACTATTAATAAAACAGTGATTAGTTTGACAACTACTGTCATGGGTTTCCAAAAATTAAATAATTAAATGTCTATTTTTTGTATCCAGTGTTCTGTGATTTTTGTATATTTGGGTGCGTACATTAGGCACAAGCCTTGCAAAGTTATGTGAAACACCCTGTATAGGTATCTTAAAAACAGAATCCTTTAACTTTTTTTTTTCAAAAAGGTGTGAGAACATCCTTAAGAAAAATTTTACTTCTAGGCAAAAACACAGTTAATTTCTATTCATAATTTAATAAATAGTTATTTTGACGTTTTTCATGTTCCACATGTTTTTACTTTCATTTGCAACGGTGGACTTGGGTAATGTTTGAATTACTTTGTGACGTTGTGACGTCAGGATTACGCAGTTCGGAACTGTTACGAAATGGTTTTTGTGCCGTTTTTGCAGAGATTATTACAATAACCCGTCAATCTTAGCCAAGCTCCTGTACAAGTCGCTTAAATTGTAATAATTGTCTGGATAAATTATTTCAGTGCAAAATTGTGTTGAAATGGAAGCTGTACATCAGTGAGTGTGTGTTGTGTATTCGAGTGCCTAATAGACATTTAGTAGTGAGCGATTTATAAAATTTTGAGTAATCAATGGGAACAGTTTTCGGGGAAATAGACAAGACAATCGTGCTACAAGTAACTGGATTAAAGGGTAAGTCAACATTTTTTTTAGAAAAATCAAATTTAAATTTTATTTAACATTTTCAAGAAATTTAATAAATACAGTGCAAATTTTGTGCTTCTTTTTATTTCAGTAGGTCCGTTCTATAAGATGAGAGAAACCGTTACAAATGGTAGCAGAAAAAGATGCCATATAAAGTCAGTGCATTTGAATTTTTTGTTTATTGCAAAGTGAAGTGCAGAAAACGAGTGCAAATTTACTTTTACAATAATTTTTAACCTAGCAACGTCCTCGAGTATTATAAATCGCATAATGTTCTCGTTATATTAATAGCTATTATATTGTCATGTCACGCTTACGTTGACTTAAATGTGTTATATCAGGATATTTATTATTCAGAATTTATTTTAACATAGGATGATTGCGAATAAAATAGTATCGAAACCTCGCTCTAGAACAGGTAACCAACGCTCAGTTGTAATGAAGCTCTTTTTCTTGCACGGTTTGTAATACACTATAAATTTTAATTTTATCAAGTTAAGGTTGATGGTAATTAAAATAAGTTAAGAGGTTCTTAGAAATCGTACAACTTTATTTGTTCACAAACGAAAAAACTACATCTTAAAAAATACAAAAATCACAATAGAACATAAATATGTAATAGTTATTCGAGCCTACAACCCTACATAAAAACACACAGCCAACCTAAACTAATGGATAACTAGCTAGAGTGGCAATTCCGCAATTATTATTCCGATTACGAGCCATCTTGATATACCCTTGATCCCCCCAACTTTCCCCCCACGAATTTTTAACCAACCAATAATCATTACCATCTTCATCTGTTCCATATCCTACCACCAAAACCGCATGGTCCAGTTGCTCCAGTTTCGAACTGCATTCGGGTTCGTAGTACACACCTTCGGAATATTGTTGGAAACTCGGATGACTTGCATCGATAGCAACTGAGATTGGTCCAACTGTAGCAACAGCAGCTTTGAGTTTGTCTTCATCTCCAGATTCGATATCGACAAATCCGCGATCGGTGGCTCCCTTGTTTCTAGGCTTGTAGTGACATTTCTCATCTTCGGCTTTGTATGGATAAGACTGTTCAGTGTCAATTCCACCATTGGCTTTAATATAACGAAAAGCGTTGTCCATGAAGCCGCCGTTGCAACCGTAATTTCCGAATTTCTCCGTACAGTCGACCAAGTTTTGCTCGCTGAGAGAGACCAATTTTCTGGTTTTGCGGTAATGCTGGCCCTCGAGGGATCCCGTCTGAAAGAAATTACTAAAAATAAGCAAAAAAAATCCCCATTTTCTTTTGGCAAACTTGCCGCACTGAAACTCCAGCAAGAGGCACATTGTCCTTGATCCTTGACAGGTGTYACCGCTCCACGTTTTCTCCAATCGACTTGTTTTGGCAATTCGACATTGGCCGGTGGGATGAAAGTGATAGATTCCTCCAATTCGCTACTCCTCAAGGGTGTTTTAGTGCGGTTGTAACCGTTCAAAGTGTGGACGAATTCATGATTGAGCATGTCAGAATATTTGTTCACACCTAATGTAAACGAAACTAAACCTTGTGCGAATAATTTGTTGTGCTCGGCGACTGTGTGAGCGTTTTCCATGAAGATTTTCATTCGGAAGCGTTCTTCGGTTTCGCTTTCGTATTGTTTATTATGAGTGACCTGAAATTGAAGATTGATGTTTTAACTACATATTATATAATTAACTACAGCAAATAATACCACATATTTCAAATTTTAGAATTTAAAATGTGTAGGATATATCAAATATTTAGTATTTCAAATTTTTATAGTTATTTCTTAAACTTTAAAAATCGACTTCAATGCCTTGTTACACTAATAGTCATTTTACGCAGTAGAAAACTAAAAGGATTGTACCCAAAATAGACAATGTACCCCAGGCTCGATCAACTGAAGAATTTTAGACAAGTGTACGACATGAGATAGGAAGTCAGAAATGAGAAAAAAATTGAGACGTCGAACTTGGAGAAATCGATCCTGCTTTTGCCCAGAGAATGGGGCAAATCAGAAAAAAAATTGAGAGCCATTGAAGATAATAGCCCATTATCAGTAATTTGATTATGGATTATTTATTGTTGTTCATACTATCAATTGTTATTACATTTAGTTTAAAAACTAAAAAAGTTTTAAAAAAGTTACAAACATCTAAAAAATTTCCAAAACTTTCAGACAATGCGTTCTTTTAAAATTTATAATCTTTTTAGTATTTAAAATACGTAGCATATATCGAATATTTAGAATTTCAAATTTTTATCGTTATTTGTTAAACTTTAAAAATCGACTTCAGTGCCTTGCTGTACTAATAGCCATTTTACGCAGTAGAAAACTAAAAAGGATACCCCAAGTTTATCGCAATATGATATTTATAATGATGATACTGAACATTTTTTGCTGTGTAAATCCCCTACTGTACAAGTCAAAGTTCAAGTGATAAATAATTGAAAAACTGGAAAAAACACCGATTTACTCAAATATTCTAGGCAGGGGCGGACTGGCAAATTTTTATATGGAGTGCTAAGTTGAAATGAGGGCCCAATATACAATACAACAAAAATATGTAAAAAAACTACTTGTCACTTAATGTAGTAATTTTTTTGAAGGAGTTTGTTTCCTCTATTGAGATTGTGACGTCAGTTGAAATCATGATAGTTTAATAAACGAAAATAAAATTTTTAGATGAACGTCTTCAGAGGCTGCTTGTAATTTTAATTTTTGTTTTTCTTTTCGTTTCTGTGCACCAAATTTATACTTATATTTAGATTTTTCTATTATTTATGCCCACTAATAATTAAAAAAAAATAATTAAAATTAAATTAATATAAGTAAAAACGATATTTTATATCGGTTAATTAAAAAATGTGTGGCATAATTTTAATTACGAAAACCCCTCTACAATTGAGAATAGATAGTCAGTATTTATTGACCACGTCAAAAAATAGAAAAATTACAACTTTCCAAAAATCGGTATGAAAAAATGATTTTCTGGAAATATTTTTGTTATCGTTTACCCGATTATTATTAAATTTTGCATGTTAAAGGACAAAAAGACACTCTTTGATTTGGTGTAAACGGAAGTCTTGTAGAAGCTATCCATTTCCGGTAGCAATAGGTCTTCCCAGTTTTGGGATCATAACTTTTTTTCGGCTTATTTATTTCTGTTTTTGATATAGCCCAATCATTTTTTTTATAAAAAAAGTAGTTTCATATCGCCAAAATGTTCCGTTCTCGAGTTATTTGAGTTTAAACTAAATTGTACACTGTTCTGCAAAATCAGAATTTATAAATTTTGAGCGTACCTTGGAAACAATCCATTACGAATGACATCGCTGTCAATGCTGTCATATTTAATGTAAATTTCATTAAATCCAACGGAACATTTGTTTATTTCTTGATGATTATAAAAGCTGTAATTTTTCTATTGCTTGATGAGTTGAATTAATAAATACTGTGCTATCTATGCTCATTTGTAGAGAAATATTCGTGATTAAAATTATGACACAAATTTTTGAATCACTTGTATAAATCCACGCAGAATTTTTCTTACATACCTACGTGTAAGACCTTATAAACAAAATTGAGCTAAAATCATTGAAATTATAGAAATTATAGTTTTATTTGTTATGATGGCATTTTTTAATTCCTTCAAACTAAACACACTTAGCTTCTGCGAAAATCGCGGTTCAGCACTTCATGAATTAGCTCTATGCATTGTGGAAAGTTTATTTACAAATTTAAAATTATTGATATTATTTCAATGAGCTCTTGACATAATAAGCCTACCTAATTGGGGGCCCGTAAGACTCGAGGGTCCGGGGTGCTGTGGCACCCCGGCACCCCTGACCAGTCCGCCCCTGATTCTGGGTTTTGCATTTTTAATCCCAATCTACATTTATTGCTACATTTGTTAAAAATGTCTATTTTACAAAGCCCGAAAGTCCATTTTTTCTTCAAAAATATTTTGAATTGTCTTATTAGTGTAAAATTCGTTGTACCTAGGAATTTATTAATTTAATAAATAAAATAGACATGTATAAGTAAAAATTACAAAACAAAAATTTCGGCTAATAAGGCGGACTCTGAGAAAGTGCCCCGAATGCTAGCAGCATTTCCACGTTGAATTGCAAGGTAAATCTTCTCAAACAGGTATTGTTTAGCTTTTTTTTTCGTCAGAAACAGATATCAGCTTTTTACCAATTATATTGAGGAAATCAAAAGCTTCCTTAGACCAAGGGCCTAAAGTTTCAAAAGCTAAACCTTTAAAAATATAATTCGAAGAAATGACTTATACTTGTTATGTTTTCGATGACATGCTATTTCAGCAGCAGAACCTGAGGTTTCAGAAGTTTTTCATAAATAACTGTCGGCAAGGGTATCTACAACGGTTTCATCCCAAACTAAAGCTTGTCCTTTATACCATGGAACAAGTGTCGAACCATCAGGGCGCTTACCATCATCGCGGGACAGGCCCTTCGGCTCCAAAGTTGAATTTATATATGTATAGATGTTAATGTACGGTGAATTTTTGAATTAATTTCCGTGTGTCTTGAAAATCTACCACTGCTTTTCGGACAACTAAGACCATGAATACAAATACCTAAGGGAATAGAAACCACAGATTGCATGTTTTTTTGTAAGTGTGCTACTAGAATTTTATTTATAACAATTTTGCTTCTAACGCCAAATGCTTATCAACACTTGAAAATAATCTGTGATAAATGTACAGAATGTTTGAAAATGCTTCTTCTTCATATGAAGTTGAATTGCGATGTGACAGATTTGTCAAATTAACGCATAAAGGCTTCAAATCTAAAAACAACAGGACACGCAACAGAAAGCATAAAAAATATTAGATATAAAACAGAAAAAGCTTTAAACCTGAAACAATTTAGACGTTTTTTTAATTTGCAGATAAAACATTTCTATATTTTTTTTAAAAGATTTTAGTTAAATATCTATTAAAATATGCAGTATACTTTATTTGTTTCACTTAGCTAGAAAATCTGTTTATAACACGCTTTATAGGAAGCGAATTAAACATTAAATCAACTGTAATTACCTAAATCTGTTAAAAATAAACCGCCAAAACAAGTTTATTTTTATGTATCAATTTGTTTATTTTTTAAAATAAAAGTCACACTGAATTATTCAAATAAATAATGGGTGTCTTTTTAAATTTGGGGTCAAAGCTAGCTTTGAAAGTTTAAGTGTAAACAAATTACCGAATTGAAAAGTGACATTTGACATCTTGTCGGGCTTATTAAACATTGCGATTCACAACAAACTCATAGTCACTGCCAATAAAGTTATTAGTTGTTCATATAAATAAGTGTTAACACTTATAATTTTGTTTTGAATAATCTCTCCACTGCTTTTTTCACTCTTTCCAAAAATAGTATTATGTTTTCGTAAAGAGAATTGTGTTTAACATAATTTGTTTATCATTTCGTACCAAAATCCATTAAATAAATAAATATAAAAGTTTGTTTTAGTAAACATTCAAAGGTTATCATCAATACATTTCTTATTTTCATACAACATTCCAAATAATTCATTCGCAAATAATGCGTCTATGTTATTCAGTTAGGGGAAACACTGAGGACATATTGGTACTTCCTACATAAATGATTGCCCCGTCGCTTAGCAACAAAGTTAATTAGTTAATTGTATTGCGTCTACAAACAATAAATATAAATTTCATCATTTGGTACAGATAAATTAAAAATAACTGGTTTTAAAATTTCATGAACAAAGAAATTGCATCTAAAATTGCGATTTCCGGAATTTTAACCTTGAATCAACACAATTTTATATCATGATGGCAAAGAGAGAGCAAAAATGTCAATAATCGAAGATAATGCAAAAGAATCTCAAACAATACTGACCTTGAAAGCGCCCCATTGCTCCTGGACTAGGTCGAAAAAAGACACTGCCTGACTGATGCCAACCACACAAAGTGCCACAAATATCAGGAACTTCATATTTCTGTAAAATATCAATGCATAAGTTAGTAATATAATTAACTGCTTTTTGATGGAAAAAAGTAGGGTGGTTAGTTTGAAATTAACAATTTCTGACCAATCTAATAATATTAAAATGAAAAAAAGCATAATCACCTTATTAAAATTTGTTCGAATGCTCTTTTCCCACTCACACCAAAACTTGAAGTGAGTAGAAAATTTTAATGAGTCAATTTGTTTTGTACATAAAAGTCAGCTGACCAGGAAGTACTCCTACCAACAAGACCAGTGACATGACCACTGACACTGTAATACTGTGTAGTACTGTAAATTTTAAACTATAATGAAAACATATAACTATAACTATCATGACAGTATTTTATAAACAACACTAAAATACCTTAGAAAATAAATATTATTGTTATGAGCTATTTGTTGGTTGAGAATTGGAGAATTTTATGTTTGTTATCAAATAGATGAATTAATTGATTTATATGTACCATTAAATTGTCTCCTGCCTCTTCTGTCATCAAACCTTTTTTTTGCAGATGCTTAACCAGATCTTTCAAAGACATAATTCTTTTCTGAAGATATCGATTTTTATTCTGCAAACGCTTGATTTTCCTGCTTTTCTTATCACATTCTGACTTCACTAGAAACAGAGTTCTTTTAATTCTTTGAGGAGTTGCAAAATCTGATGGAGATATTTCATTCACATAGGTTCAGGAAATCGACTCTTTTTGGGAGTTACAGCTAAAATAAAAAACAAAAATTAAATTTTAAAATTCATGTCAAAACTCTCAATTTTTACCATTGACATGAGAGCATCTTGGAGAAGTATTTCTACAGGTCTGACTAGTAGATTCAGGTTGACGCTGTGGACATATTGAACTGGTTCCATAGGATGTGGCACCAACACTGAAGGTACTGCATTTGATTTTAAAAACAAACTTCGACCTCCTTTTTCTTTTGCTTTAGGATCAATGTAATCTTCACTGGTGAAATGTGCAGAACATATACGCAAGTGAGGATACTCATCTACCATTCCTTCCAAACCACAAATTTTGATCCATAAGAAACGTGTTTCTTCTTTCGCTGGTAAACTGAAAAATAATAATTAATATTAAGGAATGTCTCCAAATTGGAATTTGTAATCATACCTATGCAAGGAACGCTGCTGAATTTTTGGGGGGTCATGAACTCGTTTAGATGGTCTAAAACCGCACAAAAAACACACTTTACCCATTTTCACAAATGAATTACAAAAATTTTGCCGCTAAAGATTACAACTACGACCACGCTTCGATAAGAAATGTTATGTCTTCTTCTTATTCTATGGGTTATGTCGGTATGATCCACGTATGATCTGTTGATCAACCCTGTATGATCGCTGGTCGGTAATGTATATGTAGATTTGAATTTTCATATTTTCGGTCATAATATCCGTATTTGGCAAAGTGAAATCATTGTTCAATAATGGCTAATTAGTTAATAAATTAAGTCAAGTTTTTTGTAGCAACATTTATTTTAATTGTTAACAAACAAAAATGTAGATGAAACGAAAAAAATCAAAATTTAAACAAATCTAGGGTGTTCACTGTCTTACTATTGGTACTGAAATTTTTATTTAATTTAGTTATACATTAAATTTATACTGTTTGGTAGTAATAAACCATTGCTTATTAAATTTCACGTTATTTAATGAAGTGTTAAATCTTATTATTGTTTTTTTAAATAACATTGTTCATAACCAGTGTCGCCAACACTCCACAGTTGTGAAAACATGGCGGAACAATTTGACGTTTCTGCTGAAAGGCGTAAAGTTTTGGAAGAAAATGCTAAAAGAAGAACTGTTCTTCGCAACTTCTTTTTGAAACAAGTTTCGGACCCATTCAGACATGCATCGGGTGAAGGGGGCACTGTGGTAAGTCCAACTTCACTTGAATTTGATTGTTATGTCATACCTAACCTAAAAATAAATTGTCTGGTTTTTGATAAAAACACAATTTTAGGTCATAATTATGGGTAATAAAGTGGTGTTTTTTTAATGAACTTGCAAGAGTGGTTTTTGTAAAGAGGTGACTAGTGAGAATTGCAGTAATTGTGTAATTTTGATTTTTAGGTTAGGTATTGTATTTGTAAAACTGGATTTAAAAAGAGTAAGACTAGAGTGAGTCATTTTGGTTTTTATTCAACTTAAATGAACTTGCTATTATAAACCATAACTTGGAAAAAAAATCAACTGCTTTATAAAATTGGGAGTGTTGCAGAAGTTGCAATACCACAATTATTACCATGATTACGTACAAGCCTATAGTAGCCTTCTTCTCCCCATTTGCTCCCCCAGGAATTTTTAATAATCCAAAAATCATTTTCATCTTTCGTTCCATAACCAACCACAAGAACCCCATGATTTAAATCTGGAACTTTATTATTGCACTTTTCGTCCAATAAAATTCCCCCACTATAAAATTGAAGTTCTTCGGTTGCTTCAACAGTGGCGGCAACGGGCCCCATCATAGCTATAGTATTCTGCAAGGATATTTCGTCGTTGGCGTCAATATCGTAATACCCTGTGACGGTTGTAACTGATTTTGAAGCGTCAAATCTACAAACATTTGATTTCCCTTCGTATGGGTAATCATTCTCCGACATTATTCCTTGTTGACTGACGTAAGAATAAGCATTTGTCGCAAAACCCCCATTGCAACCATTGTTGCCGAAGTCTGCGGAACAGTCGATTAGGTTTTGCTCACTCAGGGAAGTTAATTGGTTTGTTTTGAGTGCCAGTTGCCCTTCAACAGCCCCAATCTTCGACAAAAAAAGTAATTTAAACATTAGGATTTTAAAAATAATCTTACAGCACTGAAACTCCACGATGAACTGCAAGCTGCTTCATTTTTAACTTCGCTAACTAATCCGTTCGATCTCCAATCGACTTGACTTTCATATTGTTCGATTTTTGTGCTGTTAATTTTTTTGAGGTTTTGGTAGTTTTTTTCTTGCTTTGTTAATTTGTTACGATTGATAAAAGCAAGAAATTCGTCTGTTGTCAAATCGCTAAATTTGTTCATGGCTTTGAAATAAGTGACTTCTCCGTTTTTGAATCTCGTATTGTGTGCTTCAATTTTGGATAAGTTTTCCCTAAATATTGCCAGTCGTTTCACTTCCTCTGTTTTAGTAGAATATTCTTTATTGTGAGTTTGCTGAAATGAAATGTTACCACGGGAAATTTTTTGTAACACTACTTACTTTGAATTTTGACCAAGTTTGGTCATTTATTGTTCTTTGGGGTGATGCCAGTGTGGCACTTACGGTTATTAAAATGATAACAAATGTCTCCATTATAGATTACCAGGGGATCAGAACTGTCGAGAATGTATGGATTAACTTACAACAGAGTGGTTTTTAAGTAATGTGCTATCGGTTGTAAATCTTATTTATCTTGAATTTTCAGAATATTGCCAAACTCTTATTTTGACATGTGTTCCTAATTATTTGTATGATCTCAATATTTTTTTGTTTTACAGTTTCTTTCTGTTCTCATTTAAACAATAAATTTGTTAATTATTGAATAAATGATTAACATAAGTTTACTACATGAATCTTCATAAACAAACAATGTTATTTTTTTAATATGTAATATCTTGGAAGTAATATTAATGTAAAATATGAAATTTATTTCTTTTTGGAAAGCAAGTTATTTTAAAAATGTTAATTATTAAGTCTATTCAAAGGGGTTATTTTCTTGTTGATTCTACAGTTTCTTATTTTTTTAATACAAACAGTGTGTCTCCGGACAGGTGAAACAACTCTTTTAAAAGATACAAATTTTTTGATTTGATTAAAGATTAATTTCTAACATAATTTTAATTTTCAAAAATTAAGTATGCTTTGGAAATTTTCAATAAAACTATTTTTTATAGAGTAAAGTGTCTTATGTGGCAAATACTACGAAGAGTTATTAAGAAAAGTTGTTTAGAATCAACATTTGGGTCTCTATACCAAATTTCAAAATTATCGGTCAATTCTGATTTTTTATTTTTATTTTTCAAGGTAATTGCTTTTTATAAATTAACATAAACGTTAAAAATGGATTTAGTACTAATAATCAAAATGTAATTTTTATTAAAAAGCTGTTAAAAATAAAATTCTTTCATTTGTGAATTAATAGAACTTAAAAAAAAATTATGCACAGTAGTTTTCAAAATTTTGCAAAAATAAAAGTGAGTAACTTGGCAACTCTGCAATCAAAATCTGAAAAGAAAACATAGTTTTGTGCATACAGTAAGAAGAATATGAAACAAAATTTGTAGTTTGTCATTTGAGGAAAAAATTGAAATTAAATATGCAGCTTTTTTATAGTCGAAAATAATTGTTGGTATATATAAAACAAATATACTTTTGTATTTTCAATAATAATTCTTAATTAAAATCAAAAAGTAAAATTTAATGATGCCTTCTGTTTTTTTGGTGGCAGGTAATGGAATATTCAATTTTAAGACAAAAGTTTCCTATGAACACGTAACATGTATGTATGTATGTATGTATGTATGTATGAAAAATACTACTCGTATAGGGGAGCTACACTCTGAAAGGGTTTTTAATGGGGTTCTTCCAATATTTTAGAATCCATTGTAGATAAAACTACTACATTTGATACTTGGTACACTTGATAATCTTAATACATCTATACGAATTCAAAGATCACTAAGATCAGATGTCGAAATTTGTAATAAGAAGCATCCTAAGTTGGAGGGGCATAGGGTAAAAAGAATTTAATTTTAAATTTTAATGCTCTTTATGGTCTGTAACATAAATTTTACTGAAAAAACAACGCAAGAGACCGTTTTTTGTGAGAAACTACGGAATTTAGGATTTTGTAGCTAAAACTATACCCAAAATAGTTAGGGCACTATAATACTCTTGGGATAGTCTGTATGTCATTTTTTCTTCATTAGGCCCAAATTTAAGCATTTCGTGAAATGTACAAATGCTTGAAATTTTTAATTAAAATGTTTTTATTGAAAGTGTTTCAAATGAGATCTAAGATATTTTATATGCTGTAAAATTGGGAGAAGGTTAGTAGCGAAATTTTAATATTTATGCTCATTTACTTTATGATTTATTTTTATTTTACATCGTTTTTTTAATTAAATGTTTGGTTAAACATTCTCAAATGAGTGACAGGAGATTTAAGTAAATGTTAATATTTTCTGTTTCTAGATTTTATTTCTTGTCGGTATAATTTTAGAATCAGAGTACAGTTTCACTAGAAATTAGTTGGAACTACACTATCTGCATACTCCTGTTTTTTAAATGACAAAAATTATTGCATCGGTTTGTGTTTGAACACTCGTTAACTTGGCTTTTTTCAAATAAGGGGAAAAATTTGGTTTGGGCAATTGAAAAACTCAAGTTGGATTTAATTTAATGTATTAACTATGAGTTGTGGAAGTAATTGTTTACAAAGCCGGGTATGAGGCTTCACTAGCAACACCACAAAGGCTTCCCCCCAGCCGTTTCCCCAGGAATTCTTGATGATCCAGTAATCAAAATCGTCTTCAGAACCATAACCAACAACCAATACACCATGATTCAATTCTTTTGGATCACAGTAGGGATCATAGAATAGCCCTCCCGAGTAGAGTTGGAGTGCCTCTGTGGCGTCGATACCTACAGCGATTGGACCATTGTTGGCAAGGGCATTCTTGAGGGCATTTTCATCTCCAGAGGGGAGGTCATAGTAACCCGAAAGAGTGGTGACGGATTGTGAATCGTTAAATCTGCAGTTGCCGTCCATGCCGGTGTAGGGATAGGCTTCTTCAGACATAATACCATTGTCGTGGATGTAATCGAAGGCGCTATCCATCAAACCACCGTTGCAACCAGCATTTCCGTATTCTGACGAACAATCGACCAAGTTTTGTTCACTGAGGGAGACCAAACCTCTGCCTGAGATGGCGAGTTGGCCTTCAACAGCTCCAGTCTAATGGATAAATTATCAGAATTTGAAACAAATGGTTTTGTTTTATTACTGACAGCACTAAAACTCCAGCAGGAACCACAATATGCTTGGTCTTTCTTTGACTTCGCTCACAGCAGAGTTTCTCCAGTCAATTTCAGTAGCGGCGGGTTTATCAGATTTGACGAAAGGAAGACGAAGTTTTTCGTTCTTCTTTGGCATTGTAGCAAGACCACGGTTGACATATGCTCTGAATTCTTCTTTTGTCATGTCAGCGAATTGGTTAATGGCTTTGGTGTAGGTAACTTCTCCCTTGGCGTATTTGGCATTGTGTTCTTTAATTTCGGCCAAGTTGTCTTGGAAGATAGCTTTGCGTTTGAGTTCTTCAATTGGGGAACTGTATTGCTTCTTGTGGTTCAACTGTAGAGTAACATTACTATTAGATTAAAAATCTATCAAGTGTAATGTGACTTACTTTGAATTCGATCCATTTTTGGTGGACTGGTGATTGGGGCACTGTCAAAGCAACGGTTTATAAAGCAAATAAAACTAATACCTTCATGTTTATTAGTTATGAGTTCATCTAAAGCCGGTAGTGCAATTTATAGTAAATTTTAACTGATAACTAAATTATAAATATAATTATGGGAAATTTGCACGCATTGTGTGTGTATTTTGTATCAATACTTATTTAAATTGAAGCACCACTTGACTTTACTGGAATCTAGGTTGTAATGGAATCTATGATAAGCAAGCATCGAAAGTTTTAAGTGTACTATACATGCTAAAATCTCTGTTTAGAGAAAATTGTCATTAAAATATTTGTTATCTAACAATCTTCTGATTTTGTAGCTTCTTGTTTGGTCACCTTTCTAACAAACTTGAGGTACGCACTTTGCATTAAAGATAAAATAATAAAAAAAATGATTTATTCTAAATTTTGTGTCAGTCATTTCTTTTACAATACATAATATTTTAATGATATTTACAAAGCTGGGTACGACGCGTCACTAGCAACACCACAATGGTTGTTGTAGTTTCGAACAATTCTGAAATATCCAGCTTCTCCCCAACCGCTTCCCCAGGAATTCTTAATGATCCAATAATCATAACCGCCTTCAGAACCATAACCAACAGCTAATACACCATGATTCAAGGCTTGTGGATCACAGTAGGAATCATAGAAAATACCATTGGAGTAGAATTGGAGTTCAGCAGTGGCGTCGATGGCTACAGCGACTGGACCATTGTTGGCAACAGCATTTTGGAGGTCACTTTCATCTCCAGAGGGGATGTCGTAGTAACCCTGAAGACTAGTGATGGATTGAGATGCGTCAAATCTGCAGTCTCCGTCCTCCGCGGTGTAAGGGTAGGCTTGTTCGGACATAATACCATTGTCATGGATGTAGTCGAAGGCGCTGTCCATCAAACCACCGTTACAACCAGCGTTTCCGTATTCGGTAGAACAGTCAACTAAGTTTTGTTCACTGAGAGAGACCAAACCTTTGCCAGAGATGGCGAGTTGGCCTTCAACGGCTCCAGTCTATCAGATAAATTTTCAGAAATTTATACGAATTAATTTCTTTTATTACTCACTGCACTAAAACTCCAACAGGAACCACATTGTTCTTGATCTTTGACTCCAGTAACGGCTTTGTTTCTCCAGTCAACTTCAACAGCGGCGAGTTTGTCAGATTTGACAAATGGAAGACGAAGTTTTTCGTTCATCTTTGGTCGGGTAACAAGACCACGGTTGACGTATTCCAAGAATTCTTCTTTGGTCAAGTCACCGAATTGGTTAATGGCTTTGGTGTAGTTGACTTTTCCATTAACGTATTTGGCATTATGTTCTTCAATTTTGGCCAAATTGTCTTGGAAGATAGCCATACGTTTGAGTTCTTCAGTAGGGGAGCTGTATTGTTTCTTATGGTGCAACTGTAGAATAATATTACAATTAGTTTGAAAAATCTGTCAACTCAAGAGTAACTTACTTTGAATTCGGCCCATTTTTGGTGGACCGAAAGTTGGGGCACTGCCCAAACAGTAACGACGGTTAAAAAAGCAATAACAAATGTCTTCATAGTTATTAGTTACGGGTATGTGTTAGTTTAAAGCCGATAGTGAAATTTATAGTAAAATTTAACTGATAACTTCTCCTCGTAATGAGATAAAAGATTTAATCTTTGGATTATTCACATGCTAGCTATTGACTACATTTAATTAATTGTAACTATGACAAATTGGAAATTGGACGCATTGTGTATTTTGTATCAATATGGACCTACTTAAAATTAACCATTTGACGCCACTAGAATCAGGGTTGTGCTGGGATTTCTGAATCCCAAATACTTACCAAAGTTTTTCTTGAATATCGACACATGTTTTATCAAAAGTTTTCTTCCAAATCCTTCAATTTGTTATCTTTTGTTTGTTTTTGTTAAGTAATTGTAATTACAACTAGAATTATTGTTACTAACGCATTATTATTTTTTGTTGTGTTTTTTATTAAAAATTTTTAGTCTTTTGAGTTGTTCTAGCTTTTTAACCATTGTTTTTTAAAATGTTATTGAGTAATTGAAAAAACTTGAGTTGAACTTAATATAATTTATTAATTAATAAGGAATAATTATTATTTACAAAACCGGGTAAGAGGCTTGACTTGCAACACCGCAATGGTTGAAGTAGTTACGGACAAGTTTGAAATACCCTGCTTCCCCCCAACTGCTTCCCCAGGAATTCTTAATGATCCAGTAATCATAACCGTCTTCATGACCATAACCAACAGCTAATACACCATGATTCAAGCTCGTAGAGTCGCAGGTTTCGTCTTGGAAGATACCTCCAGAGTAAAATTGGAGTCCTTCGGTGGCATCGATGGCTACAGCGATTGGACCATAATTGGCAACAGCGGTTTGGAGAGATACTTCATCTTCAGGGGGGAGATCGTAGTAAGCCGAAATACTGGTGACGGATTGAGAAGCGTCATATCTGCAGGTGCCATCCTTGGCGGTGTAGGGGTAGGCTGATTCGGACATGATTCCAAAGTCTTGGATGTATTCGAAGGCGCTGTCCATCAAACCACCGTCGCAACCAGCATTTCCGTATTTTGATGAACAGTCCATCAAGTTTTGTTCACTGAGGGAGATCAAACCTTTGCCTTCGACGGCGAGTTGGCCTTCAAGAGCTCCAGTCTAATTCATAAATCATCAGAATTTGAAACAAATGGTTTTGTTTTATTACTCACAGCACTGAAACTCCAGCAGGAACCACATTGTCCTTGGTTTTTGACTTCGGTGACAGCAGAGTCTCTCCAATCGACTTCAGCAGCGGCGGGTTTGTCAGATTTGACGAAAGGAAGACGAAGTTTTTCGTTCTTCGTGGGTTTGGTGGCAAGACCACGGTTGACATATGTCATGAATTCTTCTTTGGTCATGTCAGCGAATTGGTTGATGGCTTTGGTGTAGGTGACTTGTCCTTTAGCGTATTTGGCATTGTGTTCTTCAATTTGGGCCAAGTTGTCTTGAAAGATAGCTTTGCGTTTGAGTTCTTCAATTGGGGAGCTGTATTGTTTCTTATGGGTCAGCTGTAAAAGTAATTATTAATTTATCGCAATTGGTTTAATTTTTTTCGTTATTACCTTGAATTCAGCCCATTTTTGGTGCACAGCTGTTTGAGGTACTCCCAAAGCAGCAACGACAGTCAAGGCGAGAACGATGAATGTTTTCATGGTTGTTTCTTTCTGCTGGTTAACCCGGCTTATGTTGTTGTGTTGAACCGACTAAGCAATTTATACTAAAATTTGTAATTGTAATTTGTGATAAAGTTATATCTTTCATAGTCATCTCCAAAAGTGGGCATTGTTGTCTTTTGATTTTTTGATAAAGATAAACAGAATGACCTTCAAAATTGCTCACATCTTCTAGTCAAGAAAATAAGTAGTCTTTCTGGGGTGAGAAAACAACATTTTATGCTTTTAGCCGCATTTAAACGTTCTAGCTGTTTTTGAATTTTTATTTTTATGGGACTGTTATTAAAACATCATTATTGGATCTTGGCATTTGGAACACCTGTTCATTTGAAATCAGTAGTAAGTACTCAGAATTAAGCACTTCACTTTATTTTTTAATTAATCATTCAGTTAAGTAGATATTATTTGTTGATTTATAAAGTAAAATATTTATTGACGTCAGATTTTACATTTTTTGATTATATTCTACAGTTATTTTAATATTTGAGAAAAATGACTCTTTTATGACTAATTGACACAAGTAAAAGTTTTTCCTTTCAGACATGGGGTAAAAACACAGTTTTTTTCCCTAAGCGTTTTTCACTTTTATTTAACATTTACCAGTGTCGTCTCTTCCTTGTCTCTTTCGCTGCTTCAGCATTTTCTGGCGAGGTACAGTGTAGATTATTAGCATTCGACATTTTGCACTATAAACTACACTAGTTATTCACTAGTTAAATCAATCAACACTTACGAAAATCTCAACACAAATTTTGAAACTGACACGTGACGTTTGTTATGATTTTATTGCAAAGTGTCCTGATTATTGAGGTGATTTACTTGATTATTGGTGTGTTGCTCTTTTCTCTCCATCTGAACCGTTTGCAGATTAAATAGTATACCTATGTTATTTGGAGTAAAAGTGAGTTTATGTGGCTCAGCTGAATCATTTGCCTCACTCCGTGCAGCTCCGCCACATAAACAATTACTTTTACTCCTAATAACATAATACAAGGTGATTCACGAGGAATAATGAGCCTGACCAAATTCTCGATGCAACCACCATTACTTTTCGCAAGTTTTTTGCGGCAACTGTAATGTTGGTTGCATCGAGAATTTGGTCAGGCTCATTATTCCTCGTGTATCATCCTGTATACTATTTTTATTTTTCAGGGTTATTTATTAATTGATTTTTTTTCAAAATTTGGCAAAATACTTAAACATATCGTAGTGTGCTTGTCACATAAAAAGCACTTTACAGTAAAATAAGTTTTTTTTGAAAGTTTTCAAGGCAAACTTGATTTTTCAAAACTAAAATTATGTAGTAGGCACTCGAAACATCATTATGTTTTAATTTTGTAAAAAATTAATTGAATTATTAAATTATTTTACGAGTATAGAAAACTTCAGTTGAACTTAATATAATTTATTAATTAATAAGGAATAATTAATATTTACAAAGCCGGGTAAGAGGATTGACTTGCAACACCGCAATGGTTGTTGTAGTTACGAACAAGTCTGAAATATCCAGCTTCTCCCCAACTGCTTCCCCAGGAGTTCTTGATGATCCAGTAGTCAGAACCACTTTCAGAGCCATAACCCACAGCTAATACACCATGATTCAAGGCTTGAGGGTCGCAGGATCGGTCGCTGAAGACACCGCCAGAGTAAAATTGGAGTTCTTGAGTGGCATCGATGGCTACAGAGACTGGACCATTGTTGGCAACAGCGCTTTGGAGAGCACTTTCATCTCCATACGGGATGTCATAGTAACCTCGAAGACTGGTGACGGATTTTGAAGCGTCAAATCTGCAGGAGCCATCCATGGCAGTGTAAGGGTAAGCTTTTTCGGACATGATACCATAGTCGTGGATGTAGTCGAAGCCACTGTCCATCAAACCACCGTTGCAACCAGCATTTCCGTATTGTGACGAACAATCGACCAAGTTTTGTTCACTGAGGGAGGTCAAACCTCTGCCTGAGATGGCGAGTTGGCCTTCAACAGCTCCAGTCTAATGGATAAATTATCAGAACTTGAAACAAATGGTTTTGTTTTATTACTCACAGTACTGAAACTCCAGCAGGAACCACATTGTCCTTGGTTTTTGACTTCGGTGACAGCAGAGTTTCTCCAGTCGACTTCAGCAGCGGCGGGTTTGTCAGATTTGACGAAAGGAAGACGAAGTTTTTCGTTCTTCTTGGGTTTGGTGGCAAGACCACGGTTGACATATGTCATGAATTCTTCTTTGGTCATGTCAGCGAATTGATTGATGGCTTTGGTGTAGGTGACTTCTCCCTTGGCGTATTTGGCATTGTGTTCCTCAATTTGGGCCAAGTTGTCCTGGAAGATAGCTTTGCGTTTGAGTTCTTCAATTGGTGAGCTGTATTGTTTCTTGTGGGTCAGCTATAAAATGTAATTATTAAAATTTGTTGTACTGGTTTAATTTTTTTCGGTTTTACCTTGAATTCAGCCCATTTTTGGTGCACAGCTGTTTGAGGTACTGCCAAAGCAGCAACGACAGTCAAGGCAAATACGATGAATGTTTTCATGGTTGTTTCTTTCTGCTGGATAACCCGGCTTATGTTGGTGTAGAACCGACTAAGCAATTTATACTAAAATTTGTGATAATGATTCGTGATTGTAATTTGTGATAAAGGCAGATCTTTCATGGTCATCTCTACAAGTGTGCATTGTTGTCTTTTGATTTTTTGATAAAAATATACAGTACGATCCTAAAAATTATTTAGTCAGGAAAATGAGTAGTTTTTCTGAGGTGAGAGAAAAACATTTTATGCTTTTAGTCGCATTTAAACGTTTTAACTGTTAAATTTTTGAATTTTTATTTTTATGAGAGTGTTATTAATACATCATAATTGGATTTTGGAATTTGGAACACCTGTATATGCGAAATCAATAAGTGCACTTCACTTTATTTTTTAATAATCATTGAGTTAAGTAGGTATTATTTGTTGATTTATAAGACAAAATATTTATTGACGTCACATTTTACATATTTTGAATGAATTGTGTATAGTTTTAATTTATTTTTATAGTCCAGATTATATTCTCCAATTATTCTAATGTTTTTTCCTTTTTATTTTAATGTTTGTGCACAAAATAAATTTACTTGAAATTAACTGGCTATCACAAAATTGAGAAATTAATAGTCTTAAGGCTAGACGTTGGTCCATTTAAAATTGTCTTTCATTTTTTAAAGTTATTTATTGACAGATTTTTTTTCAAAATTGGCAATATACTTAAAAATATTTTCTTTTTATCATAGTGTGCTTGCCACATAAAAGGCACTTTACAGTAAAATAAGTTTAATTGAAAATTTTCAAGGTATACCTGATTTTTCAAAATTAAAATTATGTTAGAAATTAGTCTTTAACCAAGCAGCACTAAACCCCATAAAATAAAATTTAAATCGAGATTTTTTGACTTTTAGTTGAGTTGTTTCACTTATCCCGAGACACTGTAGCTCCTCATTCTCGTAGTGGGCACTCGAAACATCATTATTTTATTCTGTAAAAATGACTATTTAATAACTTGCCATTTGTTTTTTTCTTATAAGTCTCTTGTAATTGTTACAGATTTTGTGGTTGTTTAATTCTTAATTTTAATTCTGCCAACTTAATGTTAATTATGTTTTAACGTTATACAAATGTCTTAAAAACAACTAAATGATTATTTATTCTTACATCTGTTTAATATCTAGTAGTATTGTACTCGTAGTAAAAGGGATTTTTTAAAATTATATAACTGTCCTATTTTCCTTTTTTCGTAAACCTTATTGGTTGGACCTGAAGTAAAGTTCTTGTGATAAAATCAGTTTTACTATAACGTTTTAAAGGAAGCAGTACTTGATTTTAAGTTGATATTGTATTATCTTTTTTATTCGAAGGAAACAACTTCATTATCTTTGATCTTTGATAGTAGATATTATTTTTTTAGTTGGAAAATTTTTATTTTAATTAACAAAATTAACCGTATTCAAGTCTTTTATTTATTATTGTTTTTTTATATGCTCAAAAAATAGTAATTGTTATTTTTTATTAATTTTTTTATTAATCTTTCTAGCTTTTGAAAAACTTTTACAATTGTATTAAGTGCCGTATCCAATCTTTAATTTTGTGAGGGGGTGTTTGCGGGTTAACCTAGAGACTGTGAATATGTAGTAAAAATGTATAATTGTAGTTTTTTTTTGGCTTAATTATTTTATTTACAGAAAAAAAAACAAACACCAAATACTTTACCAAAATCTTTTTTTTTTCTTTATGATATAAGAACTTTTTCCGCTAAAGCAGATCGCCAAAATTTATAAAGAAGTCACATCTTATCAAAATTTATAAGTACTTGTAGGTCCAAATTTCTTTACTTTGAACAAATAAGAATGTTAACAAAATGGGTTACATTTTTTTGATCTGTTATTTTGTTTGAAGTGGGTTTTTTCAGTTTTCAGTACTTTTTGGACGTAATATTATAATAATTATCGAATTACAGTATTTACAGATTTCTTTTTAAGTATAGCGTCACCTTTTAATAAAATGAAGCTTCGATAACTAAATAAACAATAAGAAACGCTAATCGATATTGTTTATATTTTTTGAAAAATTAGTAATTAATTTTGAATAATATGCTTATAATAACTAATTAAAATGAATTAGAAGAATAAATTTTTGTATGCTTTTATTATTTACAAAATATAAAAGCCATTTTCACCTCATTCGACACCCCAGGAATTTTTAACGATCCAATAGTCATATTGCAATTCTTTTCCGTAACCAACAATAATAACTCCGTGATTCAAATCGGTCAAATTAATATTATACTCTTTTTCATATTAATGTGCATCAAGTAGGTTGTAGCAGTCTAAATGAATCTTTAACTTAAAGGCTGATTTACACAAAAAGTGTCATTAATATGTCATTTAGAACAAATTTAAGCATATTAATAATGACAAAAATCTTTATGTTTGCTACCTTATGTTAATTACATTGTTAATTTTAATTAATTTTTGCTACCTCTAGGGCACACATTTATTTGAAAAAATAATTGTTGGGGAAATTTGAGGTTAGGATTGTTTGGTTTTTTGCATGATTGCCACCTTAAAACGATCCCTTTCAACTACTACTTCGATGCACATTAATACGAAAACGAGTATACACGTGTCGTCAAAAAAGATTCCTCCGTAGTAAAATTGCAATTCGGCTGTTGCATGAATCGCTGCAGCAACAGGACCAGTTGCAACAGCATTTGCAAATCCCATTTCGCTCATCGAATCGACATCTCGATATCCTGCAATTTTTGTAACTATCTGAGAAGAATCGAATCTACAAATTCCGAGTTTCTCCTCATAGGGATAATCACTCTCTGACACGATCCCGTTTTCCTGAATGTAATCAAAAGCGCTGTCTATTAAACCACCATCACAACCGTTAGGTTTTGATTACTGAGAGGTGTTAATTGTCCAGTTTTGATCGCTAAATGACTTTCAACAGCTCCTGACTAAAACTTTATTTTATTAATTGGGAAATGAATTTGTTATACGATACTTACTGCACTGAAACTCCAAGACGATCCTCTTTTTCCTTCATTTTTTACATCACTTACTACGTTTTTGGTCCTCCAGTCAACTTCCTCTTCGTTGGTTGTAGTGTTTACATGGTTCTTGCGAAATTGTGTGTTTTTTCAATTTATTACGATTTATGTATGCTAGGAATTTATCCGTCACCAAATTTGTTCATTGCTTTGGAATAAAGCACTTCACCATTTGCATATTTAATATTGTGTGCCTCAATTTGGGTTAAATTTTTCATGAAGATGATAAAACGGTGGACTTCTTCGTGCACAGAAGAATAATTTTTCTTGTGTCACCTGATGGTTTATTATACTATACTTTCAGATTAGTTTAAGATATTTTATTTTTGGGTAAAAGTAAAATTGTACTCTTATTTAAATTGTTTTTGTGATAAATTGATGTTGCAATTTTTAAATGAAAGTTAATAGGTATAACCTATGAATACGCAAAAATACAAGGTGATTCACGGGGAATAATGAGCCTGACCAAATTCTCAATGCAACCACCATTACTTTTCGCAAGTTATTTTGCGACAACTGTAATGTTGGTTGCATTGAGAATTTGGTCAGGCTCATTATTCCTCGTGAATGACCGACCCTGTATATCATTAAATGATAATTATTTGTATAACGAAGCACTAAAGTTACATTTTTTAACACGTTTCAAATGACATATGAATGCGGACCATTTTGTTTCAGAAAAAAATCTATTTTGTGTTCAGACTAATATTAATGTGTTTTAAAAATAGTAGCTTTGTATATGTTTACCGAATTACTCAGAATATAATCTCATTTACAAAATACTGCTTCCGAATTCAAAATGTTAGAGGAATACAATTTTGCAAATATGTATAATAGTTTTAACTTTTCTCTGTAATAGTCTTTTTTGCCTTAAATTATATGTATGAAAAAAACTAATTGAAGAACAATAAAGTATTATAAAAATGTAATTCTTTTGTAAGAAATTTTTGTTTTTTTTAAACCACACAAAATTCATTAATTTCTTTATGAAATTTGTTGAGAAAGACTATGATTTTAGGATTACAACTATCACAATTTTGGTTCACATTTTTTTAATGATTTTAAAACACAAATTTGCCTAACTTACGAAGAAAACAAAAGTTTGTTCTCAAAATGTGATCAAATGTTTTATAGCCTTTTGTCTTTTACCAATTAGTTTTTTTTTCTAAAATTAAATGGTTAAAGTGTTTTGCTTTGTTCACCCTGTAGCGTTTTTAAAAATCTATTAAAAAAGTTTATTATTTTTTTAAACAAGAGCACAATTTGCTTTCATTTTACTTACCTTAAAATCGAGCCATTTTTCGTGGATAACACTTTGGGGAATCGCTAAAGTGGTGGTGACGATTAAAACAAAAACTAATAGAATTTGCATCTTCGCGTTGTAAGGTGTTACCTGGCAATGACAGGCATTTTTGGATTGTTTTGACACGTTTTGACTTATCTTAAGTATCGATTTATCAATTTATTTTATTTTTACTTGTAGGTAACATAGATACAAAAGATGTAGCGCCACGATTTATTTCAATTGTAATAATATTTTAAAGCACAGGATATGAGGGATGTGAGGTGATTCCACAGTTATTATCAGTGTTTCTAGCCAATTTGATATAACCTTCTTCACCCCAATTTACTCCCCAGGAGTTCTTAATTAACCAATAGTCGGCGCCATCTAGGGTTCCGTACCCAACAACCAGGACCACATGATTTGGTACTGATGTACAATCTTGACTTTTAAGAATTCCTCCAGTATAAAACGCCCAAGAAGTAGCATCAACTTCCACAGAGATGGGACCAATAGTAGCAACAGCTTCTTTAAGGGCTTCTTCATCTCCAGAGATGAAAACATAGTCAGATATTTCCACAGTTGATGGTACGGATCCTCGTCGACAAGTTCCATTTGTGACATCAGAAGGATAATCTTTAGCTGCCGCAATTCCATTTTCTTTCACATATTCATAGCCAGCTTCGACACTGCCTCCAGTACATCCGCCACTTACACAGTCTGCCAATTCTTGGTCACTGAGTGCGACAAGTTTCCCATTTGTTAAAAAGTTTTGGCCTTCGAGTGATCCAACCTGAAATTATTCACATCAAATTTTTCTTACAAGTTGAATAGTTTACTTACCACGCCGAATGCCCAACTTGCACATGTATTTTCATTTTTGACCGGAGTTACAGCTCCTTTTTCTCTCCAATCGATTTGTTCCGGAACGTTAGAACCAGATGGACGTCTATATTTAGTTGTGACGACTTTACGGGTGTTTAGGTTTTGCAAAAATTCTTTACTGGTCATGTCAGTGAATTGGTTTATTGACATTTTATAGGTAACTTTGTTTTCCTCGAATAGTTTGTTGTGTTTTTCAATTTTTCGTACGTTTTCTTGGAAAATCTCCATTCGTTTCATGTCTTCGTGTTTGGTGTATGTTTTTTGATACACTTTCTGGAAAATATGTTTTAAAAATGGATTCAAAACTGAATTTTTTATAGTTACTTTGAAGTTGTTCCATTTTAGCTGAATTTCCCTGTTGGAAGAGAAGGCCAAAACGGTCGTAATGAAAGCTAAAATTAGAAAATACTTCATATTTGGAGATGTGTCGTTTATTGTACAAGTACAAGATATTATGGAATCACGTTTTGAGTTATCTTGTTCGTTGAAAAACACGAATTGAGCCTTTTTATTTAAAAAGGTATATATTTTATATCACATTAACGGAAATAACATTTATCTTGTCAACCTAATTTTAGATTTCAAGTATTAGATTAGGTAAACTTGTGCAACAAATACGTAGAAATTTTGAATATCCGGTTGGCGACATCTTGAAAAAATTAATGTCTAACTAACAGCTTGCTCTTAGACGAATTAATCACCCGCTTCATTGATAAAATAAAGACAGAAAATGACATACAATTTGGAATTTTGGAATTTGAAATGAATCTTTGTCCCAAGTTATGAAAACGTGATTTAATTCACGTATTTGATTTTAGGGATAATTGAAAACGATCCATAATTTGAAATTTAGTATGTCGTATTGCAAACTTTGTATTTGCTTTATGACAATTTGGTTATTTGTGAATAATTATTGATTTTTTTTGGTTTTTGTGATTTTCTCATAATAAAATTTTAACTATTTCATTTAAATATAAGTAATTACAAAATAAAGTACATACAAATAGGCATATAAAAAATAAATAAAGCTTTTTTTTCAATTGTAAAATAAATTTAATTTAAATAAAATTAATTATTAAAATAAATTTCCCCACAACAACAAAAAATTGGTTCCTTCTATTTTGCTTTTCAACAACTCGTTTAGGTTCCCTAAATTGTGTAGTATGTTATTCAATAAGCATAGTGCACTATGTGCGGAATGAATATTATGCTTTATCTACGAATATGAATTATTTTCGATTTTTGGTATTGACAAAGTTAACTCTCTAATTTAATTAATGAAAATGTCAAATTGAGTTCAAACAGAAGATCATATAGGGAAGGATTGTTAAAATAACTAAGTATTTTTAAATGGAAGATTTCAAATTGCCGTTTTTTTAAAAAAATAGAAATTTTTTTAAAAAGTTATAGAAAAAATTACAATAATTGCTCGTTTTCTGAGAAAACAGTAATAATTTGAACAAATGTGGCAAGGGTATTTTCCCTCCCATCATTCAATCAGTTAATGAAAACGCAAAAATTTCACTTCCAGAATACAGTTATTAATGATTCTGTTTATACTGCGATAAACAAAAACTTTCCAGAAGTTGATGAAAAATGAGTTGGAATTTGCTATGTCCAGAAAGAAGTGTTTCGTGGAGGTACATTCAGCAGAAACTCCTGCCGTCTACTACTTGCTAAAACTGATGTTTTACGTTCAATTTGTCCTATAACTCTTTGAAATGTGTTCAGTGTTAAAGTAGGTACTTTTGAATGAATTGGAAGTCGTGTTTTAATAACAATTTATTGCTGACAAAGTTTGGAAACGTTATTCAACAATTTATTCAATTAGATATAACTCCAAAAATTTATGCTGTATTTTATCATATTGAACAATTTTGCAGATATGAGGGTAGTGAATTAGGAAATTCAGCGAACAAGCTTCAGAAGCTAAATATGTGACTCTTTCAAAAAAATGTCGGTTTGTTTGGTAGAGTTGCAAGGAGTAATCTAAAACTGAATTAGATTTGTACACTTTTTTAAGTTATTGAATCTCTTGTTATATTTGAATATTATATACTATTCTATTATTATTATTTTTCCTTTTTTTAATTGTAATTTGTGTAATCAACCAATGTGTTTAGAAAAGAATATCTACGGATCGAACACACTTTAACATGAGGATTCATAGTTTCTCGCTACTTTATCTAATAAGTAATACTTAGAAATGAGTTACATAATATCCGTTTCTGTTAATCTGTTGTCAGACTAGAGTATTTTTTTCTATCTTTGTTTTTACTTTTAGTTTTCAAAGTTTCTTTTTTTTTCAAATGATATTGTTACGTACATGGGCCTCAAGTAGGTAAGTAAGTATCTCACTTTTGATTTAAAGACTATTACTTATCTGTTTCTATATTACTTAGTTTTGGGTATGTTTCTGTGAAAATTATTATTCTGGATTATTATTTATTATTTGATTCTTTTACTACATTTTTTTATAATTGAAATAATTACATCAACGATTTACAAAGCTGGATATGAAGCAGCTGTAGCAATACCACAGTTGTTGTTGCGGTTACGAGCTTGTTTCCAGTATCCTTGTTCTCCCCATCCACTTCCCCAGGAGTTCTTGACGATCCAGTAGTCGGAACCGCTTTCCGAACCGTATCCAACAACCAAGACACCGTGATTCAAGGCTTCGGGAGAGCAAGTGGTGTCGTACAAAACACCTCCGGAGTAGAACTGGAGTTCGTCAGTGGCATCGAGGGCTACAGCGATTGGACCATTGTTGGCAACAGCGTCTTGGAGGGCACTTTCATCTCCAGAGGGGAGGTCGTAGTAACCAGAAAGACTGGTGACGGATTTTGAAGCGTCAAATCTGCAGGAGCCATCCGAGGCGGTGTAGGGGTATGCTGATTCAGACATGATACCATTGTCGTGGATGTAGTCGAAGCCACTGTCCATCCATCCACCATTGCATCCCGCGTTTCCGTATCCGGAAGAACAGTCTACCAAGTTTTGTTCACTAAGGGAGGTCATACCTCTGCCTGAGATGGCGAGTTGTCCTTCAACGGCTCCAGTCTATTGTATACTCATCAGAAATTGAAACAAATGGTTTTGTTTTATTACTCACAGTACTGAAACTCCAGCAGGAACCACATTGTCCTTGGTTTTTGACTTCGGTGACGGCAGAGTTCCTCCAGTCGACTTCAGCAGCGGCGGGTTTGCCAGATTTGACGTAAGGAAGACGAAGTTTTTCGTTCAACTTTGGTCGGGTGGCAATACCACGGTTGACATATTCCAAGAATTCTTCTTTGGTCAAGTCACCGAATTGGTTGATGGCTTTGGTGTAGGTGACTTCTCCTTTAGCGTATTTGGCATTGTGTTCTTCAATTTTAGCCAAGTTGTCTTGGAAGATAGCCTGGCGTTTGAGTTCTTCAATTGGGGAACTGTATTGTTTCTTGTGGGTCAGCTATAGAGAAATTTTTGATTTAGTTTTAATTATTTGACAATTTTGATTACTTACTTTGAATTCAGCCCATTTTGCATGGACTGGAGATTGAGGTACTGCCAAAGTGGCAACAACGGCCAAAGCAAGAACGATGAAAGTCTTCATGGTTACTACTGTGCGTTTGGATTATGTTTTACAACGAAAATGTTGGCAAATTTATACCTGTTTTTTTCAAGTTTTTTAGGTGGTGGTAACTTATCTTATTTTCGTCTGTATTGTTTAAAGTGGGTTTTAAAAGATTAAAATCTTTTTTCGAACTTTGATTTTTATTAGCTCCAATAAAATTTATTATTAAACACATCAGCTATTTTTTACTCTTATTATTTCAGTTTATTATTATTAAATGAATTTGGGACTTTGTATGGTTTCAGAAAAAGAAATAAATAAGTTGTGGCTTATTATTGTATTTCTTCAGTAACGTTCATGAAGGTGGACCAAATAAAATAAAGTTTTTTAATTAATATTTGTATTTTTATACAATACAGACACGAAAAAAGATGAAACAATTTATAATAATTATTATTGTTGCTTTACATACATTAAAAATAGTTCAAATAGAAATCATTCATATTTATAACTTTTTACAAATTAAGTACAGTTTTTTCCATGGTAGCAGACAAAGGCAAACTTCAGTGTTTCCTTTCATTTATACAACTTGATATTGATCTACATAAGTTCAATTCTTAGCTTGTTTTTAACTTTATAAAATATAATTTAATTTTTTAAGATTTTCAAAATCGCAAAGACTATATTAGATTGCTTAAGGTAACTTGAATTATCAAGATTTGATGTTATCTGTGAACATCTAATAAACTGTTAAATAATAATAAATTTAAAATATCTATTTTGAATGCTTTATTCAAAATACATATATTTCAAGATATTCATTGAGTCAAGCATGGAATTTAAATATTAAAGATGCAGTTTTTACCTTATAGTTCCCCTCTTTTTTATAATTCTTTTCTTTTATATGTTTCTCTTCTTTTGGATATCTCGTAATTGGTAGTGCGAATTTAAATTTACTTATTTTTCTTTTTGCTTATCTATTTTTTTTATTTTTCTTTTGCAAACCTATAAAAATGAGCGATACAGTTTAAACTTGAATTTTTTTGCTTTTTCATTTTTGAATTTGTAGCTTTTTTGTGTGTTTACAAAAATTGCCTTTTGAAGTAATGATTGCAAGGTAGTTAATGCTTTTGCTGTAAACAATGACGAAATTTGATTAATTATAATGTAACTAAAGCCATTGGAAAAGCTACTAGTTTGCGACAGAAGGAACCTATGAAATCTGGTTTAAAACTTGGCTGAAATAAACATGTTTTGTGAGTTTCATATTTATGAGTACTTAACTTTTAAATATTCCTAATTACTTTACAATAAATAAGAGTATTTTTTGTTAATATGTATATTTAGAATACCATAAAAGAGTCAGTATCTATACTCAGATACAGTTAGGTCATTATTTTTGTCATTTGTTTATGGTTTTATATAAAATGTTTCTTTATTCGCAAACGTCACAAAAGTGATCTTTTCATGACTAAATGGCACACGTAAAAGTTTTACCTTTCAGGCAGTGAGTAAAAACTTTGTTTTTTCGCTTAAGCATTTTTACTTTTACCATTAGGTACAATACCAGTGTTGTCTCTTTTGATGCTTCAGCAATTTAAAACGTCATTATTCTGTCTCAGTGCAAAGAAAAGTAAATTTTTTCTTGATTTTGGGTTTTTTCTCTGCTTTTTAAGTCCCACCATAATGGCGGTTTAATTTTTTTTACAGAATTGTAACTTTGACAATTAATTAATTAATTATTACAATTGGTATTATCGACAAAACAATAACATTCTGAAAAGATTTGTTGCTCTCATTTATGAAAAATAATAAAACTTCGAAGCATGAGATATTATTTTATTAATAATTATTATAATTAAAGACAATTTTTTTTAAATTTAAATAATTAATTTTATTTATCAATAAAAGGCATAAATTATAGATTTTAAAAATATTTTATTTATTATAATCACTATAATTAATATCAGTAATGTGTATGATATCCATTGTTGGCTAAACATTCATGAAGTCGTCCATGCATACTATCCACCAAATTTTGGCAAATTTGTGAAATGGTCCCAAACGTTATTAACGTGCTGCGCCAATTTTTTTGTTTTAAATTTTGTTCGCGAACTTTGGGTTGAAAATTTCGCCAGTCGCGAACTATATTGCCCTCGAAAATTTCTATTGGATTTAGATTTTATTGTTTTGCCGCTAATACCGGTTACAATAATTAATTAATTAATTAATTGTCAAAGTTACATTTTTGTCGAAAAAATAAAACCGCCATTCTGATGAAACTTAAAAAGCAGAAGAAATCCCAAAAGCAAGAGAAAATTTACTTTTCTTTCCATTGAGACAGAATAATGACGTTTTAAAGTTACAAATTTGCTCGTTTCAGTATAACACACCGTATGACATATTTTACAGGCCCTTAATTATAATAATTATTATTAATGAAATAAAATCCCATGACAAGATTTACTTAAAAGAAATGTTGAGGCAAAATGCAAAAGCATTGTTCTTATTGCCCTCGCAGATGGTTTATACCTGCGGTTAGGTGGGAGGACCCAAATAATGAGGGTCGGTTTATGGACACGTCATTTTCAACTTTTCTGAGTGTACATTGTAAATCATCAGCCTTTTGACGTTTTTGTCCATTAGTTAAATCAATAAACACTTTCGAAAATCTCAACACAAAATCCGATACTAACTAATGTTAGTCCTGATTATTTTGTTCATTTACTTGCTAATTACAGTGTTGCTTTTTACTCTTGAACTGAATACTTAATAAAATAGTATATGTTATTTAGAGTAAAAGTGAGTTTATGTGGCTCAGCTGAATTATTTGCCTTACTGCGTTTGGCAAAAAAAAACTTTGTAGCAATTTAAATTTTTATTTTTATTTTTTTTTAAATTGAAATAAATACATCAACGATTTACAAAGCTGGATATGAAGCAGAACTAGCAATACCACAGTTGTTGTTGCGATTACGAGCTTGTTTCCAGTATCCTCGTTCTCCCCAATCACTTCCCCAAGAGTTCTTGACGATCCAGTAGTCGGAACCACTTTCTGAACCGTATCCAACAACCAAGACACCATGGTTCAAGGCTTCGGCACTGCAAGTGGTGTCGTACAAAACACCTCCGGAGTAGAATTGGAGTTCGTCAGTGGCATCGAGGGCTACAGCGATTGGACCATGATTGGCAACAGCGTCTTGGAGGGCACTTTCATCTCCGGAGGGGAGGTCGTAGTAACCCGAAAGACCAGTGATGGATTGATAAGCGTCAAATTTGCAGGAGCCATCCATGCCGGTGTAGGGGTAGGTTGTTTCGGACATGATACCATTGTCGTGGATGTAGTCGAAGGCGCTGTCCATCAAACCACCGTTACAACCATCGTTTCCGTATTCGGAAGAACAGTCGACCAAGTTTTGTTCACTGAGAGAGGTCAAACCTATGCCTGAGATGGCGAGTTGTCCTTCAACGGCTCCAGTCTATCGTAAACTCGTCAGAATTTGAAACAAATGGTTTTGTTTTATTACTCACAGCACTGAAACTCCAGCAGGAACCACATTGTCCTTGGTTTTTGACTATTGTGACGGCAGTGTTCCTCCAGTCGACTTCAGCAGCGGCGGGTTTGCCAGATTTGACGTAAGGAAGACGAAGTTTTTCGTTCATCTTTGGTCGGGTAACAAGACCACGGTTGACGTATTCTAAGAATTCTTCTTTGGTCAAGTCACCGAATTGGTTAATGGCTTTGGTGTAGGTGACTTCTCCTTTAGCGTATTTGGCATTGTGTTCTTCAATTTTAGCCAAATTGTCTTGGAAGATAGCCTGACGTTTGACTTCTTCAATTGGGGAACTGTATTGTTTCTTGTGGGTCAGCTGTAGAGAAATTTTTGATTTAGTTTTAATTATTTGACAATTTTTATTACTTACTTTGAATTCAGCCCATTTTGCATGGACTGGAGATTGAGGTACTGCCAAAGTGGCAACAACGACCAAAGCAAGAACGATGAAAGTCTTCATGATTATGTTTTACAACGAAAATGTTGGCAAATTTATACCTGTTTTTTTCAAGTTTTTTAGGTGGTGGTAACTTATCTCATTTTCATCTGTATTGTTTGAAGTCAGTGTTAAAAGATTAGAATTTTTTCTCGAACTTTGATTTTTATTATCTCTAATAAAATTGATTATTAAATACATCAGCTATTTTTTACTCTTATTATTTCAGTTTATTATTATTGAATGAATTTGGGACTTTGTATGGTTTCAGAAAAATAAATAAATAAGGCTTATTATTTTATTTCTTCAGTAACGTTCATGAAGGTGGACCAAATAAAATGTAGCTATTTAATTAATATTTGTATTTTTATACAACACGAAGAAAGATGAAATGTATACAATTTATAATTATTATTGTTGCTTTACATACATTAAAAATTGTTCAAATAGAAATCATCATTTATTTAGAGTAAAAGTGAGTTTATGTCGCTCAGCTGAATTATTTGCCTTACTGCGTTTGGCAAAATAAACTTTTACTCCTAATAACATAATATACCTACTATCAATATAAAGGGGTTTATAAAAAAATCTCATAGATTGAATCAAATATACATTTTTAGCCTTTACGATGTTGTAGGTACTTGTGACCTTACTATTAATTTGTAATTACATACTTTTTTGGATTTCCAATAAAAATGTAGCAATTTAAATTTTAAATTTTTATTTATTTTTTTTTAATTGAAGTAAATACATCAACGATTTACAAAGCTGGATATGAAGCAGCACTAGCAATACCACAGTTGTTGTTACTATTACGAGCTTGTTTCCAATATCCTTGTTCTCCCCATCCACTGCCCCAGGAGTTCTTGACGATCCAGTAATCGGAACCGCTTTCCGAACCGTAACCAACAACCAAGACACCGTGATTCAAGGCTTCAGGAGAGCAAGTGGTGTCGTACAAAACACCTCCGGAGTAGAATTGGAGTTCGTCAGTGGCGTCGATGGCTACAGCGATTGGACCATTGTTGGCAACAGCACTTTGGAGGGCACTTTCATCTCCAGAGGGGATATCGTAATATCCCTGAAGACTGGTGACGGACTGAGAGGCGTCAAATCGGCAGGAGCCTTCTGAGGCGGTGTAAGGATAGGCATTTTCGGACATGATACCATAGTCGTGGATGTAGTCGAAGGCGCTGTCCATCCATCCACCATTGCATCCCGCGTTTCCGTATCCGGAAGAACAGTCTACCAAGTTTTGTTCACTAAGGGAGGTCATACCTCTGCCTGAGATGGCGAGTTGTCCTTCGACGGCTCCAGTCTATCGTATACTCATCAGAATTTGAAACAAATGGTTTTGGTTTTATTACTCACAGTACTGAAACTCCAGCAGGATCCGCATTGTCCTTGGTCTTTGACTTCGCTCACAGCAGAGTTTCTCCAGTCGACTTCAGCAGCGGCGGGTTTGTCAGATTTGACAAAAGGAAGACGAAGTTTTTCGTTCTTCTTTGGCCGGGTGGCAATACCACGGTTGACGTATTCCAAGAATTCTTCTTTAGTCATGTCACCGAATTGGTTAATGGCTTTGGTGTAGGTGACTTCTCCCTTGGCGTATTTGGCATTGTGTTCTTCAATTTTGGCCAAATTGTCTTGGAAGATAGCCTGGCGTTTGAGGTCTTCAATTGGAGAGCTGTATTGTTTTTGGTGGTTCAACTATATAATAATCCAATTAGTTTTAAAAATCTATCAACTGTTATGTTACTTACTTTGAATTCGGCCCATTTTTGGTGGACTGGAGATTGGGGTACTGCCAAAGTGGCAACAACGGCCAAAGCAAGAACAATGAAAGTCTTCATGATTACCCAAGGTTTTGGATTGTGCTCAGCGTTGAAAATGTGGCGGAATATATACCTGAGGTTTTTTTGTTTTGTTTGTTTTTGGAAGTGATAGGTTATCTAATTTTGATCTACATTGTGTAGAATAACTTTCGAAAAGCGATTATCTAATCTCGAACTTCAATGGTTTATTTTAGTTTCAACACAAGTAATTTTCATAAATTTTCATTTCATCTATTAGTTTTTGTGTTTTTATTTTGCTTGTTTTTTCCATTTGATTTTAGCTTGTCTATTCTTTCTTTGGGTTCAGTTACTCTTGATTAGTGAACCAACGTGTTTTATTAGCTTATATTAAATACATAATAAATGAAAATGAATAACTATAACAAATAGAAATTCTTAAAACGCATTTGAATTGAATGCACTTCAAAATTTGAAGTGTTGTCTAGAAATTTGATAAATGATGAAGCATAATCAGTGTCATTGAGTGTATAATACATGAAATGTAATAAACAAAATTTTGATTTATTTGCAAATCATTTCAATAGAGATTGTTTTTAGTTTATTCAAAAGTAAACAAATGTGATTGTTAAACTATCCTTTGTCACAATCATTGGTTATTTGTGGAACAAAGGGGTCTTCTTTATGTTAAACAGTTTAACCATTTAATAAAAAATTACATTCTGTGTATTAAACGTTGTCGCAACTTGCAATATTCTACTTTTTGCGTCATTTTAGAAGTTTTGTTTTTGATCTTGATGTCTGAGTGTCAGAAAGATAAATTCTTTTGCAAGTCATTAAGTTTTATTTATTTTATTTTAAAAACGTGTTAGGCCACTTGATACATTATCACTGGTTGATTTGATTTTTATTTTGTTAACACATTTAGCATTTTTTTATTTCCCTAGTTAAAATATTTAAAAAAAATAAAATAGAGTTTAATTTGAGAAAAATGTATTTCCAGCTCGAAAAAAACAAAATGAGTTACAAAATCTACATTATAAACTAAAAGAAATCATTCAAGCCATTTCCAATTTTTATAGATAGTCAAGGACTAACAGTGAATATAATTTAAATGAGCTTATTATCACCAAAGTTATTTTTATCAATTAATTAGTCCATTTTTGTATTGTATTGATATATCTCGTCCTTCTCGCACTTAACTGATAGTGATGTAGATTCGTACAATTAATGATTAAAACACGTAACCGTTACCGTACTTAAGTGATAAATCATAATTTTGACAGTTTAATTTTGCTATTTCTCCAGATTTTATTTGACCAAACAGAACACTTGTGATAAAAATTGGTATTTAGAAAATAAAGCATCCTTCAAGCTAGAAATAGTCCAAGTACCACTCACATCAAGGAAATTGTCAATTATGTTGCAGAAATTACACGAAAACAACTTATAGTAATAAGTAAATATTTTATTTGTTAAATTATTTTTATACAAGAGGATAACTAGCTTGTGTCGCTATACCACAGTGGTTATTCGCATCTTTAGCCAATTTGACGTAACCTCCGATTCCCCATTGGGGCCCATATGAATTTTTGATCAACCAGTATTTTTGCCCATTGGGTTCTGTCCCATATCCTACCACCAACACAGCATGGTTGACATCATCCGGCCTATTACCACACTGAGGGTCGTAATAGATACCATCTGAATAAAATTGAAACGATTGTCGACCTGCATCCATCGCTGCTGAAACAGGTCCTAAAGTTGCGATCGCTGCTTCGAGACCTTGTTCATCCCCTTCTGCTATGTCTACATAACCTATGTGGGGGCAACAAACGATTAGTGTGACCTTAGATTTTGACCAATATAGAAAGTCTGTGTTTACATAAATACTCCAAACTTGCGAAACAATATTTTAGAATAATTTCAACATCAATCAACTTACCTGTACAATAAGCACCAACTGTTTCTGGACGAAATCTACAAGGCCCGTTTTGCGCCTCATAAGGATATGAATCTTCAGTGTCAATCCCAGGATTAGTTCTGACATATTCGTATGCAGGATTCATTAGTCCTCCAGAACATCCATCATTACCGTAATTTGTACTACAGTCAATCAGATTTTGTGGACTTAATTCGACCAATCTGCCCGTTTTTCGGAAATTGTGGCCTTCCAAAGCTCCTGCCTGGAAATGTTATTATTGTTACTGTTTCTTTCCAACTTTTCTGAAGCGAAAATTATGCGTTTTCCTTTTGTTTAAGAATAATTGAGTTTTTTCTTAAATAACAATAGTTATTTTGGATAAAATTGGCTTAAATATTCAAACAGTGATCCCTGAAAACGAACGAAAGAACACTTCTTTTAACTCCATTTAAAGTAAAACTCTTTTTTAATATTGAATCTGTGAATGCAAGTGCCACTATTTTGTCATTTTTGGTTTTTCTAATAGTCAATAGTGCTCTTGAAGGGTAAAGGGTTTGGTTGTGAACACGGATTGCTTTTACTTTAGATTTGCAAGAACGGAATATTCAACCTTAAGACGAATTTAATTCTAAATGGGGATCAAAAGAAAATAATTATCTTTTCATATCTCATTTTTTCATTTAAAATGTTGACAGTTACTTTCCAAAATGAGTAGGTAAATGTCCAATTATTACGCAATTTTAATCATTTATTGTATGGCATCCTTAATTTGTATCCAAAGTATTGTTCATAAATCATGAGAAACAATTTCTTCTATGTGTTCGGATTTCAATTGCGAGTAGTATATTTTATTGATTACTTGTGGTTTAAATTACCACAGAAATGTAATTCCTTCCTCATTACTTTATTTTCACTACCGAATAGTAATGAGGCTTGATGAGTATTATGTTACTATTGTTGTGAGAAATGTTAGTGATTATTTATTGTTTTAAATTAATTACATTTTCTTCAGGAAATGTTAGAATGATATTTTTCTATTGAGCGTTTGCTATGACGACTTTGTAACACTATTTTTGGCAACTTTTTATGCGATACTGTCACCATAGTGGCGGTTTTAAGTGAGAGACTATTGTAGATCAACTCATACGATACACGAAATGTCACAATTTTAGCTCTCAAATATAATAATATATTAATTTAAAAGCGCTCAATGGAAACAATAGAATAATAAACACATAATATTACAAAGTTCATCATTTTATACTAGAGCATTGTAACACTCGTCATTGCGTGTCTCGTGTTACAAAGTACTCCTGTCCCAATGAGGCTGTTTATAACACTTGGTTTTTAATTTACTACTGTATACCTAGTACTAATATTTTTATTACATACCCTACTAATGTGTTTTTGTATAAAATTATGAAGTGATTCAATTGTGAATACTTTTTTTATTATATGAGCACCTTATTTTAAAGGAAAATGTAGCTAAAAAACAGTTTATAAAACTTTATACAATTTAGAAAATATAAAAGTAGTTTTTAAAAAAATCGGAAAACGTATGTATCAATAATGCTTACTTTTTAAAGATATGACGACAATACTTCTTATAACGAAGTTATTCATTTATTATTTATCACTAACTTTTGTTTTTAGGCACTTTGAAAACTTCTTTATATGTTTTTAATTCTCTACTTTATATTAAGAAAAATATTAATAAATACACTAGATATAATGAATTTCACGGTCACAACATGAGAAGAAATGAAAATATTGTGCCTTTGTATAACAAGGTATTTAGAATAAAGAGTTGTACCAGATATGATGCCATAAATTTTTTTAATGTTTTACCTGAAGATTTTAGAGATAAACCATTCAATATTTTTAAATCACAATTGAAGTTTCTTAGAATTGAATTGTTTGTACAACTCTGATGAGTTTTTTAAGTGTAATTTTGCTAGTTTAAGTGATTGATTCTTTGTATTTACCTAAGATTGTGACTGGTGTAAAACGTGTATACCGTTAATGCATCAATAAATTATTATTATTAAATTAAATTAAGTAGGCTGTGGAAAAAATGAACATTTTTATTCATTTGATCTAAGATACTCGTAAGTAAACGACTGTAAACAAAAAACTCAATTTTGATCAAAGAAGTATTATCCTAACGTCTTTAAAAATAATAAAATTTTGACGTTTTTTATAATCCAGCCTATATAATATGTATACTCGTGGTATTTTTGATTTTTTTTTAACCAATAATCTTCGATATCTCAGAAACCGTTACTTTGCGGTTCCATGTTTATTGAGACTTTTTTGTTTGTTTTGGTACATAGTACTACCTCCTGAAATATTTTAAAAATTTTTTAACACCATGTATAGTAGGGAATCAGACATTTTTTAAATATAATAATTGTAGATTTTTAACTAAAGAAAAAATAAAATAAAATCTATGTACAACGTGATTCAAAAGGATCATACAGTCACTCAGGTGGCTAGAACCATCAAATTACTTAAGAAATTTCAAACAAAAATATAAGTGATATAAATTAAAGTGTTAAATAAAAATACAACTTAATATTAATTTTTTTTTAGTTAGGGAAGGTAATTTTGTGTTTTATACAGGATACGCCAGAACACGCGCCCTAGAGAAATATGACATGTCACATACCAGAAATGTTAAAAAAATTCTGTCTATAGAAATTTTTAAGGTTTGAGAGTTTAAATTTTGCACTTTGACTTTATTTATTTCTCTTGAAAAATTTATTTTCCAAGTTTTTTTTTGCTACAGGCTATTAGAAGAGGAAACAAAAAAGCTGTATCCTAAATTGTAACTCTGTTTATTGTTATTTGTGGCTTTTGTATGTACGAGACGTTAAAATAATAAGTCAAACTTGCATAATACCCCTGTCAAATGCACAAATTTTCTGAAGGGGTAAAAAACAGCACATTAAAAATTTGTTGGTTTTTATAGTAATAATCGTTTCAAATTATTGAGTGCATTCACAAGGTGGCTTAAAATGTACTGCAGCTTCTACTAACGTTTTCTATCGCCATATAAAAGACTGTTCGACCCTTTTGAATTACCCTGTATAAAGTGTCAGAAATAATTAAGGAAATACAACCTTAGATCAAATTGTTGCAATCAAAATTAAAAGGTTTTCAAGTGAAATTTGAAAATCGTAGAATTTCAAAAATCTTACAACTTTGTCATTTTGATTTTTTGGTTATTAGACGAAGTAAATTTTTGATCAAACCAACTATTTTGATTATTATAATTTAAATTATTAAAAGGAAACAAATTTGTAATATTTTTGTCGTCAGTTTTAATCGAGTTAAAAAAATGTTTTTTAACTGATTTTTAACTGTTGAAATTTTTTGTGTATTACCTAATTGTATTAGTTGCAATTATTTGTTGAAAAGTTTAAATTGGGCCACCCCGTATAATAATTATGTAAATAATAATTAAATTTAACAGTGTGTTATTATTTCTATATTTCTATGATCCACTGGGTGATTAAAAATGATTAGATGGTATTTTATTTTCTTTTTGAAAAGTGCAATTTTTTGTTTCCGAATTTCTTTAAATAGTTGTAATTTTTAGATTATATTCTTTATCAAAAAACTTTTCAAGTAGGTTGCCATTTAAAAAAAAAATATATTAAATTTTGTAGAACTCAAAAATCAATATGTTCTATCAAAAAGTAAAAAATGTTCACTTTTTGCTCATCTGTGTGTATTTTAATATCTGAAAATCATCTCCTTGAACTCTTTCAGGAGATAATCACTAGTCATTAGGCGAATTAAAAATTATGTTGTTAGCAACATTAACATTTTGCATGAATTGCGGTTATAAATTTAATGAGTCCTTACCGCACTGAAAGCCCAGCATCCAGCACAAGAACCTTGATTTTTAACCGGTGTAACCGCACCAACTTCGCGCCAATCCACATAATCGGGGAAAATCACATTGGCACTTGGTATAAAAGTCGTCGATTGGGGTATACCAACCCTTGCACTCAAAGTCCTATTAAAACCGTTGAGCGTCCTGTGAAATTCATGATGAAGCATATCGGCAAAATTATTAAGTTGTTGGACGAAAGACCATTGACCACGGCCATATTCTTGGTTAAAACGCGCGATTTTGTGGCGATTTTCGATGAAAATTTCTCGTCTGAAATTTTCTTCTTCGGGTGAAGCATATGATTTATTGTAGGTTAGCTGCAAGAACGTTTTATTCAATAAATAAGTAAGATTCGTGTGAGGTTTAATTAGAGAGAAAGTCAATAATCTGATGAAAGTGAGTAATGAATTTGGCGTAATTGTCTTACCTTGAAGGCCATCCATTCTTCTTCAAGAAGGTTCTCTAGAGTGACACCTAAAGACACTTGGGATTTTGCAAATGTTATCACTGTTGCAAGAAACACTATTCCAGTTTTCATTTTCGTAAAGATTAAAAAGTTTCAAAATTCTATTTTTATTACCCAATTAGTTAATTTGTTGCCAATAATTATGATGATGACAGTTATGATTGCATAAATTAACACTCTTGGTGGTTTGCACTTAAGACTAAGCGATCTTGAAGAGGTTCTCTACGGTACTGAAGCAAAATTTAAATCGCTTCAATTTTTTTGTCTTCATTGAAATTGTGGAAGGTGTTTGTGTAGTCCCTCTATTCTAGAGCCTCTGGCATCGTGAGGCAACATGTGTCGCATCATCATTAGTTTACTTTCTTCTCAATGACTGTGGAGGATCGAAGCATTGCGAAACACGTCCCTCAGATTTGATATTTACATTTTTTAACTGGATTTCGGGGAAACGAAGGCATTTCGAAAAAAAATCAACAAACATACATTCCGATGAAGTTTGTGGTACTGGGAGGACCATTAGTTAGATTTCAAATGCAGTGTTGGCAAGGTTTTCAAAATTTTTGAAAATACGTGTTTTAACTTAAATTATTTTATTTTGGAAAAATAGAATTAAACGTTGTTTTTTCAACATCCTACGTGTTTTATCGTATTTTCCTTTGAATATACATTTTATATATCTATGCATTGTAGTTTTGAAATATTTATTATTTTTAAAGATATAGAAAATTAAAATCGTCATTTTGGTTGTCTTTATGGACGTAGGTTTTATGAAAAATTGTGTGTTTTAATAATTCTAATTCAAATTTTATTTTTTTTTTTAATAATTTCAACATGTCCTATGAGTTTGCATGATTTTTTTTCTAGAAAAAATTTAAACGTTTGTTTTAGTTTGGAAAGCATTGTGAAACACTCAAATCTTGATACTGATCGAAATTAATTATGACATGGCAAAGTTTGTCTGTCTGAGACATAATTCAATTATTTCAGTTTCAAATTTCAAATAATTTATCTGTTTTTATCAAAAAGGGGAATATCAGATCTTACTGTCTCAAGGATAAGTGATAAATATTTTCCTAACCTAAAATTAAAACAAAATTTTAGAAGAAATTATATTTTTGTGGTTAAAAATCTCCCTACATTACGAGTATTTAACTGAGGAAAAGAAATTAATTTTTGATTGATTTTTTTATTGAACAACCCTGTTTATTAGGAACTGTTTTCTTTTTGAGACATTTGTTTAATAGAAAATTAGTTATCTTTTAGTCCTATAGTATTAGGTACAAAAAATTTTTTGATACGTAGTCAAACTTAAAAATGTAACAAAATTATTGAAACGATTCAAAATTCAAAACTGAGTTTGTCTAACGTCGAATTAATTTGAAATTTAAATTTGCCCTTAAAGCTTTAAAGTCATTAAAAAATACTATGCTTTTTTAAAATTACATCTAATGACAATTAACTAATAACAATTAATTAATCTATCTAGATTCGTGAGGCATCTGCCTCACCCTGTATAAAACTGAAACTTTTTGAAGTAAATAGCGGGAAAGTTGTTTTTATCTAAACATCTGTGTTCCTATTTAAAAATATGCAACATTATGAATGATAAATGACACTACAACTGGTAAAATTTTTGTTTAAGAAAGATAAAAATTCATACCCACGTACACTTTTGTTTCGAAAGCGAAATTAATCAATTGGTTACAAATTAAATTGCATCTCTCATCTTTAATAAGTTTTTGATCGGTTTACATTTGCAATAATTTAAATCCAGAATCAATTTGTCCATGTTTTCATTATTTTCTCCCAAAGTTTGTGGATTGTGCAACTAGTTAATGGATAATTTTGCAACATAACAGTATTGGGTTTGGAATATTGCCAAACTAACCTCGTCGAAACAAATATGAATATAAATTTTGCTCTTTTAATTGAATTTTCAGAAAAAAGTTGGGATTTTCTGAAAAGGAAACGCAAACGTAAGTAAGAGAAAAGAAAGTACATTTATTCAGTGCAAGTATTATTGTGCGCGGAAATGGTTTAAATAAATAAATAAAAACAATTCGTCTCGTTATAGGAATTTCCCAAGCTTCGAAGACAAACACTAGGATAAATTTATAATCTTTTTTGTTTTTCTTTACTTTCTTTATAGAATTCGTGATAGCATTGTGTTAATTTAGTGAGAAATTTATATTACAATAGTCATTTTAGATTAGCTCAAATTTTACACATGCATGCATTATAGTAGAAAGAATTTAAACTTCCTTACTCTTTGTTGGATGGACTTAATAGTCTCTTGTTTTGTTGCATAATCTGTATCAATTGTTAGAAAATAAATAATCCTATTCCTTTTAGATCAATTCATTTTTCTTGAAATCTGGTAGATAGATGTTGAGTCTTGTGTAATTATTTATGACAAGTCATTTTGATTTATTTCGATCGTAAAAGGCTGCCATTGACATTACGCTTTATTAATAAAGTTTCTTCATCAACACCTTGAACTTCAATTTTTTTTTTAAATCGCTCAACTCTAATCGCTGCAATTTATATTTTTACGACAATTAAGTTAATTTTATTGTCGCAATAAGAGATGAGGAGTTTAATGGAATGTCAAACAAACCAGATTTCTTCAAGTTTTAAAATAAGCAAAATTGATGACGATTTTTCATATAATTGCAAACATTGCAAATTCAGTGATCTTGTTGAATTTTGATTTGTAAGCAATTTTGTAACTAGCATTAAATAATAGCAAAAACATTTTAAAAACTTGCAGGGAAGTCATTAGTTCGACATTTATAGTGACATATAATAATGCATTTTCAATAAAAAAGAAGATGTCAGCTTTCTAAAATCTTAATCTCTTTACTAATGATACTAATAATAAAGAAAAATCTGCATAAAATTGTGATGTGATATAGCACTTATGCAACTGCTTACGAACTGCATACAAAATTAAAACCATTTAAATAAATTTAATTTCTTATTTTTACGTGAATTCAATCATAATCAGCAATTACTTTAGTACCGTTATTACTATACAGGGTGTGTGAGAACTCGTGCCCCAGAGAAAAATTTCAAATAAGATAAGATAGGTACCAGAAACATGTAATAAATATTTAAAAAATTCTATCTGTCAAAAATTTTTGACATTATATGATAATGATCATCTTGTATATGTTTTTTTTTTTATAATTACTTAGTAAAGGTACAAAAATTTTGCCAATAAGAGCTACAAATAACATTAAACAGAGTTACAATTTAGGATTCTTATTGTCTCCTCTTGGAAAAGTATTTTTCCAACAGAAATAAATAGTGTCAGCAAAATTTAAACTCTCATAACATTGAAATTTTTGTGGGTTTTTTTTAACTTTTTTTCTATGTTCCTGGTATCTTACCTTATATGGCATTTTTCTCAGGGGCGCGAGTTCTGGCGCACTCTGTATAACAAAAAATGGGTTTTATGTTTAAATAGGCAACTGTGAACTTTACCATTATATACAACGCTTTATTTAGGATTAGATTTTATCAGCAATCAGTGTAAAGTCACGTTTACATGTCTCCTTTTTGAATACAATAGCGAAATAGGTTGTAAAATACGCCTCAATGTATTTTTTTATAAACGAACGATTCTTTAGTAATTTAATTTTTATTTAGCTACAATCTTGAATTAAGGAAACTGCAATGTTAAGGTTGTACGGAAATTTCTATTTGTTAATGAACTTTCAGTTATTTTTTCAAAGCCAAATCGTTAATTTAATGAGATGGGTTCATAAGTAAGCGTTATCTCGCGTGTCTGAATTAGTTTTTTATGACGATAATTTATTGAGTAAAGACGTGTCAGGAATTCCATTTAATACAGCATTTTTATTATCGTAATTCTGCATAACTGTGCCTTAAATTTATAATTACAAGCTTTCCGATTTTAGATAAATTCAATTTTTTATACGTCATTTACATTGATATAGTAATTTTCTCTTGCATAAGGAAATGTACAGAGGTCACCCGCGGAAGCCCCGCAATATGTAGTTTACGCAAACCGCAAATTTACTTTCATACGTGACCCCTTTCTACACCGAGGAAATTTATTTTTTAATGAAAACGGATTAGTCTATTGAATTTTTTATTTGCTTAATTAGATTTTTTAACTTATGATGATTTTAAGTGTGTACAAGAGTTAATATAAGAAAAGACAAATAAAAAACAATTTAAATTACACAAATTAAGTCTTTATTTTCGTTATCCTCATGTGGGATTAAAAAAAAACGAATCAAAGAAGCTGATTTTTTTATAGAAATATGCAACTGGTTTGTTAAAAACCAGAAAAATGTGATTTTTTTTTATGTTTCTGTTATTATTTGTATCTTTTTGTTACAGTTCGATCCAGCCCTCCAGCGTTACCAAGCCATGCGAGTGACCACTTACGACCATTTCAAACCCAATCCCAAAACCGCCGGTTATGGTTTCTTCTTAACACTCCTCCCAATGGTTGGTTATATTTATCTCCTCCATACTTCGAGGCAAGCTAAGGAGAAGAGATACCGAAATGGAGAAGTCGCCTACAAAGATCGCGACTTCAAGTTTGTTTAAATCACGCTAATGAAAACAATTTAGTTTCATTTGTAAATCTTGTTAGCATTAAAAAAATGAAAAAAAATTGTTTTTTCCTCTTGATTAACTTTGAAATTTTGAAGGTGATAGGGTAAGTACCTACCGGATGTTTTTACACAATTGTGCGATTATCAGTTGCTTTTGAGGAGATAGTCCGACATTGAATTTCGGTGTTTCATGTAAATTTTACAAAATGTAACAAGGAGATAGCAGGAAGTTTTTAAGTGGAAATCTTTGACTTTTGTTATTTGAAATATAAAATGAATTGATCTTTGATTAATTAATCACATCTCAAAAATAATGCTCTTTGTATAATATTTCAAAATCACATGTATTTGAGTAAATTTTTCGTGGGTAACGTCACATACTTTGTTTCCTTTTTGCTCAATGATCAGTGATTATTTTTAAAATAAAAAAAATTCTTTATTTGCTTTAATTAGTACGCAGGTACTCTTTGTTTGTTTTAAATAAAGAAACAGTTTTTGTTTATTCTAATTAGAACAAAGAAGGTGCAATTGACCATTTTTACGCAAAAGAAGAGTCTTAAAACAATTACTTTTATAAAAATGCAATTTTAAGTAAGATTAACATGCATTTCTCCTATATGGCGCAACACCTGAATAGCAAACATTAACTTCAAAAAATCATATCTTAAAAACTACTCGGTATATTATTTTAAAAATTTGGATTACCATTAATAAAAAGATGCTCTACACGATGGTGACAAAGAAAAAAAAATTACTCGTAGGGTTTTTTTTAGATTACTTCGAACTTCTTCGAAGAAAAGTTTGGCAAAAAAAGTTTTAAAGTTAAAGTATTTAAAATTTATTTAAATTAGAAACAAATTATTTAGTTCAAAGTGTGTGGATTTTTTGAATTCCTTTTTAGTGCATTTTATTTGTCTCACTGAGGCGAACAAAATGATATAAAATTTGTCAAGTTATCACGACATGACTTTTTTTGTCGCCCTGTGTAATCAGTTTAATTTTATTCCTTGTTATTTGTGGCACGTTTCTTTTACGTAGATTTCCCGGAGTCGCCTTGCAAGAACACAAATGAGAAAAATGAAATTTTATTGAAAAAAACACAAATTTACAAAATCAACAAATTAAACGCAATACAAGGATCCTCTTATCTCTCCTCGAGTTGCTTATCCCTGCTTACAACAGCATCATCGAATTTCACCATGTATGTCGTTCCTTTGTGCCAATGTGCTGTCACTTTAGCCGTCTGTAAAGAATATGTTGTAATGTTATGTTATCTGTGACGTTAGTCAAACATTATTTCTAATGAAAAAAAATGAGTAGGGTCGTCGTACTTGCTACTAAAACAGTATCAACACAATAAAATAAATAATTGATTGTGTTTCAGCGAGATGTGGGTCAAATTATTATCCGAAACAGAATTTTATCAAAGCGCGTGACTTGAAATCACATGAACATGTAGCAATTTATCAGCAATTAATGCGAGATAATAGAAATTTGAAGCAGTTTCTCGAACAAGCACAACAAAAATATAATATTTCTGTTTCATAATACGAAAAATCAACTCATGACTATCGCTTTACAGAGTATAAAAATAATAAATAAGAAGAATTTTATTTTTAATAGGCCTTTCATTATGAATAAAGAAAAATCACACTTCGATTAATACTACTAACTAAATGCAACTACCTTGAAAAAAAATTAAAAATATAGTCATAGTCGATGATTTTGAAATTTGATATAGGGGCTAGATGTTGATTCTAAACACTTTTTTGTTAATAACCACCAAAAATAGGTTTTTTTTGGAAATTTCCAAGGCAAAACTAAATTGTGTCTCTAGCCAAGCAGGGCTGAACACCAAAAAAAAATTAAATCGAGAATTTTTTATCTTTTACAACAGTCATTTGTTAATTATAAAAAAAATAGTTACTTTTGAAAGTTTTTATTAATTAATATACTATTATTTAAAAAAAAATATTAATTGAAAGATAATATACAGGGTGTAAAAAAAGGATTGTAAAATATTTCTCAGAAGGTAACACTATGTACCAAACAAAAAAGTCTTAATAAACATGGGTCCGGTTTCGGAGATATCGAAGATTATTCGTTTTTTGAAACATTTATTTATAATCTGTTCAAACAAAAAATAGAAGCTTTTAGAAAGAATTACAAAAATTTTCACATTCGATATCTCCGAAACCGTTACTTTGTGGACCCATGTTTATTAAGAATTTTTTGTTTATTTTGATCCATCCTATGACCTTAAATATTTTACAATCATTTTTAACACCCTGAATAAATTTACAAATTAAATTTTTTAACAAAAAAATAGAATAATAATAAATAATAATAATAAATAAATTAGGGAATTAGGGAATAAATTAGTAAAAACCTACAGGAGTAACTACCATTTTATAATTAACGAAAAATCAAGGTTCTATTATTGACACCAGAAATAAAAGTTTTTTATTTATATACAGAGGCTCAAAAAGGGGCGCACAAGTCAATGAAAGATGATAGAGAAATTCTAACATAAAAAATAAGAAATTAAAAAGTTATTGATAAAAATGTAGGTATTCAAAAAATATTGTTTTCTTAGGGAATAAATATTGTTACTAGATGACAGTTAAAATTATTAGTGTTACCATACCTACAAACTGTATTTTTTTGTTGAATAAAATAATTAAAAAAAAACAAATACTAAAGTAAATGCAAAAACAATCATCAATGAAACGGTTACTTAAAGTAAAATAGGAAAACTTGAGAAAATTAAGTGAATTGAAGAACTTGAAGATTTTCTAAAATCTGATCTCGAGAATTTTTTCTCCATTTTTCTTGTAATCTGCAAATGCTTCTCAACAACGTACCACTGAATTGTTACGCCAATTTTAGCGAAAAACTTCATATTTATCAATATGTAATGACATTCAAAAGCACAGGCTACTGTACTGTTGTAACTGTATTCACACCCAAACATAGTTATTGACAACGTATACCACATACGTGACACATACTTAATTTTTTTAGTATTTAAAATCATATAATGTTATGCAAATAAAATGAAACATCAAAAGCTGTAAATCAAACTACCGCATGAATGTGATTTCTTTGATCCACACGTTTTGAAACCTTTTGAATCAGCGAACATTAATTATGAGGTGTCAACTATACAATAATACAATAATCAAAAATTACAACCAATTTGGCTACAATTCGACTTTCACAGTTGTTGTGAAATTATTCAATGATTAGAAGCCTATTTAAATGATTACTACGTGTTTTCATTTGAATAATTATTATACAGTGTAAATTGTTAAAATTAGGGCGTGAAGTATATAAATTATACACAGCTGAGTATAACTGGTTGCATAAATCAACTATTTACTTACAAAGCCTGTTCCAGTAAGTACAGCTTCAATTATGCCAGCAATAAACACAGCGCAATTTAAACTGCTTTTATCCCTAGGGACTGAAATAAATCTGTTCACTAACGGCTCCTTTTCCATCAAATAATACGTATTTTCATCATCATTGGAATGTTCTAATTTATCAGCTTCCCGTCCAAACAACGCCTAAAACCACACAGTCGTAACTCATTTAAACCACTAGGGGTCCCCCAAACCTTCCATAAAGTTGATTTAACAAAAAGGAGTATATTTAACAATTTAATCTCTCGTTTGCCATTTCTCTCTCTAAGAAAATAGAGGTCGATCAATTTTACCCCAACTCTGCGCCCCAATTCGTGCAATCTAACGTCACAAAGACAATATTAAATTTGATTAACGATCTTAGTCAACAAATACCTGTTTTGTAGCTCGGGGACTGTGTGAGATTTATTTTGACAGTATTGGACGACTTCAGAAAATAGCAAAGCGAAGCAACTTAAAGACACTTCACCCTTACCCCGGCTTAGGGGCTTGTCCAAAATGCTTGTCTTATTGCGCCCCGTTAAACTCATCTTCAAATCAACAACAAAAGTGAGGTTAAAATTAAATTGACACAGGGTTTGGTAACTTTAGCTTTTTGGGTTGGCTACGTACCGAATCCTAGGTTATGTTTGAAATTTTCAAAAGTCGATTTTAAATTTACAATTTAATGTGAGTAAATTTAACGTAAACGTATTTTTTACGTTCTTCAAATTTTCAGAAAATGTCTATGAACCAATATATGCACCCCCGAAACATCTACAAACAGCCCCCCAACTTCAAACAGTTAGCAATAGAGTACCCCGAATTTCGCAAATATACCACTCAGGACGTGTCAGGGAAAGTCACGATTGATTTTAAGAACGTTGAGGCTCTTCGGGCTCTCACTTGCACTCTTTTAAAGAAAGATTTTGGCTTAAATGTGGAAATTCCGGCTAACAAACTCATCCCAACAATCCCACTAAGACTGAACTACATTTTATGGATTGAAGATTTATTAGACCTAGCCGGAAAGCCCGAAAATGTTAGAGGAATAGACATCGGGACTGGGGCTTCCTGTATTTACCCCTTACTCGCAGCGAAAAAATCCCCGTGGTCAATGATAGCCACCGAAATTGACCCTGAGAGCATCAAATATGCCACCAACAACGTTAAAAGCAACAATCTTGAAGCGTTAATCACAGTCGTTGAAGTAAAAAAAGACAGTTTACTCGACGAAGTCTTGCAGAAACATTTAGGAGACTTCAATTTTTGTATGTGCAACCCCCCGTTCTTTTCAACAACCCAAGAACTGCACCCCTTTTTCAAAGCCCGGAAACAGAATCGTCCACACCCCAAAAACGCATTTTGCGCCTCTGTTGACGAAGTCGTGGCTACGGGGGGCGAAGTCGAGTATATTTCACGCCTAATCAATGAGAGTAAAACATGGGGGCTCAGAGTCACGATTTATACTACAATGGTGGGCCACAAGTCTTCTCTCCCACCGTTGAAAAAACTGATAAGGGAGATTGGGGTTGTCAGTTTTAAACAAACGGAGTTTTGTCAAGGGCATACGACTCGGTGGGGCCTAGCTTGGACTTTCCATGATATTGATTTAACGAAAATCCCTGATTCTTTGGTTGCTGCTAAACAGAAATTAACTAAACCACTTTTGTATCAAGTGCCAAAAACCGACGACTCGGAATACAAAGTTAGTTTCATTTGTGAAAGACTTGTTAAAATTTTTAAACAACTCCAAATGGATTTTCAAGAAATCAAGCATGTTAAAAATTTAGTAGAGTATGTTATTGTGGCATATTCGGACACTTGGTCGCATCAGAGGAGGAAAAGGCGAGAAAAATTAAGACTCAGCGATGAAATGAAAAAATGTGGTAATAATAATTTAGACAGTCCTGAAAGAAATGAGGTTTGTGAAAAGTTGGCCGAGTTGGGGGTTAATGGGTCTCCATCGAATAAAAGGGCGCTTGACGAGGATTGCGGGTTTTATAATGCGAAGAAACGAAAAACTGAATTAGATGAATGTAACTCGGAGAAGATTTATCTGAAGGCTAAAATTAGTGTTGCAAAAATTGAGGATTGTATTGGGCTGGAATTGCTTTTTTTTGAGGGAAAGGGTACGAAAGAGGCTTTACATCAAATTCTTCAATTTGTTAAAAATAATTTGATGAAGGATGAATTGTAATTTTTTTTACCATTATGTAGAATAATTATTTATTTTAGTTTAAGAATATAAGTATATTTTTGTTATTGTGGGAATAATAAACGATTCTCAAATACCAAAGTTTTTATTTTGTAATTAAAAAAATAAGTAATTACGTTGTCGGAATTATGGGCGTTGTTTGATAAGTAAAATCATATTTAAATAAACTGATAGAAAATATTAGATGTTGCATCAGCATAATTTCCTGAAAATTTATTTAATATTGTGTAAGATTGGAAGTTTGTAATATTTGGATCATGCGCAAAAGATGTTTTGTGAATTATAAAAACATATTTTTCGATATAATGTTGGCAGAACTTTTTTATTCAAAGCACGATCAAAAAATCCAATAACAATACATTTTCTTCTATTTCGAAACAACCCCAAAGTAGCTGCATAGAAATCAGAGCTCTCCTATGAAACGACCAATTCGGTTAAGTTCGGAAAATCTTCGTTATGAGCTCCGAAAGCAACTTTAAAAATTTATTAAAAAAAGTACTGGCTAAAAAACAATTTTATTTAATTAGAGGTCATTTTTACATGATAATCTTTAATTAAAAAAATTACAATGGTGGGTTGCCATTAAAAAAAAATTCTAGAACTCGAAAACTAAAAGAAATTTCGAAAAATGTTATTCTTGATAAATGGTCACATTTTAATTGTACTTTACGCTACTCTAATTATTTTTTTCGTAAAGTGCTTAGTTTACGAAAAAAACGCATGGTTCCATACTTTTTATTCACCTGGTATATTATTATTTTAAATAGCTTGATTTTGAATTGACACTTTTTTTTAACTATTTAAAACGTTTCCTGGAATACGAAATTTTAACAGTACCCACATTAAAATTAAACCGAGAATTAAACGATTACATGATTACAATATACAGAATGCGCCAGAACTTACGCCCCAGAGAAAAATTTCAAATAAGATAAGATACCAGGAACATGGAAAAAATGTTTAAAAAATTCTCTGTCAAAAAATTTTGACATTTATTTTTTGTCATTTTTTATCACTATTTAATGATACTGATGACCTTGTATATGTTTTTTACAATTATTTAGTAAAGGTACAAAAATTTTACCAATAAAAACCATAAAAAGGATACAGCTTCCTTCTTTCCTCTTCTAATAGCCTGTAGCAAAAGAACTTGGAAAATTATTTTTTCAACAGAAATAAATAGAGTCAAAGTGCAAAATTTAAACTCTCATAACTTTGAAATTTCTGTAGATAATTTTTTTTTTAACATTTTGTTTATGTTCCTGGTATCTTACTTTATATGGCATTTTTCTCTGGGGCACGAGTTCTGGCGCATCCTGTATTTTTTTCAGTTTTCTGTAGAGAATTTAATAGATTTGTTTAGACCCATCATCTGTTTTGTCAGTATTTTAACTGCCCAAGTTTACATTTTTTATCCAAATAAATTTTCCAGTTCTGGGTTACTCATAATTTTCTCTTATTTAAATTCATAATTATTCTACGTTTTTTGTTTTATCTTTCTTCTTTTTATTTTTTACTAAACTATTAACGTCCAGTATGACACAAGACAGGTTATCAGAGTTAGCTAAAATTAGTATCAAAAATGAAACTGATTTAGACGTAACTGATATTGAAAATTGATTTTGGTTAATTATTTTTTATTGTGTTTTAATGTGTCGTCATTTTTTGTTGATTTCATTTCAATTTTGATATTTATTTAACTTTACAATTTTGATATTTGTTTAACTTTAATATGGTCTTGTGATTTAATAATATAAAAAAAATAATATAAATAAAAACAACTGAAAATAAAAAGCTGTAATTTTTGCTGTAATAAGACTAGAGACTAGATTTTGTCTACTCCCTCGAATGCATCATTGGAACAACGGCTTTAAACATCTCTCATGACCTGAGAGCAAGGTGCAAATATAATGATAAGATTAAACAAACTACTTATTTTCGTATTTTTTGTTTTTTTTTTTTATTAAGATTAGTAGTAGAAAAACCCTAAAAATAATTCATTGCATTACGAGTTTCAGCATTTTCTTATTTTTATCTAAAGATACACCAATTATGATAAATTTATTATAAAATCATAAATCCTTGTTGGGGGTCTTCTTGGATTATCGATTATCGGTTACTTCATAGCCTTAGATAAGATAAAACGTCAAGTGTTTTCTTGTTTTTGTAACTTATCTTATTTACGAAATAACTAAAATGGAAAATAACATTTGAGACCAAGAATAAATTGTTGACCCAGAGAATTACCAGATAAAATTTATCAGTCAGTAACAAATAGCCTTCCCACTATGACACTATTCATCCCAGGAAGACCAGTCCAATTATTTTCACTGTGCAAAAAATTTGTTAGTGTCCATAAAATGTCCACTTCGGCTGAATTTCTTATAAACGATCCCAAATATTCATTTTTGAAAGATTTGGGCTTGAAAGCGACTAATTTCGGGGTTTATGACGGTACATGGAAGGGTTCAGGCTCGGTAAGTTGCATTTTGCAACATTTTGACACTTTTTAATAGTTAGTCCAATCGATTTGTCCAAGTAATGGAAAAGTGATAGCCGAAGTGCGCCAAGGAACCGTCGAAGACTACACCTCGTGTATTAAAGCATCGCAAGCCGCTTGGAACACATGGGCTGATTTGCCGGCCCCCAGACGTGGCGAAATCGTCCGCCAAATCGGGGATGCCCTCCGAGCAAAACTCCACCCTTTGGGCAAACTAGTCTCCGTCGAAATGGGCAAAATCCTTCCTGAAGGAATCGGGGAAGTCCAGGAGTACGTGGACATTTGCGACTACGCTGTTGGACTTTCGCGCACTCTCGCAGGGGCAATCTACCCCTCGGAGCGTCCAGGCCACGTGTTGATGGAAAAATGGAACCCTTTGGGGGTAATTGGGGTGATTTCCGCCTTTAACTTCCCCATTGCTGTCTATGGCTGGAACAGTGCCATTGCCATGGTTTGCGGAGACACAGTTTTGTGGAAAGGGGCTGAAACCACCCCTTTAGTGTCCGTCGCAACCACGAGAATAGTCGCAGAAGTCCTCGAACGGAATAACCTTCCGGGGGCTATCGCCACTTTGTGCTGTGGAGGGGCCGATGTTGGCAAAGCCATGGCTGCAGATGACCGAATCAAATTATTGTCCTTTACTGGAAGTTCGCAAATTGGACAACAAGTCGGGGTTGAAGTGCAGAAAAGATTTGGGAAGCATTTGTTGGAATTAGGGGGAAATAACGCCCTTATCGTTGCCGATGATGCCGATTTAAATATGGTAGTCCAGGCGACTTTGTTTGCCTGTGTGGGGACTGCTGGGCAAAGATGTACAACTACTAGGAGGTTAATTCTGCACAAAAATGTAAATTTTGATCACTTTTAATGAAGACATGAGAGTAGTTTGGGGTTTGTAGGTCTATAATGAAGTTCTCCAACGACTAAAAAAAGCCTACGAGCAGGTTTTGCACCGGATTGGGGACGCTTTAGATGACAAAACGTTGATAGGGCCTTTACATAGTCAAATGTCTTTGCAAAAGTATGAAAACACGATTGCTGAAGTGAAAAAACAAGGAGGAACTATCGAATTCGGGGGAAAAGTAAATTTTGCTTCAAGTTTCGAATTGTGTATCTAATTACTTTTTAGAAAATTGAAGGTCCTGGATTTTTTGTACAACCAACCATAGTTACTGGTCTCAAACACGACAACCCCTTGGTACATAGTGAATGTTTTGCTCCAATTGTTTATGTTTTGAAAACGGAAAGTGTTGATGAAGCCACTTCGTGGAACAATGAAGTTCCGCAAGGTCTCTCGTCGAGTATTTTTACACAAAGTGTTGAAAATATATTCAAGGTAAATGTTATTTTGATACAACATTAAAATTAAAAATTGTTATTGTTTTAGTGGATTGGGCCTAAGGGGTCAGATTGCGGCATTGTGAATGTTAATATTCCAACTTCAGGGGCTGAAATTGGAGGTGCTTTTGGTGGAGAAAAACACACAGGTGGAGGTCGTGAATCTGGAAGTGACGCTTGGAAGCAATACATGAGGAGGTCAACTATTACAATCAATCATTCTAAAGAATTGCCTTTAGCACAAGGGATTAAGTTTGAATAAACGTTGTTTGAATAAAATTGTGATGTTTATATACTTTGGACTTGAGGCAAGAAATTGCCTCATAATAACTGTTTTTATACGTTATGAGTAAACGTGAATAAGAAAATTTTCCTTGAATTATTTATTATAATAATAATAAGTGTTTCATTGTCCACGTAGACTTTCGCGTCCAAAGTCAGGTTGAAATTCAACTTCGAAACCATGTGTAACGCAAAGCCATTTGGTTCATTGAATACCATTCGTAGTCAAAGATTGTCAAATATTTTTGACTACTCGGGGTATTATAACTGATTTTTTTTTTTCAAAATTAACATGCAAAATTGTAGAAAAATGTGAAAAAAATTGATTTTTCCATTTTAATGATTACACAATGTTTGAAAATAATTAATTCCATTAATTCTTTTGTAAAACTTTGATCAATCGGTCCGAGAAAACAGTTTAGAACTATATTGGGCATAAAAAAACTTAATGACTATTTGGTCTCCTCATCAATATTTGTGAATACGCGGTAGATTTACTACAACAAAAAAAGTTACTTTTTTATCTTTTCTTTAAATCAATGTTGCAAGTAATTTTTTTTTTCAAAAAATCGTAAAAACATCTTGCTGAAAATTTATTCCAGTTTTTGAAACTGGAACATAAAGAAAGCAAATTAAAGCTGAATGAACAAACCATCCGGCTCATGTATTGATTTAATTAATAAAAACTTCGTAGACTAAAAAAAGGAATTTTTTTTCTCGCGCTATTTTTTAGGATACGTAATAACCGAAGTTCAGAAAATTTTTGCCAAAAAATTTCAAAACTAGAAACTTGATGGTTTAAAATGATTTTTTTTAAATCTAAACACCACCATTTTTCACTGAGGTACAATATTTCAAAAAACATAAAAAAAATTCATTCTCTAAGTTTTTTGGAATAGTAAAGGTTTATGGTAAATGTTTTCTGGTTCTGAAGTTTATGAAATAATAAGAAATATTTTTTCAAGGAGTTTTCCACTAAAGAGCTTAATTTTGAATTAATTTGAAAAAAGTAAAAACAAAATAGAACATAAACGATGAATTTGATCCATTTTCTCGAAGGGGGAAATAGAAAAATTAAAAATTTAAGACATTTTAAAGAATTAAAGAATGTAACGTTACTAAAAAAAGATTAGGACAAATAAGAAGTTCTAAATATTATTAAGAGTTATTACCACTATCTTTTTACGAGAGTACATTAATTTCATTTATCAATGGGTGTCCCACACCCATTAAAAAAATTCAATGGGTGCTTCCGCCCCGATGCGCCCATGTAGTCGGCGCCCATAAGATATCGATCGTCTTTTATAAATTTTAAACACTTAAGCTGAACGCAAAAATGTTCGTCTCTGAAAGTACATTTAAAAGCCTATTTTTTATAAAATTTTAAGATAAAAAAAACAAATTGGGGAAACATATTTTATAAATTTATTTAACAAGTTTGATTAACTCACAACACAATTTCTGACACATAGAAAAGAGATTAGCCTACACTTATATACGTGATGAATTTTTTACAGATTTTCCTTTGAGTAATCAATATTTTTTAGTTGAATTAAAACCGAGACCATCGAAGTAATACTTTTAATGATCTATAAACATTGGATTTATTTAGATATAAAACCCCTATTTACTTACAGAGATTCCTAACTCATAATTTAGGGCAATGTTTTCTGAAAACTGTATTTTGCAAGGATTTTGTGTATTTTGTAACACCACAAGATACGTTTTCTGATTTGGAATGTTCCAATGATACCAGTCAATAGTTTTTAATACTTCAAAAATCTCAAACGTCTTAAATTTAAATTAAAGAAAAAATATTTTTTAGTTTTCTTACTTACAACATTTTCAGTCAGCTGCCCTATCACAATAATGTGAAAAAATGTGAGGAAACATCCAATGGTGAAAACTGCGATTCGTAAATACTGACTTTCAAACGACCCTCGAAACTAAAAAACAATAATTGTTTCTAAATTTCTAAAATACCCTGATTGCTTACAGAGAAAACAAAGGTTAAAATGCTTAATAGAATTACCACTCCAGTTACGGCAAAAACAATGATTAAATTATATAATTCTCTGCGGCATTGTTTGAGAATCCTTTTAAAAAATATCGTTTTTAATAATCAAAATATTGATTAAGACATACGTAATTAAATGAATATGACGTTCGATACAAAACTTTAGTCTTTTCTTGATTTCTTGCTGATACTTTGCGTCGTAGATGGTTTGGTTCCTGTAACCAGAATTTAAATTTTTCAAATGATATAATAACATCAGTAGTTGGAATCGTATATGATGAAGTAGATAAATAACATTAACGAATGGAGTTGTCATTATTACAGGTAAAGACAAAATGCTAAACCTGTAGCACCACATTAAATAACTCTTCCATTCTGGAACAAATCGGTCAATGAGTGCTATTGGAAAAATAAAATCTGTATCATCTTCATTCGGGATATAAAAACAAATTGTGCAT
>NW_025401050.1:8074039-8077204 GCF_015345945.1 Tribolium madens
ACATTAGTGATTGTGAATAAAATAAATAATTTCTTAATTATGATTAGGATCAATAATCAATATCAATATTTAAAAATTTAGGAAATAATGATCGCAGGAAAAATAGAGTGGTTATAAATGGTTGTTCTGTATATATAAATTATTTCAAATTAATTTGATGGGAAAATAAACGATGAGAATGTAATTGGTTAGGTTTATCTATTGAGTGATTTATTATTTTTTATCTATATTTATTATTTATTTCTTTTTAAGTAGTTAATATTTTTGAATTGCTTTAAAACCGAGAACATTGAAACTGACAGTTTTTAGGGCTTATAAAATATGAAATTATTTAAATGTGCCACCCCAATTTACTTACAGAAACTCACAATTCCTAAATAGACTTTTATGTCTTCTTGTTATATTATTACATAATCCAAAATTTGAAAACTTAAGTTTACGGTGCAAAAATTTTCATGTTGAAGCGATTTTGCTTAATACTATTACTTAATTGATCGGGTTTTATTTTGTTAATTTGAAATTTCTTTCATTTTCAAAAGCAAATTTGAAATATAAAAAAATCACGCTTAATAACTAGCGAAACTCGAAAAGAGACAACACTTTCTCCCTTTCTGATACCGTGACACATTGAATGAATTTGTCAAAAGTAGGTAAGTACAACATTTATCATAGGCTGTAAGACCCAATAACAACAATATTATTCAAGCTGTAATTATTTTTAGCTCATTTATAGTTTACTTTCTCTAAAACTTATACAGGGTGCCAAGAAAAAAAAGTAAGAAATTTCTGATGGTGATTTCCTTAGTCGAAAAATATAGGAAAGCAAGTACCTATAGACCCATATTTTAAAAAAATTTTCCAAGACACGTATTTTTGTACTCATCTAGTCATGTACCTGTATGTCTTTAATAAAAATAAATTAATTCAATAAATTAATAAATAAAAAATAATAAATTAATTCTTTTGTAAAACCTTGATCAATCGGTCCTAGAAAACAGTTTAGAACTATTGGGCATAAAAAAAACCTAATGACTATTTAGTCTTCTTATCAATATTTGTGAATACGCGGTAGATTTACTACAACAAAAAAAGTTACTTTTTTATTTTCTCCTTAAATCAATGTTGCAAGTAATTTTTTTTTCAAAAAATCGTAAAAACATCTTGCAGAAGATTTATTCCAGTTTTTGAAACTGACCTTACATTGTCTGTGTGGTCATTGGTTTCTGAGATATCGATGATCAAAGACAAAAAGATCCTTTTCATTAAAAGTCAAATATCTCAGCGAGAAATTGACGTAAGGAGAACATAAAGAAAGCAAATTAAAGCTGAATGAACAAACCATCCGGCTCATGTACTGATTTAATTAATAAAAACTTCGTAGACTAAAAAAAAGGAAAAATTTTTTTGTCGCGCTATTTTTTAGGATACGTAACAACCGAAGCTCAGAAAATTTTTGCCAAAAAATTTCAAAACTAGAAACTTGAAGGTTTAAAATGATTTTTTTAAATCTAAATACCACCATTTTTCATTGAGGTACAATATTTCAAAACAAAAAAATATTTTTCATTCTCTAAGTTTTTTGGAATAGTAAAGTTTATGGTAAATGTTTTGTCGTTCTGAAGTTTTTGAAATAATAAGAAATATTTTTTCAAGGAGTTTTCCACTAAAGAGCCTAATTTTGAATTAATATGAAAAGGAAAAACAAAATAGAATATAAACGATGAATTTGATCCATTTTCTCGAAGGGGGAAATAGAAAAATAGAAAATTTGAGACATTTTAAAGAATGCAACGTTACTAAAAAAAGATTAGGACAAATAAGAAGTTCTAAATATTATTAAGAGTTATTACCACTATTTTTTTACGAGAGTACCTACATTAATTTCATTTATCAGTGGGTGTCCCACACCCATTAAAAAATTTCAATGGGTGCATCCGCCCCGATGCACCCATGTAGTCGGCGCCCATAAGATATCGATCGTCTTTTATAAATTTTAAACACTTAAGCAGAACGCAAAAATGTTCGTCTCTGAAAGTACATTTAAAAGCCTATTTTTTATAAAATTTTAATTTTTAAGAAAAAAAAAACAAATTGGGGAAACTTATTTTGTAAATTTATTTAACAAGTTTGATTAACGCACAACACAATTTCTGACACATAGAAAAGAGATTAGCCTACACTTATATAAGTGATGAATTTTTTACAGATTTTCCTTTGAGTAATCAATATTTTTTAATTGAATTAAAACCGAGACCATCGAAGCAATATTTTTAATGATCTATAAACATTGGATTTATTTAGATATAAAACCCCAATTTACTTACAGAGATTCCTAACTGATAATTTAGGGCAATGTTTTCTGAAAACTGTATTTTGCATGGATTTTGTGTATTTTGTAACACCACAAGATATGTTTTTTGATTTGAAATGTTCCAATGATACCAATCAACAGTTGTTAATACTTCAAAAACCTCAAACGTCTTAAATTTGAATTAAAGAAAAAATATTTTTCAGGTTTTGTTACTTACAACATTTTCAGTCAACTGCCCTATCACAATAATGTGAAAAGATGTGAGGAAGCATCCAATGGTGAAAACTGCGACTCGTAAATACTGACTTTCAAACGACCCTCGAAACTACAAAACAATAATTGTTTCTAAATTTCTAAAATACCCTAATTGCTTACAGAGAAAACAAAGATTAAAATGCTTAATAGAATTACCATTCCAGTTACGGCAAAAACAATGATTAAATTATATAATTCTCTGCGGCATTGTTTGAGAATCCTTTTCAAAAATAACGTTTTTAATAATAAATATATTGATTAAGACATACGTAATTATATGAATATGACGTTCGATACAAAACTTTAGTCTTTTCTTGATTTCTTGCTGATACTTTGCGTCGCAGATGGTTTTGTTCGTGTAACCAGAGTTTAAATTTTTCAAATGGTATAATAATATCAGTAGTTGGAATCGTATATGATGAAGTAGATAAATAATATTATAAAACGGAGTTGTCATTATTACAGATAAAGACAAAATGCTAAACCTGTAGCACCACATTAAGAAACTCTTCCATTCTGGAACAAATCGGTCAATGAGTGCTATTGGAAAAATAAAATCTGTATCATCTTCATTCGGGATATAAAAACAAATTGTGCAT
>NW_025401050.1:8078269-8081756 GCF_015345945.1 Tribolium madens
ACATTAGTGATTGTGAATAAAATAAATAATTTCTTAATTATGATTAGGATCAATAATCAATATCAATATTTAAAAATTTAGGAAATAATGATCGCTGGAATAATAGAGTGGTTATAAATGGTTGTTCTGTATATACAAATTATTTCAAATTAATTTGGTGGGAAAATAAACGATGAGAATGTAATTGGTTAGGTTTAACTATTGAGTGATTTATTATTTTTTATCTATATTTATTATTTATTTCTTTTTAAGTAGTCAATATTTTCGAAGTGCTTTAAAACCGAGAACAATGAAACTGCCTTTTTAGGGCTTATAAAATATGAAATATACTTACAGAAATTCACAATTCCTAAATAGACTTTTATGTTTTCTTGTTATATTATTACATACTGAATTAAACACAAAACCCAAAATTTGAAAACTTAAGTTTACGATGCAAAAATTTTCATGTTGAAGCGATTTTGCTTAATACTATTACTTAATTGATCGGGTTTTATTTTGTTAATTTAAAATTTCTTTCATTTTCAAAAGCATATACCTATGGACCCATATTTTTTAAATTTTTTCCAGGAATCATCCAGTCATGTATTCGTACACTGTAAAATTAATGTAGGCTTTTGCAGCCAAAGTCACGTTGAATTCTGGGGTTTTTTTGGTTTACACCGCGTGAATATAGAAAAAAAGGTCGACGTTTCGCCCGCTCTTGTAAGGGGCATCTTCAGGACAAGAAAAGGATATTGACTCCTGCAAATGAAAATCTCGACGAAAATAATAACATATGTCAAAAACTATGACAAATAAGTAAAAACAAACTGAAATATAAAATCTCCCTAATTTTTTTAGCTCTTAGGTATTCATGCTACTTTACTTGCATGGATTTGTCATATTATATTTTATAAAACTAATTAACATTAACATTATTTTTCAAGTTAAATCGAAACAGTATCAATCACTTCATCCTCCTCTGTTTCCATCATTGAAGTATGCTGTATTCGAATTTCCTCATTATTCTCCGACAAAATTTGCAAAGTGCTTTCAAGTCTGCTCATTGCCAACTGTCGAATTTTTTTGTTGAGTTCAGGAAACGGTTCTATTGCCTCTTGAAAATCTCTTCGACTCAACTTGAACAATTCGCATTCTTTGACGGCGATCACAGTGGCAACTCGAGGTTCATTAATTACCAAAGCGATTTCACCGAAATGGCTACCATCTTCCAAGTGACAAATCTGGAAACAAGAACGTTGATTATTGCTGGTTTTTGCACCAAGCGAACCTCTTTTCCGTTTCCTGTGTAAACAGCAACCGTTCCCATGTAGATAAAATACATCGCYTGTCCGGCATATCCGGCCAAAACGATGACATCGTTGGGCAAAAAAATCTCCGAGCGCAATTTTGTCACGATTCTYAGRAAGACATGAGTGGGCAAATCCTTGAAGAATTCCACRTTTTCGACCATTTTCTGGCATCGATGTATTAAAATGTCTTGCTTCAAAACGGAGGATAAGTTACTCAAAACGTCTTCTTCTCGGAAGATGTGCTTCTGGAACTTGAATTCGACGTATTTCAAAATTCTGTCTTTCAGCTGTGTTGGCAATTCCTTGTATTTCATGTATTCCCCGATTTCCTCGATAAGATTTTTGTATTTGCTTGTTGAACTGGAACGCTTTTGAAACAACTGCATTAATTTAGCTACAAGAAATTTTGATTAAAGTTATGCTTATTTTCACTAAATTGAATTAGTACATAATATAACAATCTGCAAAATAGCTCCAGCAACAAAACCAACGATTTGGATAATCATTACCAAAGTGTTGGTGTTTACTTGCTCACTTACACCAACCAACATAGTGCATCTCACAACCCGAAAAAAGGTCATAAGCATCGGAGCGTCCTTAACTCTTCTTAACAATATAGGACGAGCATGTATTATTTTAACTACTACGAAAAGAAAACTCGTAGTCCAAACTAATAAAACCGAGACCCATAAAAAGAAGCACATAAACTTCATGGAGTACGAAAGAAATTTTACCCTCTGTAAAAAAAGTAAGCAAAAGTGAGGCAAAAACAAAAACAAACCTCTCCTAGTTTGCGTAAGTAATTAAGAAGTGTCGGTAAACGCACTACTTTTAGTAAATTGAGCAATTCCCACATATTGTCTTGGTCTTGTTTATGCCAGTGCAAAATCATATGAAACGGAAAGGAAGAAACAATATCGAAGATAAAATATCGACAAATGTAATGCTTTGCAATTTCTTTAGACCCTAACACAATTTTCTGCTGCTTTTCGTCGTAATATCCGGTGAAAAAATTGAGGACTATGTCCACGAAAGATATAATGTCTAAGCCGAACTTTACGTAAAAAAGAATCAACGTGGATCCTTCAACTTTTGAAAATGATATCACCGCTGGGATTACAACAAACAGTGAGAGAAAGACTGGAATCATGAACATTTCCCACACCAAGCGAGCTTGACTGTAGGGATGTATCTTCCAACGATGGCGATAAAAATGCCGTTGTTCCTCGATGTACATTTGGGCAGTGGATTTGAAAATTGTCTTACTTTCAAGGATCGAGTTGTTGATTGTTTTCCATTTCCATATTCGACGACGAAGTCCCACGAATAAACCGCTGTGGATGCGATAAGCCAAGCTTTCTCCTTGAATAGGGAGACCACATTTATGATGCGGAATTTTCCTAATTGGGGTCGGCAGTTTGATTTTCTTCATTGCAAAAATATGCGACGTTAGAACATCTAATTATGGCGTTTACTAACATGATTGTAAGTATTTTTTTTATATCTTAATCTGATACGAAATCTATGGTTTCTTCTGTGGCTTGAGATGTAGTGTAGTGTCGGAAGGTACTGACTGTATTATTCAAATAACCAATCTAAATTTTTGACAATTTTAAACCAAAAAAAAATAAATCTGCATGCCATGGTTTAATTGAGTTTTATATTTATCAGGCCTTACTCGTATTTTTCAAATCTTTTTTATTTCTGAGGAGTACGGTAAGTACTAAAAATAATCATACATCTTCGAGGCAAGAAACAAATCACTTTTATTGAGAATTATAAAAATAAGTAATGATAAAAAATTACAATTCATCTTTCACGTCTGGAAATAACTTTTCGTTCTCTTTGATCGGCAACGAGTCCCAAAATTTGGTACTTTCGGCAGTACCACGTCCTACTGAGAGTTTTGTCGGAGAATCGATTTTCAAAAATGTAAATTTATCTTTCAAATTTTTGGGTACTTGTGGCCACTCTATCCCAACTTTGGGTCTCCTGAAAAAAAATGTTTTTTCATTATAAAATTTAGTAGTACTAACCCTGTATGTGCATAGGTTGTGATTAAATCAACGAAAAATTTGATCATTTTCTTGTCTTGATCATTAGTGTCCGTTTTGACAACGTCATATTTGTAAATATAGGCCGTATCATCACCATGTGAGGCCCCAAAATCCTCGGTACTACCGGAACAAAAT
>NW_025401050.1:8083021-8087556 GCF_015345945.1 Tribolium madens
GCATATGGTACTCCTTCAAAGGAGTAAAAAGTTCGGCCATTTAGCGATTGTTTGGTACCACCTTGAACCTGACCCAACTTCGGTAAAGTTACAACAGGGAGTTTGGAAGGTACCACTGCTGAAATAAATGCAGCAACTGCGAGTAGTACCAACATTTTGATCATTGTAAAGAAGTTACGCCTTGAACTTATATTGTCAAAAGAGGACAAAGGTCATTTATTTATAACTGATATCAAAATCGAGTTATGTCATTAGTGATAATTTTTTGCGTTCTAAAATTGGTGGGGAGTTCAGAAATTCGATACTTTTGTCAAAATTAATTTTAGAGTGTCAAATCGATTTTCTCCAATCCGCGGTTGAGTGTGGCGGGTGTTTAAGACTCTTTGATAAAAGTCGAATTCTTTTACGGTCCGAGCGGGTTACGCTACAAGAAGAATAATATTTATTTGAGGTAGGTTCTCCAGCGTTATTTTGTGGAGCCAGTTACTTTGGGAAGATGAAGGATTTAAGCAGTCAGAAATCCAAGTAATTAAATTAACGATAACAATTTATTAAAGAAATAAAGTTTAGAAAATATTATAAAATAAAACTAAATAAAATAAAAGACAATCAATTAAAATAAAAGAGTAAACATTTTACTATTCCGTTAATGTTTAAATTCACCAAATTCAAGAAACTACTGATTAACATAAAGTAATAGTTTAGTGTCAAACAACTAACTTAATTCAAGTCCTACTAGCTACGTCCAATACAAGTTAACTTATTCTTATTGAATAAGCTTTTAATTAACATTAAATAATGTTGATTGAATTAACCATTATTACTAAATTCGAATGCAAGAGGAGAAACCGTTTCAGGAAAGGACCAGTCATTAAACAGCCCGAAACCCCGTGGTTTCGAAGTAAATCTCGTATTACCCTATTACACGCCCAGTCCATCCCAACTTTCATAATTCTTATCATCGGTTGTTGTTATTTAAATTGAAACACGAGTCGACCCATCATAAGTTAAACTTTGAAAAATTTCAAATGTTGTCATCGTCGGAGCAAGGAGAAATTAAACAGAATAAAACTCACAGTTTATCATCTGGGCAAATTTTGGAATCAGCAAACAGTAGAGATCAGCCAGGTAGTGGAAGCTGCACTCCAAATTGGCACAAAGGGCACTTTTTCACACACTTCGACACACCATCGAACAGCACGACACCACGATCAAGATTGAATTGAATTCTCTTAATTTTCTGGGTGATATTTATATGGAGGGCCCCATGCACATGTGTGATGCAGGTGCCCTTTTTTGATAAATTTGATGTGTGTGTCTGTTTTCTTGGGATTTTAAAATTAATGTGTCTCTTCCCTTATCGTGACCATATAATGTGTCGCTGATGACACACTTATCCTGCATCTGCCCTTTATCTCCCTATTTTTAAGAATTTTGTTCTAATTTTAGTAAGTTTTGACGTATCTCGACTAATTTATGATTTCCTTAATGATTTTAGCAAGGTGTTCGTGATTCTTCGACAAGTGTGATAGTGTTGATTTGTTTATTTTATGATTTGGTCCAGACAATTTATTGGGTTAGAACTGTTATGTATAATGTATTTTTTTCCTCATTTCTTGGAATAACATGTGTTTTATTGGTCGTTGTTCGTGGGAACCTTTGTATCTGCTAAAACTCTTATCTGGTGAAATTTATGAGGGTTGTCTCATAACTCTTAGATGGACATGTGTTTTAATTGCTTATTGCTGACATATTTGGTCAATATTATATGATAAAGTTAAATAGATTAATTTACTTTGATTGTTATATAAATTAAATCGTTGTCTTCTCTCGTTAATTTGATTGTTTCTTTCCTTTTCTTTTTACAATAAAATTGGTGGATCAAATTGGCCCACCACATGAGCAAACTTGTAAATCGTTTGCCCATTTGCTATGCATTCGCGACCTTTAATTTTTCCGAAATTGGGCAATTTCACGGTTGGCACCGCGTAACAATTAGCCAAAATTGTCGCATTTTTATCAAAACAGAGCAAAGTTTGGTTTTGTTATCAGAAATAAAACAACCTATTATTTTTTATTTTTATTTTTTATTGAAAAAAATAAATGTAAGTTCATCTTTTACACTAGAAAGCAATTTTTCGTTTTCTTTGATTGGTAACGAATCTCAAAAATTGGTACTACCAAGAACAGATGGTTCTTGAGTGGGATTAGATGGGAACAGATCTTTAGGTATGTCAGTTAATCAGTCATATCGTTAGGTACTGGTGTCCACTCCAATGGCACGTCTGGAACTCTGACTTTTAACTGGTACTTACTTGTTCAAAAGCAGTTTTTTGATTATAAGTGGGATTCATCGGCTGGTTTTTAAAACTTGAGCAACTAAGTGTAAAATTAAGAAGCTTGATAGCGAGATTCTCGAAACAATGACTATTACTCGAATTTTGTCTACACTTCTGTCCAAGTTCAATCATTTTATAGTGCTTGGGATTCAACGGTAGCAGCAAACAAAACTTTGCATAAATTAACGACAAGACTCTTGACAGAAAATCTACGGCTTCAAGAACAAGAAACTAAAGTGGAAGATTCGGTTGTTTGATAGCAAAGGACGTAAACAGAAAGAAAAGAAGTTATGAAAAGGACAAGAAAAATCAAGGATGCTTCACTTGCGGGAAGAAAAATCATTTTCGAAAAAACTGTCCCGGTTGTTATACGAGTGGGTCAATGTTTCATGTTGCTAAAAACTGTACACAGTCTAAAAATAACACTCGTGGGAACCTCAAGCTTTTATCGGTAATAAAATAAGTGGTTCATGAAGTGATGATGACTGGATTGTCGATTCCGGGTCATCTAAACACATGTGTATGAAAAAAGAGAGGTTTAAAAATTGTGCAATGTTTTCTCAGCCAGAATTAATGACAGTGGGAAATGGTAAGAAAGTTGAAGCACTCGGGACATTGAGACTTTCGTGGCTTCCAGGAATTTTAAAAGACGTTTTATTCACACCGGAGATGAAACACAATTTGTTTTCCGTGAAAGTCACAGCCAAAAGGAGTTTGGATTTTGTCATTAGAAATGTAGCACAAAATTGTGAATTTTTAAACAATGGTAAAGAAATGAAAATGGTAAAAAGTAAAGACAACGGTAAAAAATTAAGCTTCGCGTACTGAAGCCTGAAAAATTGTGTTTTATCGTGAATAAAGTGGAGTGTTTACAAGTTTGGCATGAAATGTCATGTGAAGGATTGATATTCGATGTGTTACTCAAGGATGACTTCAGCAGTTATCGTGTTCTGTATTTTATGAAGGAGAAAAATGAAGTCAAGGATAAATTGAATTACCCTGTAATGAAGTAAAAACAAGATTTGGGAAGCACATTCAAGAATTGAGATGTGATGACGGAAAAGAATATGATATGCGATCAATATCTGTGAAAATAGGAATAAAAAATAAAACTGACCCTATTCGTAGGAACAAAATGGAACAGCAAAACGTGAAAATAGAATTGCAACGCGTTCATGCTTCACACAAAACCCTATATTCCGAAATTTTTGTGGGCAGAAGCCGTGAATACAGCAATTTATATCATAAATCGTACGAGTAAAAGAAAAATTGAAGGGAGAACGACGGAAGAACTTTGGTTTTCCAAAAGGATGACTCCTCAATATTTCAAATATAGTACACGTTCCGAAGGAAATGAGAAGAAAATTGCTTACGACTAAATGTTAGGTTTTTAAAATTGTTTATAATTAAGAATGTCTATGTTGTTGTTCTTTTAGGGATAGTATTGCAAATAATTAGATTAGTTTCGGCAACTAATTAAGAAAAGAATAATAACAGTAAACTTTATAGTTTTGTTTGTTTGATTTTTATAGTTCTAGGAATGTGTAATCAGTTTTTAGTTTTTTAGATTAGTCTAGTTGAAGAATTTGTAGAACATAGTCGCACGCTGTAAATTCGCTACAAATAATGCTTTTTACTAACTAAATTCCACAACTTCACTTCAAAACCTCAGCAATGGTGTTTTTAATTTTTTTTATTTCTGTGGACTGCAAGTGCGGTAAGTACTAAAGTAAATTAATCATACATCTTCGAGACAAAAAAAAGTCAGTTTCATTAAGAATCATAAAAATAGGTAATGATAAAAAATTACTATTCATCTATCACGTCTGGAAACAACTTTTCGTTCTCTTTGATCGGCAACGAGTCCCAAAATTTGGTACTTTCGGCAGTACCACGTCCTACTGAGAGTTTAGTCGGAGAATCGATTTTCAAAAATGTAAAATCATCTTTCAAATTTTTGGGTACTTGTGGCCACTCTATCCCAACATTGGGTCTCCTGAAAAAAAATGTTTTTTCATTATAAAATTTAGTAGTACTAACCCTGTATGTGCATAGGTTGTGACTAAATCAACGAAAAATTTGATCATTTTCTTGTCTTGACCATTAGTGTCCGTTTTGACAACGTCATATTTGTAAATATAGGCCGTATCATCACCATGTGAGGCCCCAAAATCCTCGGTACTACCGGAACAAAAT
>NW_025401050.1:8088901-8097549 GCF_015345945.1 Tribolium madens
GCATATGGTACTCCTTCAAAGGAGTAAAAAGTTCGGCCATTTAGCGATTGTTTGGTACCACCTTGAACCTGACCCAACTTCGGTAAAGTTACAACCGGAAGTTTGGACGGTATCACTGCTGAAATAAATACAGCAACAGCGAGTAGTACCAACATGTTGGTCCTTGTAATGTAAAATGAGTTACGACTTAAACTTATATTGTCGAAAGAGGGCAAAGGTCATTTATTTATAACTGATATCAAAATTGAGTTCTGGCACGAGTGATTTTTTTTCTAAAGCCGGTAGGGAGTTCAGTAATTCGGTACTTTAGTTCTTGATTCCTTTAATAGTGGATATATTTTTTACAAACATACATAGTTTTGGCTGTTCTCTTTTACGTTATTTTAGGTACTCAAAAAACATACGTAGTATTTTTATGGTACCTAACTAGGGCCATAATTATATATGAAGGAACCTCCATGGATGTACACAACTAGATCACAGTACCATTCAAGCTTGTAAAGTAAATGTTCAAATAAAGACAATTTTTGTCACAAATCTTATCAAAATATTGTCCCACGCAATCACCCGATTTTGCTCAGGAAGAGAGTACTGGTTTTACTGTATACGTTTATAATATACTACTACTAGCCTTTCAAATTTCATCCCAAAGATCCACTTGTCTTAAATTCTGACAAATTAATTTTTTTATTTCGATTTTCTCCAAAATGGTGGTTGAGCATATAGCAAACTGATTATGATGCGTTCTCGAACTTAAATTGAGCAATTCCACGATTGGTACTGTGTAACAATTAGCCAAAATTGTCGCATTTTTATCAAACCAGAGCAAATTTTGGTTTTGTTATCAGACATAAAACAATCCATAATTTGTTACATTATTTATTATAAAAAAACAAATCAAAGTTCGTCTTTTACACCAGAAAGTAWTTTTTCGTTTTCTTTGATTGGTAACGAATCCCAAAAATTGGTACTACCAAGAACCGATGTTTCTTGAGTGAGATTAGATGGGGAATAGATTTTAAGATATGTCAGTTGATTGGTCATATCTTTAGGTACTGGTGTCCACTTAACTGGCAGATCTGGAACTCTGATTTTTAAGTGGTACCACGCTAGTAAACATTTAAAATAAAACTTACCCCGATTTAGCAAACGACGCCACCATTTGAACAAATAACTCGATCATTTTTCGGTCTTTTTCAGTACTGGTTGTGTCAACATTTGTCTTGAAAATATAACTAGTATCGTCGCCATGAGCGGCTCCAAAATTTATATTAGTACCCGAACGCGCTTCGGACTTACTATGAGCCCCTCTGTATGCAAAATAGTATAAAAAAATCGGCGAGTTGGTTACTTGATTTTGCAAAAATATGGTTTTTTGGATGTCATAGACAAACAATCGATCAGTTAAAATTTTAACAAAGTCGAGGAAATTTTCCCGATTCACCCTTTTCTCCCCAAGGTAGAACCTACGAATTTTCTGACTGATCTCTTCATGTTTTTTTGGGTCAAGTGTATAATTGTAGTCCAAAATAAATGGCAAAACTTGGTTCCACTTTTTATCAATTTCATTAAGGTACTCTTCTTGGATATAGAAATCGGAAGCGGGGTACAACCCTTCGGAACTTGTATAGGACGTAATCCAGGGCGAATCAATCATTTTTTTGCTTTTTATTAAATTATAAGGGTGGTCAGGCAAGACTGGGTCCTGCGACCACGAATCTACCACAACCCCAAATGGGCTAAATGGGTTATACAACCACGGCTGGTAGTAACGGACTGCTTCTACTATTTGTCGCCCTGGTCGTCTTTTTAGACATTCAACCATTGATTTAGTGTCAGTGGGACACCCCAAATGGGTGGCCATTTTCTGGGTTTTTTCCAATGGTTGTTCCATTAGTACCCAAGGATTTAGCATGGTACCACTTTGTGACATGCCTCGATGAAACAGCCCACGTGACTTAGGTGATAAGTAATGAAAATGAACACTAGCGCCTCCTGCCGACATGCCAATTAGAGTAACGGAATTCGGGTTTCCCCCAAAATAAACTATATGTTTTTTGATCCATTCCAAGGCCAAAATCTGGTCTTTCAAACCGTTGTTTCCGGGTACCACCTCATTTTCAGTACTCAAAAAACCTAAAGGCCCCAAACGGTAGTTCAAATTGACATAAACCACATCCTTGCCGAGGAGATACTCCGGCCCTTGAATACCCCCCCAATTGAACATAAAGGCGCCCCCGTGTATGTAAACTATGACGTCGAAATTGGCCTTAGCGTCCAATTCTGGAGTATAGATATTCAGGTAGAGACAATCTTCATCACCTACAATTTTCTCTGAAGGAATGTACTTAAAAGATTTAAGTAGTACCAATTACAAAATCGCCTCCTGGTGGTGTATATTGGTAGTACTGCATACATTTGTATATAGTTTTGGCCTCCCAAATGCCATGCCAAGGTTTCGGTGGTACCGGTTCCTGTCACATATGATTCAACAATTCAAATTAATAGGAAGTACTTACCCGAAAACGGTACTTTCCAACTGGTGGCCTCGCATAAGGTACTCCTTCAAAAGAATAAAATGTTCGACCTTTGAGACTTGTTTTATAACCCCCCTGTAGTACTCCTAGTGGTGGTATGTCCACTAGTGGGTCAGAAGTACCAAGTGCCACCAAAAAATTGCTATTAATTAGCACTATTAGCAATAATAATTTCATGTTTAAAAGACGACACAATAATGTTTAAAGTCAGGTAAATACAACCTTGATGTTTTTGTTTTAATAGCGATTATACTGATAAGTGTTTTTGTCTCATTCTTTGTGAAATATTTTAATCATTTTATAAATATTTATAATGTATTTACATATTCGATAAACATTTAACAACAAAATCAGTGATTTCGTAAATGGTACTATACTTATCAGCTGTCTGATAAAACTCGTGATCTTCAATAAGAGCAAAGTCATGCTGCCGGTCGTGTTACTGGTCTTGGGTACCACCCTAGTGGCCGCAAATGCACCCCAAGTTACTTTACCCGATTTGGGTCAGCTTGAAGGTACCCGCGGTACCAGTCTCAAAGGCCGTACTTTTTATAAGTTTGAGGGAGTACCATATGCGAGGCCACCGGTCGGAAAGTACCGTTTTCGAGTAAGTAGTACTTTACGTAATCTATTGGTTGCCATGATATTTTAGGAACCAGTATCACCAAAACCCTGGCAAGGTATATGGCAAGCCAAAATTTTGTATAAATGTATGCAAAACTTCCAATACACACCACCAGGTGGTGACTTTGTCATTGGTGAGTACCAGATAATAACTTTGAACTCAAACTGAGTACCACTTTTTAGGCGATGAGGATTGTCTGTATTTAAATATTTATAGCCCCAATGTTGACCCAAATGCCAACTTGGATGTGATTTTTTTTATACATGGGGGCTGTTTTATGTTTAATTATGCGGGTTTTCAAGGGCCTGAGTACTTACTAGACAAGGATGTGGTTTATGTCAGTATTAACTACAGACTGGGTCCTTTGGGATTTTTGAGTACCGAAGATGAGGTGGTACCCGGGAACAATGGGATGAAAGACCAAATTTTCGCTTTAGAATTTGTGAAAAAGTATATCAGGTACTTCGGTGGAAACCCTGATTCGGTCACAATTTCGGGTATGTCGGCTGGGGGTGCCAGTGTGCATTTCCACTACCTGTCACCCAAGTCACGCGGATTGTACCATCGGGGCATCTCACAGAGTGGTACTATGTTAAACCAGTGGGTATTAACCGAAAAACCGCTCGAAAAAGCCAAAAAATTGGCAGCTTTGCTTGGATGTGGTACCAAACGCAATGACAAGATGGTGGAGTGTTTAAAATGGCGGCCAGGGCGTCAGATTGTGGCCGCTGTGAAAGACTTCCAGCCTTGGTTGTACAACCCATATACGCCTTTTGGCCCTGTTGTAGACTCATGGGCGCAAGATCCGGTACTACCGGAGCACCCTTATATTCTAATCAAAAAGAAAAAAATCACCGATTTGCCCTGGCTGGCGTCCTATACGAGTTCTGAAGGGCTGTACCCAGCCTCAGGTACTTTACAATTTTATCAAAACTTGTCTAACAATCGCTTTTAGACTTTTACATCGATGAGCAGTACTTGGAAGACATTGACACTCGTTGGAACGAAATAGTACCATTTATTTTGGACTACAATTACACTGTTGAGCCCCAATTACGTGACGAAGTTAGTCAGAAGATTCGGAAGTACTACCTTGGAAATAAAAAAGTGTCAAGGAGTACTTTTATGGACTTTGTCAAAATAACTTCAGATCGGGTCTTTGTCAATGGGATTTATGACGCCATCCGAATGCAAGTACCACAAATGACGTCACCAGTGTATTCGTACTTTTTCGAGTACCGAGGAGCTCACAGTCGGTCTGAAAGTCGGACCGGTACCAACAAAAACTTTGGTACTACCAAATTTTCGGACTTGTAGACCGAAAATTAAAAACTTGCTTTCAGGGGCCGCGCATGGTGACGATACGGCTTATGTTTTTAAAACCACTGTTGACACAGCAAGTACTGAGGGCGACCGAAAAATGGTTGAACTCCTAGTTGACATTTTCACCTCTTTTGCTAAAAATGGGTAAGTCCCAAAAAACTAATTTTTTTTCTGAAGGAAAGTTTCAGAGTACCAAAAGTACCAATCGACTGGCCTCCAGTTTCGAAAAATTCTGACTCAATCCTCCAATTAAAAATCGCAGGTCCAAACAACTTATCTCTAATCGAGTCGAAATTAAAAAATGGTGATTTTTGGAGAAGTCTGCCATTGATAGAAAATGAAAAACTTTTTGAAAATGTAAAAGACGAACTTTAATAAAATTCTGGTTCCAAATTGTCCCATAATTGTATTTGTTTAAAAAACAATCATTTCAATATGTTGATTTGTTCTTAAGATAAAAAATTTTGCTTCAATATACAGTATGTTCCTGGATTGAGTTTATAAGAGGAAAGAAATTTTTATCTTTGATTTTACGTAAAACTGCAAAGGAAAAACATTTTTTGCTTTACCTGAAACCAGCAAATCTGTAATTAAAACTTTATTATTATAACTCAGTAGAAAGAAAAGTTCGTTTTTTTCTTGATTTTGGACTGAAACAAGTTTTTTTCTATTTTGCGTGTTTTAAGTACTTTTTTAAGATAAAAGTCAATTTTTCAAAATTTAGGAACTTTTGCTTTAATAAGTTGTGGTTGGTGATAAATGTTTCAAAGTTTGAAAGTTCGATTTTCGAAGTGTTAAGTCAAGTCAAGTATTTTTCAAAATTTTGTTGAATAAATGCTGCAAATATTTCATGCACACCACCACCATTACCAACTTCTAGAAAGTAAATTGTACTAGTCTATTTCACCACCTGAATCGGTGTTGACATGGCTCACTAGAGCATCGGTTTTGGTATCGAAATAAGCTTTCTTTCAGACGCGAATTAGCAAAAATGAGTTTTGCGTGGGTTTTGAGCAATTTGGACTTCTGTGCGTCGGTAACTAGATGTAAACCAGAGAAATGCACGTTTGGTTGCTATTGATGTCTGTTTTTCTCACACAATCACATTACATCAGCAAACGTCATAAATAAACGTTATAACATCGAATTTAAAAATTTGGAAATGAAACACATAAAACTGCCGGCTCCAATTAGGGAGATTCCAGACCACAATTGTGCTCTCCCTATCCACGGCGAAACCTTGGCTTATCGCATCCACAGCGGCTTATTCGTGGGATTGCGTCGCCGGATTTGGAAGTGGAAAACAGTCAACAACTCAATTCCAGAAAGCAAAACAATTCTCAAGTCCACTGCCCAAATATACGTCGAAGAACAACACCATTTTCATCGCCATCCTTGGATGATACATCCCTTCAGTCAAGTTCGTTTCGTGTGGGAAATGTTTATGATTCCAGTTTTTCTCTTATTGTTTATTACAATTCCATGGGTGATATCCACTTCAAAAGTTGAAGGGAAATTGTTGATGCTTTTCTACGTAAAGTTTCTTCTCGATATCATATCCTTCGTGGACATAATCCTCATTTTTTTCACCGGGTATTACGACGTAAAGCATCAGAGAATTGTGTTGGGGTCTAAAGAAATTGCAAAGCATTACATTTGTCGATATTTTATCTTCGATATTGTTTCTTCCATACCGTACCATATGATTCTGCATTGGCAGCACTATGACGAAGATAACATCTTAGAGATGCTTAATTTGCTAAAAATAGTACGCTTGCCGACACTTGTCAAGTATTTGTACAAATTAGGAGAGGTTTGTTACATCTTTTTGAGTGACTTTTTTTAAATTCTTACCTATTTCAGAGAATGAAACTTTCGTCTGGCATAAAGTTTATTTGCTTCTTCTTATGGGTCTCAATTTTATTAATTTGGATAACATGTCTTGTATTCTTGGTCATGAAAATCGTACATTCTCGCCCTTTACTCAAGAGAAGAATTGAGGGGTTTCCGATGCTTATGACGTTTTTTCGCATAGTGAGATGCACAATGTTGGTTGGTTTAACTGAGAAAATCAACACCAGTACTGTGGTGATGATTTTCCAAATCACTGGTCTGGCTATGGGGGCTATTTTGCAGATTGTAATATTAGGTACTAAATTAATTTAGGGGAAACAAACAATTGATAACATTTCTTGTAGCCAAATTAATGCGAATGTTCCAAAAGCGTTCCAGTTCGAAAAGTAAATACAATAATCTCATCGAAGAAATCGGGGAATACATGAAATACAAGGAATTGCCAACGCAACTGAAAGACAGAATTCTAAAATACGTCGACTTCAAGTTCCAGAAGCACATCTTCCGAGAAGAAGACGTTTTGAGTAACTTATCCTCCGTTTTGAAGCAAGACATTTTAATACATCGATGCCAGAAAATGGTCGAAAAYGTGGAATTCTTCAAGGATTTGCCCACTCATGTCTTYCTRAGAATCGTGACAAAATTGCGCTCGGAGATTTTTTTGCCCAACGATGTCATCGTTTTGGCCGGATATGCCGGACATGCGATGTATTTTATCTACATGGGAACGGTTGCTGTTTACACAGGAAACGGAAAAGAGGTTCGCTTGGTGCAAAAACCAGCAATAATCAACGTTCTTGTTTCCAGATTTGTCACTTGGAAGATGGTAGCCATTTCGGTGAAATCGCTTTGGTAATTAATGAACCTCGAGTTGCCACTGTGATCGCCGTCAAAGAATGCGAATTGTTCAAGTTGAGTCGAAGAGATTTTCAAGAGGCAATTGAACCGTTTCCTGAACTCAACAAAAAAATTCGACAGTTGGCAATGAGCAGACTTGAAAGCACTTTGCAAATTTTGTCGGAGAATAATGAGGAAATTCGAATATGGCATGCTTCGATGGCGGAGACCGAGGAGGATGAAATGATTGATACTGTTTCGATTTAGTTTGGAAAATAATGTTAATTAGTTTTATACAATATAATATGACAAATCCATGCAGTGTGTTAAAGTAGTATGAATAAGTGCTAAAAAGATTAGAGCGATTTTTATATTTCACTTTGTTTTTACTTATTTCTCATAGTTTTTGACATGTTATTGTTTTTTTTTTGTTAAAATTGTTAAAATACATACATACAAAATAATGAATAATGGTAGTCTATGTAATCAAAAATGGGTAAATATTACCATTTGATTCAAATTAATTTGATTTTGAATCGTATTAATATCGAAATGGTGGATGCGCCGGGATAGATTTCTCTCTTTAAAATCAAAAAAGGTTTTTTTATACGATCTATTGCCTTCACAGTATAAATATCCCCATCTATCCAATAATTTTTATTCAAAAATTCACAATATTAGTCACAATTCTAATAAACTTTTGTTTTAATAAATACACTAATAAGAGTGTTTTTTGGCGTTTTAGTTATGAGCTTGTAAACGGACCATAATTTTCAATACAATTGCGGACGGACACGGAATTAATTCCGTGTCTAACCTATTTGGGAACAACCTTTTTCACACTTTTTAAATATCTCAAAATTTGACAATTTGCGTTTTTTTTTGCACTCAAGTGTATGAACGATTTGTTATTCGACTGACATGAAAATGGGCCTTAAGCAACTAACCTTTCAGTTTTTGTAATTTTTATCCTGACAGCTAGAGAAATAATGACACCAAATCATGAACTTATACAAAACACGTATTGCTGGCATTATTGTTTCAGAAAATCAACGTCAAAAATAAATTTCAACTAAAACTTTCAAATTTTGACATAAATTTTATGTCCAAAATTCCGTGTCCGCAACTGTACGTCAGATTAATAATTTTCAATTCGATGGTTCGTTCACAATTAAACTTTCATGGTTAGCTTTGACACCATATGTAAAAAACATCTATTAAAATAAAGAAGCAATAAAGAAATAATAAATGAAATTTTTAAATATGTACTCAATTTTTTAAAATCAAAATTAAATAAACGAAACTGTTGTCGAACAAGATTTTATTCAAAATATTGTTAAAAAATTTGACAACTGTTCATTTGACCTGAAATCTGACAAAATCCACTTCAATATCCATAGATTTTCTTTTATGAAACTTATACGTAGACGGTAAATCGTAACGTAATTCTGCCAATACTTCGCCTTTAGCTC
>NW_025401050.1:8101604-8131529 GCF_015345945.1 Tribolium madens
GTTTGAAAGTAAAATTATGCTTTCGACTTAAACTCTCTAGTAATAAATATTCGGCACCGAATGCGTCAATACACGTTGTTTCGTCGTTAGTTTTGTTCTTTTGTTTGCAGTAAATGTAGGGAAAATAATCAATGTACACAACATTGAATACATGATTTTTTAAATCCTGAAAATCATTTGGAAGTAAATCGAGGGAGTAATTTCTTGAAACGTAACCATCATATTGCAATTTTTGATAAAGAATTAATTTCCCACTGGATTTTCCACAATAAAAACATATAGTAAACACTTTAACTTCTAAACCAAATTCAATTATGATGTTTCGTCCAGATTGGCGTAAATTTCTCCAAATTGTCACATTCCCAAAAGTTTCAGTATTTGATGTTAGAAAAATAAGAACATCATGAGAACGTACGTTATGTTGCATGTTCAAGTAAAATAAAAATTTCTCTGGATTTGTGAAAAGAATTAAATTGAGACATTGATGGCTTCTTGGTCTTGTTATATTTTTGCCACCTGGCATGTCGTTGTTGTAAATCGTTGTGAAAGTTTGATATTTTGAAAGAATTTCGTATGCGTAGTTTTGAGTAGTATTATCCACGTGTACAATTAAATAAAATTCGGAGTATATTTGGAGTATGTTGATGAGAATATTTGTGCCGCTTTTGGTTGGATTTGTAATTTTGAAATTTGTGTAGTTGATACTAAACACGGGGGTCATTAAGAGAATAAAAATAAGTGAGTACATTTCGATCGGTTTTTGTAAATACTGAACCAATTCTAAATACTTTTACTGTATTGTTGACGATGCTTTAACGATCAAATTGTTTGATAACATTGGAATACAATTAATTACATATCTTATTAGCTTTAACACAAAAAGAAAAAAAATACGTGTAGCCTACATTTAATAATAATAATACAGTGTGTTACATTATGTAGAAAGTAATAAAACAGATGGCTTCAATTAAATTTCAAAGTAGCCTGTGTATATTTCAAAATGACATTACATACCAAAATTTAATGCTCGCAATTGTACATGTTTTAAAGCTCTGGTGCTTTTACATTTATTTGAATTAGTAATAATAATAATTAATAAAAAAAATCCTTTATTTTTATTACAAAACTGACCTTTTCTTTATTTAACTTGTATGAAAAAAACAATCAGGAAATATTGTTTTGTTTTAAATTTATTTTATTTGTTTTTTTAATTTAACGTGATTGAATTCAATCATAAGCAGAACTGTGCCTATATGGTCATTAATTTAACAATGTTTGTGTAAAATACGAGATCCTTAAATTAAGTACTTTTTGGTTAATTTAGAAGTATGAATTCGAAAATTTAGTAAAATGTCAAATCCGTTGATTCTTAAATGATAAATCTTAAATATGGAAGCATAAATCTACCATTAGTTTAATAAAAGAACTAATAAGGGTGATTTTTTTTTAATTTGGCGTCTGGTGGCGGTGATTATGAGTTTGTTGTAAACGGACAATTTCTAATACAATGGCAGACATGAAATTTTGGATATCAAATTAATTTCAATTCAAAAAATGTCATTGTAAGTCACGTTTTATTGACATTATGATTGACGTTTGAAACTGAATCTCAAAGTTTTAGTTGAAATTTATTGTTGGCGTCGACTTTCCGAAACAATAATGCCAGAATACGTGTTTTTATAACCATAAGTTATAAATTATTTTGATTTGTTGTCATTTTTTTTCTGTCAGTACAAAAATTACAAAAACCGAAAGTGAGGTTAGTTTTACATTTTTATGTCCGTTGAATGACAAATCGTACAAATTCTGTGTTCGCAATTGTACGCTTTCAATTTGCAATTAAACTTTCACGGCTAGCTTTGATGCCAAGTTAAAAAAGCACTCATTAAAATAAAGAAATAATAAATGAAATTTTTAAATATGTACTCAATTTATTGTAAAATTATTATTTCTGTTATTACCTCAATGTAAAACTGTTCTGATAATTTTAAAAATCAAAATTAAATATACCCAACTTGTCGAACAAGATTTTATTCAAAATATTGTTAAAAAATTTGACAACTGTTCATTTGACCTGAAATCTAAAAAAATCCACTTCAATATCCATAGATTTTCTTTTATGAAACTTATACGTAGACGGTAAATCGTAACGTAATTCTGCCAATACTTCGCCTTTAGCTCCAAAAGATTCAGCGACTTTTAAGACATGTGACCTAAAAAAAATCTAACATCTAACAAACACCTAACACCTCTGAAACAAAGCTCACCTAGTTGTAGTTTTATGTAGAGAATAGACAACATGATTAGAGAGGAGGAACGCAACTTCTAGAAATTTCATATCAATGCCGGTGTTATGTTTAGTACCAAAAGGAGGATTCATAATGACTGTATCAAACATTTTATGGAATCTAAGRAAAATTAAWGTAAAAAAGGCTTGCTMTGAAAATGAAACAAACCTATTTGGCATCATTTTAATTACATCACACTGTACACAATCTATGTTACTAACGTCTTGGTCTTCGACATTTTCCTGGAAAGTTTCTAGTGCATCTTCGTCAATTTCAAAGCCAATAACTAAGCTTGCATCCAAGACTGCGGCCCCAATTGCCAAAGCCCCACACCCACAACCCAAATCAGCCACAAACTTCCCCCTAAGGTCCCCATATTGCGACTAAAAAACACCAGAAATCACCCAATAACACTTAATCACAACAATACCTGAATGGTGTACAACATGTGTGACCCCAAATGGGCCGGGGTAACATACTGTTCTAACAAAATTTTTGGTTTCTCAAACGACGAGATACACTGAAGGCGCTCCTCTAAGTGTCTRAGTTTCAAACACGGCCACATTATTTACTATTTTCAAAACGCGGAAGCACTGGTAGAATAAAGTTACCAAAGGAGGAGTCTTGCGAGATGAAATAACCCGTCGATTGAGAGTTGGCGGTTTGGAGGGCGGCGCGTTGCAACGAACTCATTGAATAACCATCAGTTTGCTGAATATTCGGCGACCCCAAGACTGGCAACGACGACGAGTTTAAAGTCGAAGCGACCCCTTGCTTGAGCAGGAGTTGCTTCTTGAGTTGCAAATCTTCCAAAATTTTGCGATTTGCAAGTTCTGCTGAAGACATTTTAAACAAATCACACTTTTCTGAAACGATTTTACCTCTCTGAGCGTTCGGTTGCGGAAAAGCCATCAAATTTTCTCTTGTCACASTTTGAGGTTAATTGTCATCGGAACAGCATCGCCAACTTAATACTCAACAGTGGCCAATCAAAACGCTGCAATTTGGGAACATTTCAGTGGTCGTGTTGTCGACATTGAAGCCGAACCGAACCGAAAGTGAGGTTGTGTTACTTTTTCAATAAAATTGTTTTTGTTTGTAATTTAAAGATAATGAAACCATCAAATTCCTCAAATAAGGCAAGTTCGTCCACGCAGAAAACTAAAAGAAGCTTAAAAGACCGGGAAAAACGAAAGTCGCAAGGGGGCCCCACTGGACTTAACAACCATATCGGAACTGAGAAAGGGTCTCCGACTAAAGTATTATATCCCCGTTAATCACCTCATCTTTATTGACTATTTCAGGATTCTAATGCAAGGCTTTARGCAGGAATTGATTCTGATTCGATTATAAATTATGCGGAACAAATCGCAGTTGAGCATTTGAATGTAGACATAACAAATARCTTAACAGAAGATATAAATTATAGGTTGCGATATATTATAAATGTATGGCTAGAAATCACTCGAATTTTATTTAAACATTTATTTCAAGGATTCTCTAATCAAAGCAAGACTGTGTGGTAGAAATGCGATCAGTTCAAGTGATTTGGAACAAACGTTTGACAATTTGAGGATAGATAAAGTCTATGGGGCGCCATCACATCCCAATTGGGTCCCTTTTAGCGATGAGAATTTTCTGTATTTGGAGGTAAGTTCACATTTTTTCTTGGATAAGCGTGATAAATAATCTCACACAGAAACAATCCTAAAGAGATTGAAATTAACGATAAATATATTGCAAATATCATATAAAAATTATCAGATTGAATACTACTGTCTTGAGAGTCTGTAGTTGGTTTATCTGTCAGAATTTTCCTTCCCAAGAGTGCGTTTTTCTTCCACATTTCCAATAAACCGGCTATAATTAATTAAAAAATTATTGATACCTTATTAAAAAAATACAAATACATCACCACTTGTTACTTGTCTTATGGCATTATTTAAAGTGTGCACAAAGGGAGTTCCTTTTTTCAAAGCCCATGCATGTGGTGCTGCATTGAAAATTTTTGTTGTGAACCGATTTATCGATTCGTGTAGTTTTGTGTTATGTTCAGGACAATAGATTTGAGGGTGATATAAATTTCCTGTAATTTCGCCGGCTATTATGGCTCGATGAGTTTCAATATAAGAAATTAGCTCACAGTAGTGTCCCTTTTTTACAGTTTTGGGACTAAAAAAAATATATAATAACAACGATAGCTATTTTTACATAATTACTTATCAATAATTAATAGTTTTTCTTCCTTTACTAAGATTGATAAGTAACTGTTGAATTTACTCTTGTCGATTACGAAATGGTAATCTTCATTTAGTAGCTCCTGTAATGTGGCTGGGGGTTCAGGGTTGTAAACCATATAAGCGGTCATCTGACATTTAATATTCACGTTTCCAACCATTACGAATAACCACCAGTTTGTCATTAAAACGAGAAATGTTAGTTGTGGTCGACAACCGAGGATTTTTAGGGGGACTGGTTGTTCGTAGCAGCTTTGCAACAGCATCTGAAAACGAATAATTCATTAGAATAGAAGAATTTTTCGACTACTGTTTGTTAACAATAGCAAACATTTTGTACAACAGAAATCTAATTTTGATTCTCTTATATAAATAATAACATTATTATTTATTATTTCTATTTAGAAATAATCGGTCCGTTTTAAAAACTGACTTAATTAAAATAAATGACTGGTTTTTGTTTTTTTTTGGACAACAAAAGAGAAAATTGTTTTAAATTTACTTAGCAAATACCAGATTAATAGGAACAACCTCTCCGCTTTCTAGAAATTTAAAACCTAGGAATTGTCACTATAAATGCAATAAATAAAATAAATAAATTGTACAATGTTTTTTTTATTAATTTTATTGAAACGAGGAGGAAAAAAATTAAATGGAGTACCCAATTTTTTGTTTTTGCTTCTCAGAAATTATGAAACACAAAGTTTTCATTGTCTAAAGTTAAATACCTTTTTTGTAATCAGGTAGAGACACTTAAATGTTTATGTTTTTAGAAAGACAATTGAAAAGTTTTGATGCAAAAAAAATTTTTCCACTTAAAATTTTTAAGTTTTTTTAACTTCTCAACTCCAACTTTATAAAAATGGTAAAAGACTTCTTTTAAGCTAAATCAGTTTTTACAAGTGTGTCACAAAAGTTAAATTATTTCAAAGACTATGCAAAATGGACCAATACAAAGTTTACAGTATTAAAAACGCGTCCAAAAACGTAAAAAATATAGGGTGCTTCATTTAAAAGAATATAAATTCAAAAAATTTTTTGAAACACGTCAATTTGAAAATAATTCTACACAGGGTGCGCCAGAACTCGCGCCCCAGAGAAAAATTTCGAAGTGTGTTTGCTACAGGCTATTTTAGAAGAGGAAAGAAGGAAGCTGTATCCTAAATTGTAAATCTGTTTAATGTTATATGTGGTTTTTAGTGTCAAAATTTTTGTATTTTTACTAAATAATTATGAAAAAACATATCAAGATCATTAAATAGACACAAAAAATGTCAAATGTACAAAAAATGTGTGTCAAATTTTTTTGACATAATTTTATCCATGTTCCTCGTATCCTACCTTACTTGAAATTTTTCTCTGGGACGCGAGTTCTGACACACCCTGTATACATATTTTAACATTAAAATTAATGGACAATAAAGGACTCGCTGGGACCCTCTGTATATGTTTTTTTTTTCTTATATGGACCTAAGGAATCACCCTTCAAAGTCTTTAAACGTTTTTTCCGGACATTCTACATAAAATATTTATATCTTTCAATAATAGTCAGTGTTTTTCGATAACGCACAAATGACTCACTCTGTATATCTCATCTTATTTTACACTGTTTTATGCCAGTGGAATAAAAATAAATGAAGAATGAAAAACATACATGTTTAATTTTTTTGTTTAAAATACGTTCATTACCCATGCAATCTTCCAGTACGAAGCTTTTAAATCGGAATTGCAGTATTTTATAACCAAAAATAAAATAGTGGTCACAAGAAACAAAACGATCATTAAGGAAACCCAGATTTTCAGGCTAAAAAATTCATTCGCATAAGTTAATCGCTTCATAAATGATCTTTCATAGATGAAAATAAAAGCCATATCTTCAAATCTCAGTACTTCGCTGAATTTTAAAACTTGTCTTCTTGATTCGGTCAACGAAATTCCTCCGATACCCAAATCGTAATAACCCAAAGTTATTCCATTGATTAATTTATCGTAGGAAGAATTCGGTGCTTCAATTAGTTTGAAAGTAAAATTATGCTTTCGACTTAAACTCTCTAGTAATAAATATTCGGCACCGAATGCGTCAATACACGTTGTTTCGTCGTTAGTTTTGCTCTTTTGTTTGCAGTAAATGTAGGGAAAATAATCAATGTACACAACATTGAATACATGTTCTTTAAAATCCTGAAAATCGCTTGGAAGTAAATCGAGTGAGTAATTTCTTGAAACGTAACCATCATATTGCAATTTTTGATAAAGAATTAATTTCCCACTGGATTTTCCACAATAGAAACATATAGTAAACACTTTAACTTCTAAACCAAATTCAATTATGATGTTTCGTCCAGATTGGCGTAAATTTCTCCAAATCGTCACATTCCCAAAAGTTTCAGTATTTGATGTTATGAAAATAAGAACATCATGAGAACGTACGTTATGTTGCATGTTCAAGTAAAACAAAAATTTCTCTGGATTTGTGAAAATAATTAAATTGAGACATTGATGGCTTATTGGTCTTGTTATATTTTTGCCACCTGGCATGTCGTTGTTGTAAATCGTCGTAAAGGTTTGATATTTTGAAAGAATTTCATATGCGTAGTTTTGTGTAATGTTATCCACGTGCACAATTAGATAGAATTCGGAGTATATTTGGAGTATGTTGGTGAGAATATTTGTGTCGCTTTTGGTTGGGTTTGTGATTTTGAAATTTGTGTAGTTGATGCTAAAGACAGGGGTGATTAAGACAATAAAAATAAGTGAGTACATTTCGATCGGTTTTTGTGAATACTGAACCAATTCTAAATACTTTTACTGTGTTGTTGACGATGCTTTAATAATCAAATTGTTTGATAACATTGGAATACAATTAATTATCTTATTAGCTTTAACACAAAAAGAAAAAAATAGGTGCAGCCTACATTTAATAATAATAATACATTATGGGACAATTTCAAGTAGGAAGTAATCAAACAGATCAAACCAAAATTTAATGCTTGTAATTGTAATGTTGTTTTACATTTATTTGAATTATTACTAATAATAATAATTAACAAAAAAACTTTTATTCCTTTATTTTTATTACAAAACTTACCTTTTTTTTTAACTTTTTTTAAACATTTTGTTTATTTATACACTATTACTTATGCTATGTTCACTTATTTGTTCTTATGCTCTTCCTCTTTATTATTTCTATTTATTTCTTGCGTTTTTAAAACGTTTTTGTACTTTTCTAAATCTTTCAAACCCCCAAGACTGCAAATGGATCAATTTTTAAGTTTTTAGTTTTTTCGATTTTTTTTCGAAATTTTGGGCGATTTTCGGTACCCGGAGCGGTTTATTGTTAATAACTTCGGAATTGCTAGTCCTTTTTGTGTGGTACCGTTGAAAGGCAAATTTAATTTTTTTTATATTAAAAAAGATAACTGTCCTACGTTAAATTGCTGATAAAGTCAAAAATATCCAAAATATTTACATCTATAACTTCTAAACGATCAAGATTTTTGCAGTTTTCTCGACGCCAATCGATTTCTCGGAACATTTTAGATATCTATGTCATGCATAAAAACATTATAGCGCTTGAAGTACAGTTTTCTTCTAAAGTTATGACAACACCGAAAATAATTGAATACAAAATTCGAATCTTTAATTTGGTTGTTTCTAAAATATAATTTTAGTTTTATTACCACTGCAAAATAATTTTGCCTGATTTTGTTTGTATATTTCTCTATTTTCATAAGTGAAATCTAAAATCTAAGTATTTATCTGCAAAACTACTTATTTAGAATTTAAAAATAAATTTTTGAATATCAGTAATTTTTTTATATTTTGACAAAAGTTGTGCAATTTTTTGACAACAAATCCTTACACTTTTGAGAAATTATAGTCAAATAAATAGAACGAACTTGAATATAAAATAAATTCTACAACAAACTTCTACTGTATCTTAAATTTAGAGTTTTTTTTAAATTAATCACTTCTTCATATTTCTGTTATTTCTCTTTTTCCCTTTATTTTTCCACGCAAAGTAGCCCAATTCCATGAAAAACGCCAAAACAGAGCCAAAAATCGCACCAAGATGTAACAAACACACCATTAAAAAAGCATCAGAATCAATTCGACTGTCATTCTTGGCCACATTTTTTCGAAATTTGCGAAATTCTTTATTCAAAAACGCATCTCTTTCCCATACTTTAAAAAAACCTCCTGAAATCACTAAATACTGAAAAGTTTAATAAACCATCAAGAAATACCACTCATCATTTGTTTTATGCCATAATTAAAACTATCAACAAATGGCGTCCCAAATCTAAATGCCCACGCATAAGGAAGAAAACCAAAAGTTTTTGTCGAAAAATGGTCCAAATTTTGTGGTGGTTTCTTGTAATAATGTGAACAAAACAGTTTGCTGTGATATAAATTTCGCGATTTTTCGCCCGCAAGAATAGCTTTGTGTGTTTCAATATATTCTGTAATTTCGCAAACGTCATTTTTTTGTACATTAGATGACCTGGAAATCTGTTTTAAGAAATGAAATTTGCATTAAGAACTCTCACTTTAAAAGCAATGATTTTTCTTCATCCGAAAATAATTCTGTGTAAAAAAATAATCTGTTCTTATCACCTACAAAATTATATCCTTCACCAATTAATTCCTTTAGAGTTGAGGGAGGAACACTTGGATAAATCATATAAGCGGTTAATCGAGATTTGAAAATCACGTTTATTACCATTACGAAAAGCCACCAACTTGCAAAGAGCGAGAAAAAAGTTGGTTGTTTTAGTAGAATTTTTTTAAGTTTGATTGGTTGCTCGAGGCTGCTTTTTAACAATACCTAAAAGAGTTTTCACAAAATTGATTTATTTTTTATACTCACAGTCACAATTTTCCTGTATGGCAATTTTAAATAATTATTACAGTATTTTACAATTGCAAAAACACAACAAGAGATTATTAACAAAGCGGTTAAAACACTGATCCATATTTTGACACTGATAAGTCCTTTCAAGTATGAAATTTTTAATAAGAACGGTCTTTGATAAATAAAAAGAAAAACTGTTTCTTCAAATTTTAGAACTATGCTAAATTTGAGTTTTTTTCTCCTTTCAGTTGTTAAAGTTACTCCACCGATGCTTAAATCGTAATTTCCAGATACCAAACCGTCGATTAATCCCCCATAGGTGTAATTCGGTGCTTGAATTAGTGAAAAAGTGAAATTAAATTTACCACTCAACGATTTTAACAAATCGTATTCTATTCCAAAAGCTTTCTTACAAATTATTTCATTCCCTCTCGAATTTCTTTCCAGACAATAAATAAAGGGAAAGTAATCGATATAGACAACTTTTAATAAATGCCCCTCAAAATTCCGAAAATCATGTGGTTGTAACTGAGGAAAATTTTCAGAAAATTTTTCGTATGTTATTGTTTTCAGCCGATTTAATTGACCGGTTTTTTCTTGACAGTAAAAACATATTGTGAATATTTTGACTTTTGCGCCAAGTTCAATAATGATACTTCGTCCAATTCTGGTCAAATTCGTCCAAATTTGTTTACTTGTAAAACTTGAACTTGTCGAAGGTGTTGTGAAAAAAATAACCACGTCTTTTGAATTAACGTTGTTTAAATAATTTAGAAATGTTGTCGGATTTCCCAAAACTACTAAATTGAGGCACTGGTGAGCTAGGGGTCTTGTCAAATTTCTACTAGAAAAATCATGGTTGAATATTGTTGATACAGTTGAATGTTTGGAAAGAAAATCATTTATGATATTTTGAGATGTTTTGTCGTAGTGGATGACCAACTCGAATTGCTTATAATTGAGCACAATTGTCCTCAATATGTTGGTGTAGTTTAAATTTTGGCTCGTAGGGAAATTATAAAATTTTGAGGTTGAAACTAATTGAATTGAAAGAGCTAAAAGTGTAGTTATTAAGAGCATTGTTGCGGAGGTAATGGCTTCATTGTTATTTGTTATCCACTGTTTATTTTAATTATGTCAATGGAATCGTTGTTTCCGAATTTGTTTTATTAAAAGAACAAAAAAAAACAATTAGTTGAAATTTGATCATTTTACAGTAATTTTCGTACTGAATAAAAGTTGAAAATTATAAAGTAATATTAAAAAATACACATCAAGGAAAAAAATTATTAAAAACAAAAAACTAATTGTGCTAACTGTTTTTTTTTTTCAGGACAAGCAAGTGAATTTGCTAGAATTGGTCCACGAAGAAGACATTTATTACCAGTATTTCGAACCAATCGTAACGACTAGTTGGTTACCAGAACACAAAGAGTTAAACAAAACATTAAAAAACTACTTTTCCACGATGTGTCATATGGTGGTTAGTAGTGATATAGAAATAAGAAAAATGGTTTTGACAAATATAGGAGAAAATCCTCGGATAGGTCCTATAATTGAGTGGTTTTACAATTTCGGTTATATTCTCTTATCAAAAGATATAACTTACGATTGTTTGACTTTACGAGCTTTAGATTTAATTCGAGTTTTAGAAAATAGCCCAATGTGTAGAATAAATGTTTCCGAGAAACAGGTACGTATTATTATTTTTTTTATAATAAAATAAAAGAAAATTTCAGTTAAAATTATTAGTGAGACTAATTTTACAACGTTTGCTTAAATCGACGACTACAAGTGAAGTATTAAAACCCATGTGCAACGTCTTGGCGATATTGTCTCAAAGGGGACCGTTACGAGAGTTCACAATTTTGAAAATTTTCCAAAAATTAGATGAAGTTTTCCACAACTTTGCTCTCCCTGTTATCACAGCAGTAAATAGTCTCGGGCTTGATGCCATACAAAGCATCCTGTTACCCAATCTTAACCTATTCTTGACTAGAGTAATGGAAAAGCAAGATTTGGCTTTTAATTATTCCATATTGGTAAGTATTTTTGTTCTCTTATTTTTATCATGATTATTTTTTTGTTACAGGAATCTTACAATATCCTCTGTAAAGAGCACCTCATCGACTCGTTCCTTTACGATCCATTCGTGGAGCTTTTTGCCGATTCTATGGTACTTTTCAATCGCATCCAAATCACATCGAGGAACACCCCCAAAAGAGAGATCAATTTTGCACACTCCAAGTGTGAACTCCTCAAAACTAGGAGAAAAATCTCTCCACATGCTAAATTGAGAATCGGTGTGTCGATTGAGGAGGTCTTCGATCTACCTCCGGAAAATTCCGAAGTTAGGAAAAAAATGCAAGGGACGAAATGGGAGGGGGGCAAGGGGGACAGTTATGTCATTGTTGGGAAAACCAGTTTGTTGTTACCGGTTTTTGCCCGGAAACATAGGACTTATGAAAAGTGTTTCGACCACTCGTTGGCGTGGTATAATTTATAGTATTAAATAAATCTCGAACTGATTTTGTGAGTTTTGTAATGCAAACACTACATTTTTGTGATTTAATAACGTCAATTGTTTTTTTTATCCAAATTCTCATCTTAAGGTGGGACGTAGTGAAGTGGAAAGGCTTGTCACCTCGTTCAAGATTTCTAAAAAAAATCAATTAGGATTAATAAACATCAAAATTATTGATTTGTTTCGACCGAAAATATAAAAGTTTTTGACTGAAATTTGTATTTGAACCAGAGAATTCACGTGACTACCTACATTCACCAATTAGATTCAATAACTCAGTTAATTGAAACTTCGCGCCCTTGCCCGTTGGGGTAAACGTAAATTTTTTATTTGTTTTTTAGACCTCTTAGAGAATTTTTACTATTATTTCCAAACATACCTGTTATCTGTAAATCTAAACTAGCTTCAATCTTATCACCACTATTAACAAAACTGAATTTTCTCAAATGTACAAGTCTTGAAAGCGGCATTTCTTTCCTTTGGCCTGAAATAAAACAAATTCGTGATAAAATGCCTCAAAGTTTTGATTTACATACTTTGTTTTGTGCTGTTTGAAATTAGTTTTTTTGTGACGTTATTTTTGACTGGTGTGCGATACAAAACGCTCCGGTCTTGTAATATTTGCTTTCCTCTGTTGATTATATGATCTAAAAAGGGGTTTCCCGTTGGTTCCATTTGTTCCGGAAGTGCATTTTTATTGACATTGTTTGGGACATCGTCATCGGAAAAACAAAACCACAAACGCTTCAAAACTGTCAAAAGAATTCGACACCTCTTCAACACCCGTTTGCAATTGTCTAAATCGATGTTATTGTCAGTGAGTAGGACTTTCGAGGCGCTTTCTGTTTCTTGCAAAACTATAATTAACGTAAAATCGTTGTGCAACAACTTGGATAGATGTTACCTTCATTGAAATCTACAATTTTTGTTTGAATTTTGCTCAATTCGCTTTCGGTAAATTCACATTTTGCTGTCTCTAAAAACGTCTGCAACACTCTTGCAATTGAGAGAAAAGAATGAACGTTGTTTTGCCTAATTAAGATTTTTTTCTTTATCAAATCTGATAAATTTTCAGCGATATCAGAAGCTTCGTCATAAATCACCTAAGAAGTTTCTTTTTAAAACAAAATTGAAAAAAAAATTAATAGTAACCTGACAAAATGCAAAAGGATCAATTATCAAGTAAATAAGTCGTTGTAAGCAAATCGCTTGATTCAACCAATGTTTCATCAAAATTGACGCACAGTTGATATTATGGACCGAATTATCTAGCAAAAGTGATGTCAAAGCTGGGACAAGTTCGCTCTCGAGTGCCTCCAAACTAGCCAAACAGCTACGAATCTTAATTCCCCCTTAAATTAACAAATTAATTTTTTTTCAAGTAAAAATAGGCAAATTACGTGCAAAATCACTTGAACAGGAAACAGCAAATAAGCCGATTTGCATGATCCGATCCACGTGCAAATCAAAATCAGCCACTAAACCGTCAAGTTCCTCATTTCTAGCCCCATTATCGGAGTTGACACAAAAATCGTGAATTTTTTCCAAGGGGGTCGTAAATTCGGAAAATGTTTTTAGACACAAGCGGAGGACTGCTGTGTTGACTTTCCTTTCCAAAATACACAGTTTGTCACTGCAGGCGTTTGTGCATAAATTAATCATAGCTGCGTTTGGAATTGTGCTATTTTTTTCAATTTCCAGTGAATTCAAAGCGGTCAGGACCTACGATTAAACAAAATGAATAATTTACAACACGAGATGACAACACTGACTGATTGGCAGCCCCCTCTTATGCTTTTGCTGTCTTCAAGGAGTGAAACCTGAGCTATGGACATGGCATGTGCTAGCACCTCCTCAAATAAGTGTCTCGCTTCGTCGTAAACCTCGTTTTGGTCACAAATGTTTATTTCTGAGATTTTTTCAAGGGCTGCGTCCATCCATTTCACGAAATTACCAGAAGGGTCAGACTTTATACATTCCATGCCTACTTGGATCAACTCCAAACAGCATGTCATTTGTTTTATTACACATTTCCTAGCCTCCTGGAGACAAATTATAATTTGCGTTTTTTTTTTTCACTTTTCACAAAATGTGAACTTACGCCCACGACTTGTTGAATTTCGTCCTCACGGACGAAAATGTTAATTAGGAGAGACAAACAAGTGAGGGTTTGGGTCAAGTACAGAAGTAAAGTGTTTTGAGTTTGATTAGCAGTTTCATCCTTAGATTCTTTGTAATAACGACCGATTAGTTTAATTATTGTCGTTAAGTGTTGACAGAGGCCCTAAAAATTAACAAATAAAAGTTTTATTTACGACAATTTTTTAACTCACTTGAAACCATTGCAAAATGTCATTTCGATTAAAACTAACACAGTTCAAAGTCTGAAGATACCTCTCACAAGTAGCAAAATTTCTATTTAAGTTACTTTTTATTAAAGTTACTTTAGGTGAAATCATTTCACCGTTTAAAAATACGTTGTTAATATTCAAATTTGACAACAAGTGTCGCCACCATAGTTTGCACTTCTCAAAATCCTCCATGACCAAATAACTAAATAAATTTTCATTAATTAAAACAAACGAAGTGTAAAGGTAATAGGGGCACATTTATATTTTTAGTATCTGAAAGTAATCATATGTAATTTTTGCACATCTGAAGCGATGAATTCAAAACATTTCTCGACGCGGTTCTTAGTGTATTTCTTTCTAATGGATTGGTATTCTACTGGTGAAAACTTTTTGAATGATTTTTTGAGGTTATTATAAACAAATCGTGTAAACAATCCAAAAATTGCTGTTTTTAATTATTAATCATCGTTTAAAATGAAGACAAGCAACGATTTGAAAATGAAGAAACTACTATCAAGTGTAGTCGCACTGCGTTAAACAAACTGTGATTATTTTAAAACCATGTTTGAGGCCTTTGAGGGGAACTTCGCCGAAAGCAAAAAAATCAGTAATTACATTAAATGTACGTGTTTTAAACATTTTTTTGTATTCTTATTTGTAATTTTAGGGCGTACCTAAAGCTGTGAAAATAATTTTAATGTTTTAATGGGATAGAGAAAAGATGTAAGTAATCTTGTCTGTACTCCAAGCAGCATGGATTTTATATTTTTCTTAAATTAGGTACATATGCATTGAATGAATTGTCTCAATGTTGTATTTTAACAACTGTCTTTAAAATTTCTTATTGAAATTTTCGACATCACAAACCAAAACCAAGTTATTAATCATTCTTTAAGTTCATATCAATCAAACAAAAATTCAAGTTATTTCCTAGAATTAAGTTTTGATTTATTGGTTATTTAATTTATTTGTACACTTGTTGAGAATTTTTTAAATCAATTATGAAATTGTAGGTGTCTCAATTTTAGGGATTTTGAAATTTTATTAAACTTGTTACGCAATGGACAAAATCATTGATAATTCCATTATTAGTTAAAACGGTACCCTTTCTGATATTTTAAAGTGTCGTTGCTCCTAAAATTATTTGTGTTTGTATCAGTAGAAAATGAATTATAACAATACCCAAACTTTTCTCAGATAAAAAATCGTTAGATTGAAAAATTACTCACTGGAAAGAACAATGTTCCTACTGCTGTTTCTTTGGGTCCCATTTTTATTTTTTGATGTTTAAAAAATTCACAACAGTTCACAACCTGAAAACAGTTTACTTTTTTGTACGAGTCTGGTAAAATTTGCTCGAAACACTCTTTAATTTTATTTCTGACTGTTGGAAAATATAGAAGTAAACGTTGGAATTTTTTTCATTAGTTTTTAGGAATTCTGATAAAAGGCGTAATTTAGAGATTTGTTTTTTTTGATACGATATTGGGGTAAGATGATTTTTTTAACTTTTTATTTTGTTTTAGACAAGTAGTAAAGGTAAAACTTCCATGGTTGGGTACACAGATCAATTTTTGTACATTTCAACGAAAAGAAATTATTTTGAATGTTAGAAAAAGTGTTAATTGCATTCTCCTGAGAATATGGAATGGGAAATAAAATAAAATAAAATAAAACAAATTGTTAAAACAAATGTCCATTTACAAGAAAATCTGTCTGTTTCGTTAATGTTTTTCATCATAGCTTAATTATTAATCTTTTGAGAACGCATCAGTGATAAAATTGAATACAAAATGTTGCACAATTTTTCACATTAGAACAATAACTTATCATCTGTTTCTGATGATGTAACATCGGTAGACCAGTGAAAGGGCGATTATGGTCATCATAATTTACGACACACATTCCTACTTGTCTTGTTATAATTCGTATCAACTTAGATGATTTCGATATGTTATGTACATAAAAGTTTATATCATTTAAAATTAATAGTTTGGTAATTGTAAATAATAAAACCTTGACCAGTGACTAAAATGTAATAGTTTCTGCCGTTTTTAGTAAAATATGTTAGTACATTACTTCATTTCGATGATGCAATTGAAGCAGCTTGTGTTTTAATAAATTTTAAGATTGCGTTAAAAAAAAGATGTAAATATATACCAACGTTTAGAATAATTTGTTGACCATTCACTTTGGGGTATTTCCTGTATTATGGCACAATTTGATAAAACAAGTGTAGGCAGATGGCATATTGAGTATATGGAGTTATTTGCAATGTCCGCAGAGCATCTCTCCTTTCACTCGAGACATTATTATATGGGAAATAGGTAGCGGAACCGGAAGACGATTCGTTGAAAAACCTGTAAAGTATGTAGACACAAGTAGTGATCATTTGTTGCACTACTTCACATGTTTTGTCCACTTACAATAGACTATACATAAGTTTATGTGAAAAGTGTTACGTATTTCATTACTTAATATTTTATTGCGATGAGTACTGTTATTTAAAAGTAAGAGCTTATTAGATGTTTTGCCTTAGAGTAGAGGTACGCAATTATTACTTAACAAATGTGTTACACGCAAAATCATTTGTACTAAATAACACGAAAAAATTAGAATTCTGTATTAATAATCCAAGTGATTTTTCTCCACCAGATCAAGGTAAAGTGACATGCAATGACTGATCTTGGCAAACTAGAAAGCAAATTTCTACACTTGGACATCCTTGAATTTACGTCATTGTAAACTTTCTTTTCGTTTATTCTTCAGAAAAAACTATGCTTTGTAAAAATATTCGTCAATTCGAATTTCACTTCATTGTCAAGGTTGACGAAGTTTTTTTGTATTTGCTAAACATCAATATTAAAACTGTTTACTAAATGCAATATGTTCATGTGTCAATGTTTAAATTTAAACAGAATGAGCGGTAAAGGTGAACATACTGTTTACATAAAAGCAAAAAGTGAATTTATTGTTTGTTTACAGACTTGTTGCTCGTTTTCACCCAACAAATATTCCTACCGATTTCTTACACGGTAGTGAGCAAAACGCTGAAATTATTGGGAGTTATCAAACAATTTTTTTATTTCTTACAAAGACTGTAAAACATAATACGAATAACATAAAATGTTTCTTTTTAGATCTTTTATGGTGTAACTTGCAACTTGAAAACAATTACGCGGAAAAAAGGATTCCTTCTTCTCGATTTTTGCTGAATTTAACGTATTTAAATACTAAGAACATTTAAAAATATAATTTTTCGTACAGTACAAAAAAAATCAATCAATAACAGTAAAAAATACAAAAGTGGTTAATGTATATATACAGGGTGTCTCAAGTTTTAGGGTCGACGCAAAAATAAATATTTCTAATTGATTAAAAAATAATTTTGATAGTGTAAACGATAGAGAATTAAATACACTTTAATTTGATGTTTTGTTATTGTACAATTGTTGTCTCAGTGAGACCTTAAAAATTCAATTTGGAGAAAAAAATTTCAATTAACTGGAATATTTTTCTTTGATTTTTTTCTGTGGTATTTGTGAAAATAGAATAACGATAAAGTTATAACGATAATGTTAATTACTCAAAATCTATCAACTTTTACAATATTCAATTTCCACAGTTACCATTAGAAAAAAATCAAGAAATTTTATCATGTAGAAAATATTCCAATTAATTATTTTTTTTCCAAATTTGGCTTTTGGGGTCTCACTAATATGTATAAGTTAAAAATTTTGAACAATATTAAAGCATCAAATTGAAGTCTATATAAGCCTCTATTGTTTGCGTTAGCAATTTTTTTTAATCAATTAGAAATGTTTATTATTGCGCAGGCCCTAAAACTTGTAAAATAAAAAATGTAAAGAAAATATAGTATACAGGTGCGCCAGAACTCGCGCCCCAGAGAAAATTTTCAAGTAAGGTAAGATACCAGGAACATGAAAAAAATGTTTAAAAAATTCTATCTGACAAAAATTTTGACATTTATTTTTTGAGATTTGACATTTTTTTATATCTATTTAAGGATACTGATGGTCTTGTATATGTTTTTTTACAATTATTTAGTAAAGGGACAAAAATTTTGCCAATAAAAGCCACAAATAACATTGAACAGAGTTACAATTTAGCTTCCTTGTTTCCTCTTTTAATAGCCTATAGCAAAAAAACTTGAAAAATTATTTTTCCAACAGAAATAAATAGAGTCAAAATGCAAACTTTAAACCCTCATAACTTCGAAATTTTTATAGATAAAATTTTTTTAACATTTTTTCCATGTTCCTTATATGGCCTTTTTCTTTGGGACGCGAGTTCTGGCGCACCCTGTATACATGTTTAAAGTGCCAAATTGTTGAATTTTGAAAAATAATACACTATTATTAAATTAAATATTATAAATAAAAAAAATCGGAAGAATTTTAAAATATTTGACTTTTTTTTGTTAACCTAACAAAAAAAACACAGGAGGGATTTCTTCTTCTCTATTTTTGCTGAATTTAATATATTTACCCAAAAGTTAAGAAGTTAGCAAATTTAAATTTATTCGGGGACTATCCATTTGGATAAGGCAAATATTGAAATCACCTTGTAACCTATGGTTTTCAAATTAAGTTTATCACACTATTAAATAAAATAGAGACAATGTTACCAACTTAATTTAAAAATTACGTCTATTTTGATCTTAAATTTAATTTGGAACACGTTGTAAAACTTCCAATAAAGCGAGAAAACTTCTATTTATAATAAACTGCATGATGATATTTTGATGTATTAACAATTTCTTTGGCCAATCCCAGAGGTGAAAGGTAGCAAACCCTTGTTTAAAAAATAGAACATGCTTGAAGAAGAATACTTCAAGTAAAAGTACAAAACTAGACCTCATAAAATACAAAGCTAATACCAAAGATCATGAAATATCTCCTACTTTGCTCTCATTAAACCAGAACTATGATGATCTAATCGTCAACTCTCTACCACCTCTATTTGCAATTTTTCAACACAGTTTTATACGTAGCAAATGCTCTTCAATCATTTTTTTATGTATGTTGCACACGTGATTGTTTTATTATTCCGAATACATGCGAACCGCTTGAATGACAAGGGCGGTACCACAATTAAACACATCATTTGTACTTTGTTCACATCAAACATGTTGTAATTGCTTCGACAGTACGTACTTTTGTATTGTATCTGAATTTCAAACATTGTGAAATAACTGCGAGAAAATAAATAAAAATTTATTTGATACAATAGCACCTACTGTTTCAAAAGAGTAGTTTACCTAAAGTGTTGTTTTATCGCTTCTTAATGTAGATTATAAATTTCACATCTGCTAATAGAGTAGAAACAACTGTTTTGCAACAGATCGGGTGGTGTTTTTTTAAACTTTTTAGTCCCCTAAAGCATCTCCATTTAGGTGCTTCATAAATTTTGGTTGTGGACACTCATAAATCGAGTAGAAAGTTTGATTGCAACACAATACCGCCACTAAATTCAATTAGAAGTAGCCAAAAATCTGTGAATTGCTTGGCTATTCGAATGGGAAGTGAAGGGGGTCTCTGGTGAACCGTCGAAAGGTCGGAGTTCACAAGATGGCAACTTGTCGGTGGCATGATGAACAAAGAAAGTGATGGGTTTCTTTGCGTACTTGGCAGACGGAGGCAAGTGAGAGTGCGGAAATAACTCATTTGCCTCACGGTTTCCTTTTTCGACAAAATTATGTAAGGTCCAAAGTAGGGATTTGTTTGCCAACTGGTGATTTATTAGTTATTAGAAGAACATACAAGTGGTTTTAGTTTAAAAAAAACTCAAGAATATCTCAATATTTTCCACAACAAGTGGAAAGTTTGTAGTTGGATTGATTCCATCATCTCACTTTCAAAATACTGTACTGTCAATGTTAATGAACCAGTTTTGTGTTTGAGTCAAAATTTGAAACAAGAGTCTTTGTTTGTGTGTCTAATTAATTACTGTGTGTTAAATTTACCATGGAACATGAGTCAATTTAGCTCATTAAAATTTATGATTGTGCTCAACTACAACAAATGTTTTGCCCAGAAGCAATAATCGATAATAATTCGTTCTTTGTCATTATCATACATTACATTAGATATAAATTATTTAAATTTTACCGTCAATACGAGTATAAGATTTTTTATTTGAAATTGGGAAAGCGGAGATGAAATTTTTCCGATAGTTGGAATATTTTGTTCCGATATCTCAATTAAATGTAACATAATCAAAATAAAAAGTGACGTCACGAACTACAACTTTCCAAGTTATGTATAATGGAGAATTTTCACCTTGTAGTAAATTGTATAACAAATTCAATCGGTGCATTTTTTTGATATAAAAATATTGTTTTAAATTTCTTAATATTGATAGTTTTTCATTTTCAAAAGAGTAAATTTAATACTATAAATGCTAATTTTACAACATTATTAAGCCTAATTTAAAGTCAATAACACCTCGAAAATGCATAGTTAAAAAATAATTAAAATTTACTTATTGTTACGAGAAAAAAACTTAAAAGGTGTACATAAGAGTATCCAATTAATGAGGTATCAATTTAAGACAAGTTGAATTACTAAAGATAAATTGCGGAGGTTAAAAAACCATTATGAAGTACTAGCTTAAAAAATTCTTAGGAAGAAATTCTCAAATAAAAAAAAAATATCAAATCAGCTCAAATTAATCGCAATTAATTAATAAAGAAAAATTGAATGAATTTGATCGTAATTAAATATTTTGTAAACTAGTCCTAACTAAAGGTTACATTTCAAAAGTGCCATAAATGTAATTAAATTTCTGATCAAAGTAGTTTTTGATTTCAAAATCTTTGGTCACTTTGTTTAACTATCAAATCCCGACTTTTGATTTATTTCTTCAACACTCAGAGAAAATTAATCAGGACAAATTTTGTGACAATAACACATACAACTCGTAAAAAATCAACTTTCACCGTATATTGTATATCTGTACATTTTTTGTCAGCTTCAGTTCCTTTTTGTGACAGTCAAAACGTTTTCATTTTTATAAATGAAATAAATTTAATAATTGCAATGGGAATTTTTGTTTTTTACCCAAAGGCCATGAACTTGCCACTTATGTGATTCTTGGGGTTTTTCTTGCATAATTTTTGAAATGATGTGCCATAAATTGAGAAATCCACAAATATGTAGGTTTGGGTCAGGATCACGGTTTATTTGTATTGCCAAATCCTGAAAATTCGAGGACTGTAAAAGTGAAATTGTGAATATTATGTATGTTGTGAACGGCTTGTCGTTGATAAAGTTGTGAAATACATGATGCTCAAGAACTGGAGGTGCGAATAGAAAAAACAACTTAATCTGCGATTTCAAAAGGATCTATTTATATAACACAATTCTAGTAAATTTCGTCGTATTCAAATTACTTTTAAACCAGTTTCATGCAAATTTTTGAGAAAGATCAAGGTTTAGAACAAGGTTATTAGTCAGACTCATCAATTCATCAAATTCAAACATTTTTTTTAATAAAATTTCTTGCATTTCGTCGAAATTACTTAAATTTACCTAACATATCAACGTAATAATTGCCATTTATTGATTGAAAACTAAATTATCCAAGCGTTTAACCTCATTTATATGACCTGAGGGGTCCATCTATGATTATCTTGTGTCTATTGCAGCGCATGTAAATTAGATGTCTTACATAAACTTTTTGTAGGCATTGCAAATTCTATTTGTTGGGTTTAAGCGCTCTCCAAAATTCAAATTGATGTAAAAGTAGGATTACGTCAAACAGGATAAGAGTGTTTACTAATTTTCTGTTGGTTTTGAGGTAAATACAATTTTATATAAAACGCCAAAGAAAAGTCTTACTTCATAATAAGAAGAGCATTTTTGAAAAAAAGTAAGAAAAACCCAATAGAAAACAAGTTAAAAATTGTTTCCTTTAAACAGGGAATTCATCAGTGACGCTTTACCTATTCCCTTGTTTTTGACTAAAAATTTGGTACTTTATTCCCATGGGAATAAAATAAATGAAACACTAATATTTACTCTTAAAACAGACTGGAATTGAATAAATTTAATCTTTTGAGTGTTTTTTTACGTAAACAAACTTCTTTTTAACTGAATATTTTGACAAATTATTTTTTCTACGACTCTAACAGAAAGTAAGTTTTTCCGCCGTAATTTCAGAAAGGAAAGGGGCCAATAACCTCTCAGGGAGTTAAAAATTTGACTAGTCTCATCTGTCAAAATTACAATAAAAATTTATGTAACCTCTCAGGGAGGTCAAAATTTTACCTTCTCCATAGAAACGAAAAAATATGCTGCTAGATTTAATAGAGAAACTGGGATATTAGGTGTGTTGTGAACGGACCACAATTTTTGCTACGCCGGGCGAGGTGTCAAATGTAAATAATATATGAGTAGTTTTTGCTAATAAAAACATTTTTTTGTATTTATATTGTTACAATCCAGTTTCAAATTAAAATGCAACAAAGGTAATATGCATTTTTTTGAATTACATTTAGAATTATTTAGACATGATCTCATTCAAAAAATTTACATACACGCATGTCTTGGCACATCAGAATCAAATTCGTAACAAATTCTTTCCTAATTACTAAAGTACGCAAGATCTGGGAATTAGATATTAATCTCTACTGAGATACATTATCATGTCAGATCTTATCTGATATTTCAGTCACCAAAATAATCATAATGGAAGAAAACCACTTCTGAAACAGTTTGTCTTGACCCTCGATGCATCATTCACTTTCTAATCCAGTAGAATTAGATTAATGCAGATATTTGTAACTATTAAGACAAGAGTTTTAAACTATAAAACTTGTGTTGTCTTCAAAATTGTTTCCACTACCAATAATATTATAAGAAATTTTACTAAATTCAGAAATTGTTATTAAGAAATTTCTCAAAATAATGTTAAAATTGATAAAATGCCAAGATAAGAGCATTTTATGTACTTATAAAATACGTTGTGATTGACGCCGTATATTAGATATAGAAACAGGATAAGATATTAGTGTTGGATAAATGTAATTAGTAATAAACTAATAAATTAGTAGTGAGTATTTTTTTTTCTTTTTAATACCTATTTTGTAAACTATTCTGGCTATATACAGTATGGCCCGGATTGAGTTTTCAAGGGGAAATAAAATTGTCTTTGATTTTACGCTAAAACTGCAAAGGAAAAACATTTTTTGCTTTACCTGAAACGAGCAAATCTGTAATTAAAATTTTATTATTCTAACTCAGTAAAAAGAAAAGTTTATTTTTCTCTTGATTTTGGACTTTTCACTGAATCAGAATAATGAAGTTTTAAGTACAGATTTGCTCGTTGTAGGTGAAGCAAAAAATGTTTTTCCTTTGCAGTTTTGGGGTAAAATCAAAGGTAAAAAATTGTTTCCTCTTGTAAACCCAATCCGGGGACATACTGAATATAGGGGGCGTCAAATTTTATCCATAGGTGCTTAACACCTCTTAGTCAACAAAGTTTTGTTTGATCAATTTTTTGTTTTTTTCATCAACTGATTAAAAATTAGACTGCATTTTTTTATTAAATTGATAGAATTTACACAAAATTTTACTATTGTATCATAGTTATAAAAACTAAGTGTCTCATCAGTACCAAGATGCTGATAAAAAACGATATATTTCCTAGAAAAAATGTATGCATTATTTACAAATATACAGGCTGTCCGGAAAGTCTGTGGAAAAATTTTGACATTTATTTTTTAACATTTGACATTTTTTATGTCTATTTAATGATACTGATTATCCTTTAAAATAAGATACAAAAATTTTGCCAATAAAAGCCACAAATAACATTAAACAGAGTTACAATTTAGGGAACAATTTCCTCTTCTAATAGCCTGCAGCAAAAAAAATTGGAAAATTATTTTTCCAACAGAAATAAATAGTCATAGTGCAAAATTTAAACTCTCATAACTTCGACATTTCTATAGATAGATTTTCTTAACATTTTTCTTGTTGTCTAGGGCATCTTTCTTTCCGGACTCCCTGTATTTATAAGCAAATAACACTAGTTTACACCTTAGCTAAAAGTTATAATTTTTTATAGATTTTGAGGCACTGACTTCAAAAAAATAAATCGCCAAACAACAAATTTAAAAAAATGAGTTTTTTTGCTTTGTTTTTTCTGCTTTTTTGTATCAGTTTTATAACAGTCTAACAGTAATCTCCTAATATACATTTACATCTCAAAAAAATTTGTGCTGATCTTTGAAAACCTTTCAGATCTTTATGAAAACGCACGCCCTGTTGTTTCCTAATTTTTTAGAAAAGAAGTCCAAATGCGAATCAATGAAATGTATTTTACACCCCCTTTTGTGCAAAAAGCAAGAAAATTATCGTTCGTAACAAAAAACTAAGACCTGATAAAAAATTAACAATCATTTTTGTTTAATTATGGTTAAATAAACATAAAAATAATAATTTGATTAAAGGTATATTCAACAAGTTATTTTTAATTAATGTAATCTTTGACCTTAAATTGTAACTAGTTAACCCAAAGTGAAAAAACCAACTGCACAAGTAAAAAAAATATAAAACTGCACCAATGGTTAGCTGTTCTACGTTTTTATTTCCATTTTTACAACAATTTTAATTTAATTATAAAGAGGTATGTGGGGGTGTGGATGAAATTTGGCACACCTTTTATACAAATCTACTTTATGTTTCCAAATTTAGCAACATTTTTAGTTTGTTTTTACAAAAATACTTGAAAAAAAATGTTTGTTGTAGAAGAAACTGGAAATAGTAAAAGTAGGTACTTATACAGAGTGCGCCAGAACTCGCGCCCCCCAGAGAAAATTTTCAAGTAAGGTAAGATACCAGGAACATGAAAAAAATGTTTATATCTATTTAATGATACTGATGATCTTGTATATGTTTTTTTACAATTATTTAGTAAAGAGACAAAAATTTTGACAATAAAAGTCACAAATAACATTAAACAGAATTACAATTTAGGATACAGCTTCCTTGTTTCCTCTTTTAATAGCCTATAGCAAAAAAACTTGGAAAAGTATTTTTCCAACTGAAATAAATAGAGTCAAAGTGCAAACTTTAAGCCCTCATAACTTCGAAATTTTTATAGATAAAATTTTTTTAACATTTTTTCCATGTTCCTGGTATCTTACCTTATATGGCATTTTTCTCTTGTGCGCGAGTTCTGGCGCACCCTGTATAGTTTATGTGTAGCAAATATAAAAATGTGAAGAAAAACCGGGTCATACACGTACACGTATTGCACACATAACTCACAGCAGATGAATCCTAACCAGTATCACCTACTTGGTAGATCAAGTTTTAGCCAATGTGTCCTTGGACTACATCCTAAATGAAAGTATAAAATGCACAGAATTGATGAAAATTTCTCTTCGTGAATTATGAATAACATTTAAAACGATTAATGCTGTTATTAGTTTTTATAATAAATGCAACGAAGTAAAATTACTAGTGCACATGCAAAGTGCAGATGTATGTCGAGGTACAATATGAATGAGCGTTTATCGAGAGAAAGGTGAAATGTGCGATTTTATCTCACACTACTGAAAAATTAATTTAAGCATCATGGAGGTTATCTATGGGCAACATTTGCATTATAACTATACGATGCTCGAATTGTAAAAACTTTTTTAAAATAATATTTTTTCGTATTTTTTATAATTTCCGCATTTGGCCGAATGGAAGTAATAAACAAATTATAAACTGTTCTCTCGAGAAAACTATAATAATAATCAGATTCCTGCTAATTAGTATTCATTATAAAGATTCACCACAATGGTTTAATGAACCGTTCAATGGAGGAAGTGTTCTGGTCAATAGTGTTTGAAAAATACTATTAACTCATGCATCATTTCTTTCAGTGAACAACAAATCATGTTTTAATAATTTTGTCAAAAAGCGGAACTTATTAAAAGGAAGTCGTTAGGTGTATCAAGAGTTATTTTTAGGAGCTTCGGTGTCTGATTTAGCATACAATGGGTTGCCAAATTTGATAAAATCGCATTACTTTATTTAAACCATTATTAAAAGTAATATTGTTGAGTTGAGATAATATTCATATTGCATTGTCTTTTTATTGTTAATGAATTACTACATTTCGTCGCTTTATCAGATCTTACGTTGCACCAGAAAGTGTAATTGTGTCTGTGTCAACTCTCTAATAAAAGATGAAAGTGAAACATTTCATTGTAGTCGGTGAACAAGTTCATAAATTATGGATACTCCCACAAGTAATTAAAATTGCAAAGCGCAGAAGTGCTACTGCATGTCTGATGACTTTTAACACATCTAAATGTTGTAGCAAAAAATTTAATAAATTATCTATTTATTTAATTTAAATTTCAACGATAAGTGACGAGCAACTCGTCGAAATAGTATCTTTGTTTGTTATTTACATTAGCAGATTACTTTTTAAATCCTAAAGCCTTCCTCTCTATTGACAAAAGTAACGCAACAGTTGATCAATTCTTTTGGTCAAATTTAATGTTAGCAACTGTTGCAATTTAAATCCTTTATGTGATTTTTGTTACTTAATTTTTGTCATCTCAGTTTTAAGTTATGATAATTGATAATTTGTAAATCAACTTTACTCGACTATTTTAAGCTTTGTCGTCACAATAGAGGAAAATAAATATCATAAAACAAAACATCTCTGTAAATGTCAGGTGAAATGTCACGAAAAAGGAACCTAATAAATATTTTTATATTTAGCAGTGGTGTGTGGCAAACTAGCCGTTTTTGATCTAAAGCAGGTTAAATTTTTCAACTTCGAAATATCAGTAGGGTGCGTCAGTCTAGTGTTTTTTCTGTTTTTGGTGACTTATCAATTTCCTGAATTTTTGGATGCGAACATAAAAAAATTTCGTTACGCACAATGACAAAAATCAGTTCGAGTTGAAAATTCCAACGCCTTCATGAAAAATAATACTGAGTTGTTACCTTTACTATTTTCCATATTCTTCAATTGCTACTTTGTTAAAAAGCAAATTTGGAGTTGTAGAAGGTTTTCACATTTTTTATGAAATATTTTCAATTATTTTGTTTTTAAATTATTTTCTACCACAAAGTTAATATTTCACTTTTTCACTCTTTTTCTAAAAAATAAATATAAGTTTAAAATATTATACATACCTATTTTAAGATTATATCAGTATTTTTAACAAAAATTTTTACTGTAAATAAATTTTTCTATTGGCAATAAACACTTAAAAAATTTGTTTGGCTGCAAATATTAAATAATTGTGACAAAAAATTGGCTGTAATTTTTTAATAAAATTTAAAGAACAACGGGACATTTTTATAAAAATTTGTAAAAACATGAGCACTGAACCGGAAAAAATCGGTGATGCAGCTTCCAAAACCTCAAAGCAATACAGAATTTACTCCATTTCAAACAAAATCTTGCAAGGGGACAAGAGGGTTCATTTTCCACAGTGTAAAATTCATCAACATTTACTTGCCAAAAAATTAAGTTAAGCAAAATGAAGTTATACCAGATTTTCCTACTTAGCTTTAATAATAATTGCTTTAATGTAAATAAATAATAATAAACGTTTCATTCTTGAGTTAAATTTCACTTAAATTATTAAGTTATTACGTATTACTACAAAAATATTTTATAATGGAAACGAGTTAGTAATGGGAGCAAATACAAAGTAATTGTATGTAATGAATGAGTCTGTTGGCAATCCTGACTCTAATTTTTAAAGCTTACCATTGGAGTGTCCTTCCGATTAATGTAATCCGATTAATGTCCCACCGTTAAACTTATTTTTCTCCCTAGGGAGAGAATTTTAATTTTTGTCGCAGTTTTCGCATAAGAAAAGTTGATTTCTCCTCCCCATCGTCCAAAAATTGTATTTTTATAATGTATTTCCGTTTTGATTCTGTAATAGAGTTATTAAAGAACGCGACTAAATCAAATTTGAGCTTAAGACATTGGTAAACGGACAACAGTCTCTAAATCGATTTAAGTAAAAATGTTTGCATGAGGGCAAATTACAAAAATAGTATAAAAGACTCGTTTCATAGCACTTATTTTTCAAAAATAACTCGTGGCTAAGACACTCGTTTTTTAAACTTGACTTCGTGCTTGACTTGTGAAACTTATTTTTGAATATACTACTTTTTACCTACTTTTTTCGTCCCTTTTACTAAATAAATGTGTGGTTGCACATTCAACAAAAATTTATATTTCACAAAATTTGAAGCTACAATCTTATATTGACAAACTCTTTATTTCATATTATTTTCTCAAGTTTTCATATTTAATTTTTAGTAGTAGTTTCAAATGTATGTTAGTTATGGATACTAATAAATTGTTTTTGAATCTACTTTCAGATATAGCAGTAGTAGTATTTGATTTTGTTTTAAATTAGTCAATAAGCAAAAAATTATCTACAACAATAGTGACAACACTATATTAATTTGAGTTTTCGTAATGAAAACTAATGAATTAAGAATTAATTTACTGATCCTCGAATTGTGATTGGTATATTTTGATTTTAATTGTGCACAAATAGAAAAAAACACAGTAACTTATAGTAATCAAAAACAAAAAAAGGGTAAAAAAATAGTACATGGTCAAAGTTGCAAAATGCTTTAAGTTTCGAAAAACACTTTCAATTAAAAAATGTCTATGTATAAATCCCTTTCCACTGCTTAATTTTGGATTATTTTGAGAAACGGAAAAATAAAATAATGTTGCCTGTAATAGAAAATTTAAAGAATGCAGCGTTAATGAGTTTGTAAAAAATGAGAAGAATAAATAGAAAATTACAATTATGATTAGTTTTCCATTAAGAATTCATTATTAAAAAAAAACTTCAATGGGTGCATCCGCCCCGATGTAGTTGGTGCTATAACTGGAAAGCCTCTTTCTCACTCTTAGTTTCTTTGCTTTCTTCTCTCTTTCTCTGCTTCAAAAAGTTGCCAATTTCGAGTACAAAAGCTGCGGTCTTCGATCCCGGACTCTTAATAGTCTTAATGTCAAGTCTTTTAATAAATTTTCAACACTTGAATTTGTTGTTTAAAAATGGTCGTCTGCCAAAACCGCGAATGTCCTCATCCCGGCAATAGTGCCACTAGGTCACGGTAGATTTCTTAATAAGCAGCTTTAGCATAGAGAGTGCGTTCAAATCGATGTTAATTTAACAACAAATAATTGTCAAAATGTAAAAACTCTCCGTGTGAATTATATTCTTATATAATTTAAAAAGAATGTCTCATTGGTGAATTTCCCCGTCGAGAGGCGGCATCAAGTTCACTTCTTCACATGTTAAAATTCGGTAGGCCCCTGGTGATGGCTTATGTGAAAGTGGATGGCATCCTCCGAAGACACTTCATTGTTCCCACCCCCTCTAAAATCGCGAGTATAAAGCCACCGAATCATCACCAAATCATCACAGTCACCACACGACCAGTCAACCGAGCATCATGAACACATATACGGTGGTAAGTGTCGCTTTTGAGGGATTACGCGAGTGTCAGTGGCCAGTGTAAATGCTAGTGTCTTGTGCTTCGTGAAGAAAGTGGCTTTCACTCTTGGGTTTTTTGCAGGTCCTCGCCTTCGCCATGGCTGTGGCCACGATGGCCGAGCCGCCGTCGGGCGGCTACAGCTACAGCCGGCC
>NW_025401050.1:8131746-8216996 GCF_015345945.1 Tribolium madens
TTTCGGCGGCGGACACGGGGGCGGCGTCAGCTCCTCCTACGGCGTGCCCTCCCCCAGCTACGGCGTGCCCAGCTACAGCGCTAGAGTCGTCGGCATCGACCTCGAGGGCATCAAACAGGCCATCCAAGTCGCGCAGTACAACCAAGTCAGCCACCAGGCCGGAGGTGGCGGCTACCCCAGCGGCCCTAGCAGCAGCTACGGTGCGCCTAGTCGTCCCTCGAGCTCCTACGGGGCCCCCTTTTAAGCTCTGAGAGCTGCAGAACTGAACTGAGTGTACATACACCCATCCATCACACGGGTCATGATGCATCAAACACCATGCATTGATTTCTTTTTTGTATAAAGCTTTTTGTAGGTTATGTTTTATAAAAAAATACATTTGTCACCGTAAAATGTCCCTTATTTCATCCCAAATCCTTTAATGAAAGTTAGAAAGTTGCAAAGGTCAAAGGAGTAAATCTATTGCTCGAAGACGCTTCCACCAATTAAATGATTTCTATTTTATCAGAAGTTGCATGCTGAAGAGAAAGGAATGGCGATGTGGGTCGCCGATGACGTTTCCGGGCTTCGGACACTACGGGATATTTAACACATTTTGTGCGTTTCTCTTTCGTGGTTTTTTTCCGATAAATAATTACTAAATTATGCAATTTCACGACGAGGCACACCAAAACAAAATTATTGTATATACAGATATTTATAATTTCATCATCACGAAAAAATACTCTTTAAGCAACAATAATTTACATTAGCAGTAAAGTGTTAAGAAGTGACAGTAGATAGTGTCCAAAAATAAAAATTCGATTTCACTGAAGAAGCGCAGGCAATTCATTGAAATTGAAATTATATTACAAACAGCTTGCAGAACAAATTAAACCACCTGTCTTCCAAGTGTGGTGCTTGAAGAAGAAATTACCGTAGAAAATTTCTATTGACAATCTACAATTTCTGCAAATGCAGTTTTAAATTAGCATAACTTTTGAAATAATTTATGTTTGCAATATTTAATAATACGGGACTACAAAAACAGTTTTTTTTTAATTAATAATAAAAGATAATGGGTGATAATAACTTGGCAAAAAATTACTTAATAACACGTACATACAATGGTCTGCCATTTCAATGTTTTTTTTTTCTTATTCTTCACTTTTTTTACCAAATTACTGAGATTTTGCAAATTCAAATTCAAATCTTTCCGAAAATCTCTCTGCTTTGTTGTCAGTTTTGGAAAAAATGTGTATACAAAAGTCTGAATAATCCACATTTTGTATACAGGCTGCGCCAGAACTCGCGTCCCAGAGAAAATTTTTAAGTAAGGTAAGATATCAGGAACATGAAAAAAATGTTTAAAAAATTCTCTGTCAAAAAATTTTATTTTGTAATTTATTTTTTGACATTTGACATTTTTTTATATCTATTTAATGATACTGATGATCTTGTTTTTTTACAATTATTTAGTAAAGGGACAAAAATTTTGCCAATAAAAGCCACAAATAACATAATTTAGGATGCAGCTTCCTTGTTTCCTCTTTTCATAGCCTATAGCAAAAAACTTGGAAAATTATTTTTCCAACAGAAATAGAGTGCATAACTTCGAAATTTTTATAGATAGAATTTTTTTAAATTTTTTCCACGATCTTGGTACCTTACCCTACATAGCATTTTTCTTTGGGGCGCGAATTCTGGCGCACCCTGTATCTAGAATGGTCCAAATATTATCAATAGAAATATTCCGAGTGCATGCCAAATTGTCAATAATTTGTCGAGTGCACGAGACAAAATTAGAATCAATTTTACATGCACGAGAGGTATTTTGCAGACTATTTCCCGAACAAAGTTTACAAAAATAATATTTTCATTATGAGAAATTAAAAAAAAATCATTTGTGACAAGAAAAATTATGTCAATAAAATCATTCAAATGTATTTTTTCAACGTAGTACTTTTGTATTTTCTTATTTTATTGTTATGCAGTTGCAAATTTTGTAACGGTTATAAAAAATATCAAAAACTCTTGTTTTTGTTTTGTTTTTAACTTGTTAAAAGTTTCGTGGTGATATCAAACATATCAAAAATTGCTCAGCCCAGGGATCTAAACCCAAAGTTTTAAATGAATTATGTTGTGACAACAATGATTTGTAGAATGGAAGAAAGTAATGCCCGGCTTGACCGTCTACCAATTCCTTAAATATGACCATCTCCCAATCTCCGATTTCTCCACTACTACTGCAATGTTTATTATTATTCGTTGGAGATAAAAAAGGAATATTGCAGGTGATACTCCATGATTTAATGAAATAAAAAAAGTTTCCTGAAAGTGGAATGACATCATCACTTGACTAATTTGCATTAGAAATGATCGGAATTTGATGATTGGTTCAAAAGTGTTAAATTACTTTTGTGGCCAGAATATGAACAGAAATTCATAGATGACCTCTCTGAAAGGGAAAGCTTTTAACCAATCAAATTGTGGACTATACCAGTAAAATACTCCGTTCCCGCCTCAAATCTAGGTTAATTGTGAACGAATATACGCGGATCGCTGTTTTATGGTGAGAGACCACATTTCACTTTTACTACGTATAGAAAAGATGAGTAGGAAGAGAATACGTATTATATTACCATAAAACCGTTTTGTTTTTCCCAAAATGAACCCATTATTAGAGAATATTTTACAACTAGAGTTACAATTTTTGTTTCATTAACAGAAAAGTTATCCATTTTTAAAAATCAGCTACTTCACAGCATTAATTTACAGTTGAATTTGATAATTTTGCATGATGTTAATGTTTTAATTGGTAACATGTTAAACTGTTCTTGTTTTAATTTTTATTAAAAATCAGCCCGGCGCCTCCACCATTTTTATGCCACTGATGTTTTTAACTCGTTTTTTGTGGCAGGTTTTTAGAGGCAGGTAGAATATATCATAATTTGGTTCTCGATTAATTAAATACAATATGAGAAACACTCTTGAACAACGAAAAACTACTGATTTTTATAGCTCTTTACTAGCCTAAAAAATTATCACAAAAGAACCACTTTTGGGCGAATGTTTCACATAGAGCGGGTAGTGGTTTTAAAGAATTTTTTGATTTTGGCCCGTTTTTTGATGTATCCATCACACAATGTTTCTCCTAGTGGGTGAGGTTCTGTACTCCGTATTTCAGAAGTGTATTGTTGGCTGCCTACGCATCAATTAAATTCTAACCTATATTTGTCAAATTATGGCATTATTATTATGACCAAGAAATAATTAAAATACAAAACAATGGCATTTACTTTGTGGAACCTGTTTGAGGCATCAATTCTCTGTTTAAATGCAATTTGCATTTTACACGAGGAACGTTTTTTAGCTAAAAGTGAGTAAAGATGACGTGTAACATAACCTTATACTTTTTTTAGATTTAAATTTTAAATAATATTTATAAATTACCTAGGACTTGTGTACGGAGTTTTGTTTTGTTTTAGTTGGTTGGAGTTCAAAGAGTCCCAATGTTCATGGCTTTGGGGAAAATCCCTCAGCCAAATCTCAAATTTTGAATTTGGTGCATTCAATTAGGACTGTAGCAAGAAGTATGACGGTTTTCTTCTTCATTATAGTGTATTAATGATTATTTGTTTTAGTTCCATTGATATTTCTCAACATACTTACTATCGTCATTAAGTTAATATTAGGTTAATTATGTATTAAAAAAACTGTTTCTGTACTTGTTTTATAAATTAATAAATGAATTATTTACTATAATTTAGCTTTATTGCTATAGCAATACTTGCAAACCTAAAAAATGGCTTTTTGCTATTATTTCTAGGCTACATAAATTTTTGCTTTTTTACAATTTAATCCAAGACTTTAAATTAGGTTGGATAATGAAAACAGCAATTTCTTTAACATACTATTGTTACTAGAACTTTTTTCTAATAAATAATAAACATTTATTACCATAGCGTGACTTCTAAGAAAAGTGGAATTTCTTTAAATCGTGTGTGTATCTTAATCATGCAATAATTAAATAAAAGAATATAGAAAATATAATAAGTTAAAATTAAAATATTCTAACGAATTTGTTGACTACTTTTTTTTACAAATAATTTATTTTTTTATAACGCCATTATTTTCAGTTATTTAACATTTGTTAATTCCACTTCTACAAAATGTAAGTCTAAAATGTTACAAACATTTTTAGTCATTTCATAAGAAAGAACCTGATTTACTTTTAATAAACTACTAAGAAAATTAAAACCAACTCTAATACCTACTTCTTTATCTACTATAAGCTTCAAGGACATTTACTTCTAATTAAAAAAAAGAATGTTAACATGTTTTTTGTCACAAATCCGACGCAAAAGAAGAAGAAAATGACAAATCAATAAAATCAGGTAAAGTATCAAAACTACTACAGTGGTACTTAAAACTCTTAAACATAATTAATGTAAATTTCACCCGGCATTTTGGAATAGAAGTTTGAGCGAACATAATTTATACCTACAAAAAAAAAAAAAAGAAAACTAACAAGGTCCTGCACCTATATTATCATTTTAGCCCTTAATAATCTATTAGTACAGTAGGTACCACTGTAATGGCGAAAGTACTTTAGCATTATTTGCACCACCTGCGTTTTAATCTACAATTCAACCCGGAAGTGGTGTAAATGACCCATTAGCAACAACATTTATCATAATTGCAAAACAGCTGGTATTCACAACTGCCAAATACTTCTTTTTATCCATACTTTTCAATACAGTTATAAACCAGCTGGCGTTTTCGGTACTAGGGTAGGGTAGGACGAGGCAGTGATGCCGTTAATTCCACTAGTCGAAATTACAACCTCGCATTGTCTGTTTCGAAGTTGTACTGTACGCCTCGTGTTTCGCATATCAAACACACGTGTTTTAAAAAATATGTAATAATGTATCAAGTTTTGTATTTTGTTCAAAATGTGAATTTGTTGAAATTGTAATAGTGTAGTGTGTTATTTTTTGTCTGTTTTAACGGTTGAGTGGATAAGTCTGTTATCAGGTAGCTAATTTCTCTTAAATTTTTGTTTAGATAAAGTGGACAATTATGTATTTTATTAAAACGAGTGAATTTATTATGTGTAATCTTGTGACAAAGATACTATGCTAAGAGGATTTATTTATCGAGATGCAATCAAAAAGTGTCATCTTTTTGTCTTTTTGTTTTCTCTTGATTTCATAAATTAATAACAAATTATACGAGGGTATTAATCCATGTTAGTTTTTCTCTAATATACTGCTCTCAAATTATTTACCTATTTCCTTTCTAATTAATTAGTAGGATTTTAAACAGTTTTTAGGAATTCGTTAATGTGTTAAATTCGTTAAATTAATCAACAAAATTGTCTTTAACTTTTTTACAATTGTTTTATTTCATTTTATAATCTTATAATTCAGTGTAAATAAGTGTTTATAGTACAGTTGTTCGTCTTTGAATTTCTTAAGTTAAACAAAATTCTGAGTAAACATATAACAAAAAAGTATTTACTTAGGTTGTACGAGTATATTAGAAAATGTCTCTTATTAGGGCCGGTTTAGAGAACATTTATTAATGCAATTAAATTTTAATTAGCGATTAATTTGACATTTGGCTCTGCAGTAAATGACAACATGATGACAACTTAATATAAACGATTAGTTTAAACCTGAATTAAAATTTAATCAGCCCTTAAGAGCCTCAACAGTGAAATCAGATATTAATCAACCAGAATACAAAAATAGTGAACAAAGAGAATTCATTTTGATTCAGAATTTTCGAATTATGTTGCGATTTATTTTGCACTGCCAAACGTCAAATTAATCTTCAGGAAAGGTACAAAAATTTTAGCAATTAGAGCCAGAAATAACATTCAACATTGTTACAATAATTCTGGATATAAAGCTTCTTTGTTTCCTCTACTAATAGTCTGCAGTAAAAAAAAACATTAAAATTTTTTTTCCAACAGAAATAGAGTCAAAGTGCAAAATTTAAACTCCCATAATTTCGAAACTCTTATACATTAGATAGTTTTTTTTTAACATTTTTTCCGTATTTCTAGTATTTTATCCTACTTGGCCTTTTTTTCTGTATTGTTTTATTCACAATCATCTTCTTTAAAGAATAGAAAACCAATAAAGAATTTATCAAATTTTGAAAAACCTGATGTATGACAGTTCAGGTTGGGAAGTGGTCACTTCCTTATCAGTTTTCGGGTAGGGAAGTGGCCATTTCCTAATCTAAAAAGTCATTACATATCAACTGATAATGAAGTTACTATTTCCCAACCTGAAGTTTATATTTCATATAACTTGCTAAATGAAGTTGAAATGTCATATTTTTCAACCCTTTCATATGCAAGATAATTTGATTATTACTTTAAGATTGTGATCAAAAAAAAATTAAAAATTTGTGTACAAAATTATACAATACTAACTTAATACCGTATAATGCTTATCACTTGAAGATATTTTGTAATATACAGGTGTCTTCGAAATGACTCATAATACAAACTTTTGTAAATAACATATTTTTTTCATAAATCTTAAGTTACTCAAAACTCTTTAAAAATTAAAAAAAAACAATCATTTACATGATACTAACCCACTGCATCATACAAATGACTATGTTTTCTTACTACGTATAGCTTAAAGTTTGGACTTTTCAAGTAGTGAAATAGTTATTTTTATTTATACAATGTGATTAAAAAGACTTTCTATCAAGTAAGCGTATTAGTTGAGGACGTATGTTGTAGGTATGCCAAAGCTTTTGTTGTAGATATGTCAAAAAATTATTTTACAAAAATTGAAATATCAATCTAAGAAAGTTGAATTATTTTATCCTGAAATGGGATGTTCTTGATGTTTATTCTTACAAGTTGAACATTAGGGATCTCTTACAAATTGATATAAAAATTATTTTGACGTTTCTCAGTTGTCATTACAGCTGTATTAAATGTGTGAAACAACTCTTTTCTTAATCGTTTTACATACATGTATTTATTTCATAAACTAAGCTAAAACTAAAAGTAAAAACTAAGGCTGCTTCATTTTTAACAATATACCTACATCTCGCTCTTTTGCACTAAAATGTCACAGGTGCAATAAACACCCTAAAACTTATAAGCAAAAACACAAAAATGAATGAGGAAAAGTACAAACAAGTATTTTAAGTGAAATTTTGCAATAACTTCACTTTTTGAAGTGTCCGATTTATCTCAGAGATAAAATGCAAGGACATGGAATTTACAGAGCGGAGTGCACAAACAAAGATGAATCCTGGTTTAGATACATCAGCTTTGGAAACTGAACCTACAGACAACAAAGCAGTTTTTTTTTACCTGTAGCCCCTAAACATTTAAATTATGCTATGGAAATAATGTTTTCGTGGAAAACTACTATTAAAAGTACTAAAATGGGGTATTAAAAAATCAGTAGTTTTTGTAATAACGCGCAATTCGATTTAAAAAAGTAAACAGTGCGTTTTTTAGTGACATTTTTAAATATTTGTGATTTGAAAATCTTCTGTGTAGATATACCTACAGATATAAAATTAATATCACTGTTAATTATCCACTCACGTGGTTGCCCTTTTTGTTACCAAACTTGAATTTCAATTCACTTTTTAATGAATCTGTTGAATCTGTCGCATTTTAAAAAGAAGAATGTTTTAAAGAAAAAACAATTGCGTTTTATTCTGTGGCCGAATAATTTTGCTTTTTACTGTACGCATATCTAAGCAAATTTTATTGTTATTACATTTTAAATGTGGTAGGTAATAAAACTTTATCTCTTTTCATTTCCTTATTTACGTTTTTAATTTCACTGTTGAGATTTTTTGTGATAGTAAAAACAACTGAAAATACTTACTGTCACCAATGAACAATGCATATTGTCATAAGTATTTAACCAAATCAAGTAACTATAGTTTGCATTTTATGCAAAAAAGAGAAATCAATATCAATTGAATTGCACGAGAAAGTGTTTTGAAAGTCAATTATTTATATCAGGAACAAATATTTCAATGAATGTATTTTGACAGCGATACAACAGGAATGTTATTTTAAAATTTGCACCACCCTGTATACCATTTCTAACACCTAAAGTCTGTTTTTTTTTAATGGAAATGCCAAACAGTCTTAACGTTGGCACCACTAGTAAATTCATTCATGGTAATTTTAGTAAAGGAAGTTGGCAGTTCCGGTTTTTTGAATTAAGTTGAAAACAGTGTCATTAAACTTCAACACAAAAACGTCTAAGAAAATTTAGAGACGAAACACCAAAAAAAGGAACAAATTCGGTACCACTAACAGTTTTTAGAAATTTGGAAACGAATAGTTCGCAAGCAGGAGGTTAGAAAAAGGGCAATTTGTAATGCAGTTGCTAAACATTCTCAATTTTTAGTAAAAATTGACAAGACTACAAAATAAACACGAATGAGAAAGAACCACGGAAAGAACGCAATTAAATTAGTGTCTTGTGCATCGTTTTTGAGGAACGAGTTGAAAAAGTAACAATTTTGAAACTAAAGCTGAAGAAGAATTTATAAAATGCATCAACTTTGAGCTCATTTCAATAAATTACACAAAATTTATTGCCATCATCATAATAACTACTTGTATCGTTTGCTAAATAAATATTTTCTGAATATACATCCTTTTTTTTCAAAGTTTTTGTAGCAAGAACCTCATTTGTGTCCACAACATTGTACTTACTTGCGGTGTCTTTCTATCAAAATTATTAGCACTGAATTTTGTCTTTAGACCTTAGGTAATGACGTCTGACCTCAGGTATTCAATTATAGCGCTTTCAAAGAGCAAACAGGCACACAAGATTCATAAATGTCAAAATTTTGACAACATCTCAATTTGAAAACATAACCATAATTTTTTAACAAAATTTCTAGAGACAAAAACAAAGAGCAAACAATGCTACCAATTTTTTCACCAAAATTTTGACTTGGTAATTTCCATTTAAAAAAAAACAGACTATACGTTTTTCAAACATCCAATCAATATCTGATAACAGTAACTCGGTACAATAATAAATAATTGTCAATAAATGATAATTTATGGCATTCTTTCATTACTTTTAATTGTTATAAAAACCGGTGTTTACTTGTTTAATTTTCCAGAACAATGTTTTGGTTATCTGAAGAATCAAAATTTACTAGGTTTCACGCATTTGGTGATCATTGATCAATTTCTTGTGACGCTTGAGCTTCCTCAAAGTGTGAAGTACGCACTCATACCGTCTAATAATAGGTTCAACAAATAGTTGATTCACAGGTTGATTGCAAGGATAAAATTCCCGCTATTTGGTTAGTCAATCATTGAACAGAGTTCAAAATTTACTCCGATGTCGACACAATATCGCAAAAATATCTTCTGAGAGTTTTTCTTAGGCTACAGATGGTTTCAAAAAATCTGTCCACATTAGTTTTTTCGATCTTGAGCAAGCCAAAAAAAATGGCTTTATTTTCCCTTCAATCCAACTCTTGGCTCTTAGGCCAATTTAAAGTTAAATATTTACACAGATTTGCTATTTCTGGCAAAATGCTTGTTTTCTACTCACTAGATTGCACGATAAGTAATTACCAACACTTATAATCCATCATTGTGACAGTTTAATCAAGTACAATGGTTAAGAAGAAATTTTGATTTTAATATTATAAATGTCACATATACCTATGATAATAATCGATAAATTTTTATTTAAAGAGTCTTGAAACTATTTTTAACCTATTTCCGCTCAAATTGGGAGATAAGATCACTATAATAAATGTGATAATTGCTGTGATTTTGTTCATTTGTTTCCAGTGATCGCCATGTCTGAAAGAAACGGGGGTGCTACAGTGCCTCGAAGTGACACCGATGACGTCGAATTGAGGAACTTGTCATCTGATAACAGTGACAAAAGGACGCGGTTTCAAGTGAATAGAGTACGAAGTGAAAGCCACAATACGGACAAAGATGGAAAGGATTCCGTCGGTATTCTCACAGAGGATGATAACACTGACGATGACGATTTGCATTCGGTCACAGATAGGACACGACTCAACTCGGAGTATGCGAAGAGTTTCCGGTGAGTTTTAGTGGAAATGTTAATAACCTAGTGATTTTCCAGTCTTATGTTGATAAAATTTTGTTCCTTGAAAAGGTTTTGGTGGTTTCCCGCAATACAATACAACAAAGGAATTTGTTGTATTTTTAAACATATTTTGTGAAATTACAATAAAGTATTTATTATTATTTATAAATTATTATTGTTAGGTGCATTGTTGCATAAATTGATGTTGAAATTGTTCTCATCTTTTTTCTTCAGCTTAATTGAGAGATTTGTTAGAAATATCGCTTTACTCAGATTTTTTTTATTATATTATAAACCACATTCGAAAAAATTTAAAACAATAAATTATTAATATTGAAATTAACACACTCGGGAGTTGAGCGACAAAATTATGGAATAATCTTATTACAACTAAAAATATTTGGTTTTGAGAAAAATACTCAAACAGATCAATTTTATTTTAACGAATTTAAACTTGATTTAAAATTTTACACTTTTTGGTTTTTGAGTAATGACGTTAACGTTTTTTTTTTAATGGAAATTATTTTTTAGCTAATTCGACAGATCTTTTAACTGTCGAAGTAACAACACCAAAATATTAAAGATTACATAGTTTTCGAAAAAAATTCATGCAAAAACTGAAACAATATCAACAAAAAAACAAACATACAATTTTAAATCAAGTTGAGAATTTTGCATTTTTTAAAAAGAAAATTGACCTGTCAAAACAAAATATTTTCAGTTTTAATAAATAAAATTAATCCATAATTTTGCCGTTCACTGTATTTGATTATTTTAGCTATTGCATCTCCATTTTTTTTGCATTTTCAGCACTGGTTATTTTCCTTGTTTTTTTTTAATCTTTTATGCACCCGTTGAAATAAGAATTTCTGAAATGAAATTGGAATTATACGGTTTTTACAAATTTTGGTTAAACGTACATTTGAAACCAATTTTCTTCAATTTTCCACAAAATAACTGTTGTCGACTTAACAAATCTTAAGACTAGTCCGGTAACGGGTAAATAATAGGATGTGTTTTTTTGAAAAAGAAGAAAAAATTGTCCAGCACTAGAAAAATGTTTTTTGTTTTGTTTCTTGTAGTCCGTTATAGAATTTTACCACAATCATCATTATCGATATTTTTTGTATTTATGAATTTGTTACATTTTAACAATCATTGAAAAGTGTTAATTGCTGTTTTAGAAATGCTATTATTTATTAAAAAAACACAAACATGCATCTAATATACATTACTTTTTGTAGTAGACTAGAGTAGGCTATGGAAATTTGGTTGTGGCTTTGGTCTAAAACAAAAATTAATGTATTATATTAAAAAAAAATTATATGTATTAAAAAAATTAGATAAAACATGTATTTGATTTCATTCACAATTACTTATTTACTTTATATATCGATAAGATATTTGAGGTTTTTCCGTAATTATGGAAAATTTGAAGCACCTATGAATTATACTTTTTGGATTTCATATTGAAAATTACCTACTTATATTTATTATAAAACTTCTAGTTAAAAACTGGTCTAACTTTTTTGATAGTTTGTTGTTAATTTGGCCACAATCTTGCTACACTAAATACAAACGCATATTTGGCATTCAATGCGAATTTTTATTTTTCCTAAAGCAACTAAATAAAAAGCAGAATTTTCTTTTTCCTTGATTACATGTCAAGTCTTCATTAATGAGAAATCAAGATTATAAGACATGGTTTTTGTGTATTGACCTCAAGTTTGCTAAGTTTACTGACCTTAGTGAATAGGAAAGTTTTTGGTTCTGAACTGTATCTCATGAGATACTTTTATAATTATTGAATAATTAAAATTAGGCGTTACATAATAATCCGAGCACTTTTTTCTATAACATTTAAGAACTAACAATGAATTAATTAAAAGAGATAATTAGTGATAGGTTAATATAGTTAACCTTGACATTTAACTTGTTTCTAGATATTTGTTATTAAGTTATTATTATTCGTGATAAACTGTAATAAATAATAAATTTTTAATTTCTTAAAGAAATCATCAATTTACCCTGTAAGGTCGTAATTTATACATTCATACCTAAATGTCGCAATGTCTAGCCTTTAAAAGTCTACGAGATAAGAAGATAACATAAGTTTTAAAGATACATTTAAAATGTCGTATTCATTATTATTGCATTTTACAAACTTAAAAAAAGATAAAGGTCGAATGGAAATATTTGAAATGTTATACACATGAGTATTTTTTCACAAAGTATCTATTGCAAATGTTTTTAATTTTTCTTTTATAGTACGTTTATATTACAATGTTTGTAAATAAATTTCAATCAAAATCTAATTATAACGTATTATGTAATAACAGAAATTTACCATTTCAGTTTTTTGTTTCAACACTTTTGTTAGCATAGTAGACACAATAAATAAACGATTCAACTTCAAACAAAAAATTCTGCTATGTAATTATTTTAATTAAAAATGTTTTTCCAAGTTGCAAAATCATCGATTCGATGGAATAATTATTAGAAAATTGAAGTATATTTTACTGAAAACAAGATAATTGCTCTGTAATTACGGATGTTGTGGTAGGTTATTCCATAACCACAATAACGTAAACTTCTTTTAATATTTATTGTTTCCGGTGTGGATATGTAAATTATGCAGGGTGGTTTTGAAATAATAGGCAATTTTTTTTAGATTATTACATATACAGGGTGATTTAAAAAAACTGTTGAATGATCTGAACAGACAAAAACTTAACCAATTTTTTGTCATGGGAACTTTTAACTCAGTTGGATGTCCTTTATCACTACCCAAGAGTTGGTCCCATACTTTTTAATCACCCTGTAGAATAAAAAAGTCTAAACAAACTCTCACCGTAACTGAGAAAAAATATGACTTTCTGTCTCGCAATTGTGTTTTAATCTAAATTCTACGTTGTATACTAATGTTTGATTAAAAAACGCATTTTCCAAAACGTATTGAGTAAAAATTTTACATTGAAATAAACATATTACGTGAAATATAGAATGAACACGGTTTTTTTTTACGATGTGAGTTAGGTAAATTTTTATTAAGACTTTATTGATATGTCATGAATTATGATCAAAACTCTGTAATTTGAGTCTGTTATTTCAAAACTATCCTGAATACTTTTATAGTTTTTTTTTATAAACTTACTAATTTATTTAATTACGATTTATTTTTAGACACTTGACACGAGAGGCTTTACCGAGACTAGACAACTACAGAAACATAATGTCAATACAAGCTGCAAACAGACCAACTCTTGATGAACTTCACAATGCCACTCTACCCAACAAGGTAAAGTAAAAAAAAAAATTAAAAAATTCTGTCTACAAAAATTTCAAAGTTATGAGTTTAAATTTTGCACTTTGACTTTATTTATTTCTGTTGGAAAAATAATTTTCAATTTTTCTTTTACTACAAGCTATTAGAAGTGGAAACAAGGAAGCTGTATCCTAAATTGTAAATCAGTATTATTAAAATGATATAAAAAATGTCAAATGTCATTTTTTTTTGACAGATACAATTTTTTAAACATTTTTCCATATTCCTGGTATCTTATCTTATTTGAAGTTTTTCTCTGGGGCGCGAGTTCTGACACACCCTGTATAGTATTCCAAATCGCGATTTCAGAAAAAATTTAATGTGTGATATTCTGAACTCCCGCTAATTTGTGCCTTAACAAATAACTGTTTTGCTAATAGTTAATTCATAGCAACTGATGTAAAATTATTGATGCTCCTTTAAGTGACTTTCTTTTAATTGGCTTAAATTCCAATTGGCTTTTCATGACATCCTCTCACGTATACTTAAATGGCACAGAACCAGTCACGCTACAACTAATTAATTATTTACAACAATTTCGTAACCACCCATTGTGAATTATCAATTCAAAATCGTTGATGCGAAATTATTCCGAAACAATAGCTATTCATTCGTTGCATACGGTAATGGGTTTTTCAATGGTTTAATGCGTGGAGGACTTTCGGACCCAATAACATTTTTTAACACGGCGAGTATTATAATTTATGTCTTAATGATAAAAACATAAAAAATACATAATAGATTAAGATCGAATTCTACAAACTAACGTGAAAAAAGCTAGTTAAAAAATAGCCTTTGTAAAACTTAAGCATTAAGATTCTGACTCATTTACTGATTTAGCATTGTTTTACACTTCAAGGTGTTTCAACCATCTTATTTGAATTATCAGGACCTAAAATGAACAAGTGGAAAATTTAAATAAATGACATTTTACATTTGAGGAGTTTTTTAATAGTAATTTACGTTATAAGTCCGGTAAGTTAGATATTACGGGACTTTTACTTATTTATCGGCTTTGATAACGTAAAAGCTCAGTTTCCAGAATCAAAATGGGGAAAAAATAATCAAACTCAAATTTCTAAATTCAGCGCTTCTAAATTATTCATGGGAATAACATTTAATAAATTATATTGATTTTTGATATCACATTAAACGAGCTTTTTTCTTGAACCTTCTATAAGTGTTAAAAATTTACATTTTATTTTTTTATTAAGAAATTATAAAAGGTCAAAGTTGATGCAATGACAGAGTTGCTAAGTTTTTGTCATTTGATGGGTTTGCAATCTTGGTAATCTTTCATTAATTATTTCCCGACCACGGGATGTAATGACAAATCTCCCGACTTAAAAAAGGTTAGGAATTGCGATTGTGAATAAACAAATTATAATATCGATCAAAGTGAAAAATTCGTTGTTGTTTATTTCTTTATCAAATTTTATGAAGTGTATCGCATGAGTTTTTTAGTGCTTCTGCAACAAATTAAAGTTTATTATGTGTTAGAACCGCAACACCTATTCTTCAAAAAATTAATAAATCGTATATGGTCAGCCACGTGTGCTTAAAACGGTGTTTTACTAAAGCGGTTATTGTTGGTTGTTTAATTTAATTATTTGCACTTGTAATGTCTAATTTACAGCACATGTTTAAAGTACTAAATAAATATTTATTTGCGGCAATCCTTTCAACAATTGTTGATTTTTACAATGTAGGCTTTGACGTTATTGTCATCATTTATTGTTTTCTTGAACAATGTCCCTTATGTAAAAAATATACAGAGTGAGTCAGCTCAAGTAAAAAACAAGCTGGAGAATTTAGTCTTTAATTTAAAGAATTCGTTATTGAAATATCTTTTTGGTCAATGAAAATGAGTCACCCTGTACTACTTACACCTTATAATTAAATCGGGTAAAACGTGAGCGATAAAATGAGATGTGGTCTGTCCTTGTGCTGGATTATGCGATAAGTATATAAATTACCGACAACCAATATCCAATTATAGTTGTAGTAGGTCCCGAAAGGAGAGTAAGTTAATACTTAGTCGGTAACAAAGATATATGACATCAATTTACCAATTGTTTTTAATATGAGTACGATTATCTTTAGTATTTTTATTTGGAAAGTTGTCCAAGAAATTTTATTTTTAAACGAATAACAATTAAATCAATTTTGCTTTCCGGAACCTGTCTATACAGGGTGCGCCAGAACTCGCGAGAAAAATGCCATATAAAGTAAAATACCAGGAATATGGAAAAATGTTAAAAAAATTTTATCGATAAAAATTTCAAAGTTATGAGACTTTAAATTTGCACTTTGATTCTATTTATTTGGAAAAATAATTTTCCAAACTTTTTTGCTACACATAAGAGGAAACAAGGAAGCTCTATCCTAAATTGTAACTCTCTTCAATGTTATTTGTCGCTTTTATTGGCAAATTTTGGTACCTTTACTAAATGATTGTAAAAAAACATATACAAGATCATCATTAAATAGACATAAAAAAATGTCAAATGTCAAAAAATAAATGTCGAAATTTTTTTGACAGATACAATTTTTTAAACATTTTTCCATGTTCCTATCTTATCTTACTTGAAATTTTTCTCTGGGGCGCAAGTTCTGGCGCACCCTGTATAACTGCCTCCTACACTCGATTAAATGTACGATCGCAAATTTTCAATATGTATATAAATTTGAAAAGATAAAGACAAACAAAACATAAATATTCGAAACACTATTATTATTAAAAGTTTGTAATTTCTGACATAAAAATTTCCACTAATTTTGTGTGGAAAAAAATTCCAAAATTCCAAATCAACTTGTTTGGTAGTTATAGCTAATTTGTGTTTCATGATTTCTGATGAAAATAATAATTTACTATTTATTCACCGTCACGAGGGTGACCGAATTCTGCATTGGATCAAGTTTCAAGTTTTCAATATCCAATTTAAATTTTTTTCTAAGATTTTTTGCATCAGATTTGAAGGTTGTGATCCGCGTTTTTATTTCTTCTTGTAAACACGTAAGGAATTTAGAATTTTGTGTAAAAAAGACAAGTTGGAAATAATGAATAAAATGAAGATCGAAATGTTGACATTCTTCTCTTCTGTCTCCACATTCTTCAATCTTGCCAACCTAATTACAGAATCACAGATTTAGAAAAACATTTTAAATTTAATACTGTGATCTAATATTAGCATCGAAACTATTATTATCTGAATACAATGGGTACCTATGACTTATCTTTCGTTTTATTGAAGCCATGAACCTCAATTGTAAATGTTCCACTATTACAATCGTCAGAAATAATATAAAACAGGATAAAATACTTTGATTTCTCCTACTGATTATTATCAAAGCTGATTTAATAAATATAATTAGTGATCCGGCATTCACAACAAGCTTATCTAACAAACATTTTAAAAGATTCGAGACTAACAAGGTTTGGATTTATCTTGATTTTGATTGCTATTATTATATTAATGATTGTTAACTAAAATTTATTATCGTATTTATCTTTGAAATTCATTTTCGTCCCAAATATTTGACAATTAAGAGATTAATAGCTGTTAACCTCTATCAAATCCAATAAATTAATTGACCTGTTGGTTAGTCATGAAACTATTTTACAATTAATACAATATTTAATTTAAGAAACAGTTTTATCCGTAATTGGAGTTAATTAAGTACCTACAGTGTTAAATTTGTTTCAACTCATGCGATTTTTGGGCCACACTAATTAATTTCAATTAGGTGTTTTACAAGTTTTTTTAAATTACATGAATTTTATTTCTTACAAGTATGAAAAAAGCAACAAAATTCAGTTAGTTTGTGGCTTTAACTTTTAATTAAATCTATTTTTAGCATCTTGTTAATGCATGTAGGGTGTCATCTATCGATTGTACTTACCTGTATCAATTTGAGGAATTTGAAAAGCATTTCTAATCTTAAAATTGAATAATTTTTGTAGGATTTCCACGTATTATAAATGTTTTAGTGATATATTTTGTATTAATTAAAATAAGTATTGAGCTATTTCATCAGAAATAGGTACTATTAACTCCGAAATACTGTTCTCTTTTGTTAGATGAAAAATTGTTGTCAAACCTGAAAATCACTTACGAAAAACTGACAGAAATTACACTAGAGAGCATAACTACCTGCAAATTGTAAAGAGTTTGATTTATTTATAAAAGTAATTGAGTTTTTTATTGGTGCATAATAAATAATAACATCAAATTTAATTTTCAACATATATCAATAAATTACAATGAGTTGTTAAGATTAACTAAAAACTCGTAAAGAACATTCCTTTCCTAGCTTACAAAAAGAAAAAACTTACGAAAAACTGACAGAAATTACACTAGAGAGCATAACTACCTGCAAATTGTAAAGATTTTGATTTATTTATAAAAGTAATTGAGTTTTTTATTGGTGCATAATAAATAATTACATCAAATTTAATTTTCAACATATATCAATAAATTACAATGAGTTGTTAAGATTAACTAAAAACTCGTAAAGAACATTCCTTTCCTAGCTTACAAAAAGAAAAAACGAAGAAAAGAGAATCTAAATTTATGAAAATTTTTTCTGTAAGAGTGAGAAATACATGAAAAATTTGTAAAACTATGACTTTGACCACTGGAGAATAAAAAATGAATAAATAAAAGTAAAAACTTTGTTCATCAAAAACTAAAGACACATCCCATCAGAAAGAAATAATTTCTTTTGTTAAAAAACCTTAGAACATGTCATGAATAGCTTTTATCAAAAGGAATATCATATCTTTACGTTCATTGTTTTTTGTAGACATTGTCGACACAGCAAATAATTGTAACACTAATACATATATACAAAGTGAAACATTTAATTAAATAAATTTCTGTAACACCTAGCAGACAAGTCATGTCAATCTCCTCATTTTAATTGCGTAATTATTTAGAAAATGGCCATTGTTTAACGTCCTAATTCGTGCAAAAACTACTAATTGGCAAAAAATCTATTGTCTAAATGTGCTGATTTTGTTACATTATTTAGCGAATTTCTAATTAAGAGGGACCATAAAAATCATCCATTTGTAAAATGGCTTTACACAGTTGCACTAGTTCAAATACAAAAATTTGGCTGAATATCAACTACTATAAATGGACAACAATTCTAAAAAATTACCTACTTATGAATAGTTGAATTTATTTGACTTCAATTCGATAATGCAGGAATCTGTTTAAAAATTAGTCAGTCTTCCAATAAGTTTATTTAACTTGTCCTAAAAATTAATTTTTGTTAATCGAATGCTTTCTACAGGTTAGCGTTAGAGTTGGAGATTTCAAAACTAAGTACCTATAGGCATTACATTGCCCTCTTGTGAGCAGAAGTCTAAAGTTTTCGACACCTACAGCGAGATAAATTGGGGAAAATTGCGCGCGTAGTAGATAAAAGTTTTCCAAAATTTTCACGGGAAATTCTTTCAAATAGTGTCTAGTTGTTAAAAAACTAGTTTGGTTCAAGTTTGTCGTCATAACGTTTACAAAAACTGTAATGTTGCTCAAAGTGCTTTATTTTAGACGAAATCTTCGATTTAAGTAATTATTTCGTAAAAATACATACATTAATTTACAACGATTTTAAACTTAAAATTGAGAAATAGCACAAACTGATTTATTTTGTCCGCAAATTGGAATTTATGTATTAATTTTTTTGAAATACATTGATTTAGAGTGATTTCCTGGTTAAAACCGGGCAAAATTGGTTTGTAAATAGCTCAAATAACTTTTTTGGTAAAAAACTGCAGTCTAAGCATTTATTTTGTTAAAATACATTGATTTAAAATAATTTCGGGATTGAAACCGAGCAAAGAGCCATTAGAAATGGCTGAAATCGCGTTATTTTGGCAGAAAACTATGATTTAAGCATTTATTTTGAAAATACATTGATTTAAACTATTTCTAGTTTAAAAATGAACCATCGATTGGAAATAGCACAAATTGCTTTATTTAGGAAAAAAATTGGGATTTAAGCATTTACTTTGTTAAAATACATTGATTTAAATTGATTTTTGGCTTAAGGTTGAGTCAAATCGATTGGAAGGAAATAGCACAAAGTGTAGAAAGAACAATTACCACTTTTTCAAGCTTATATGAAGTTGATATTTTAACGAAATCTTTGATTTAATCGTAGAATCGTAGAACGACGATTTTAAACTTAAAATTAAGTCAAATCTATTGCTAATAGCACAAACTGTTTTTTACCCTCAAATTGGGATTTTCTGCATTAATTTTTTTGAAATACATTGATTTAAAATGATTTTCTGGTTAAAATCGAGCAAAATTGGTTTGGAAATATCTCAAACCGCTTTATTTTGACAAAAAAACTGCAATCTAAGCATTTATTTTGTTAAAATACATTGATTTAGAATAATTTCGGGATTGAAACCGAGCAAAGAGCCATTATAATTGGCTCAAATCGCTTTATTTTGGCAGAAAACTATGATTTAAGCATTTATTTTTAAAATACATTGATTTAGAACGATTTCTGGTTTAAAAATGAACCATATCGATTGGAAATAGCACAAATTGCTTTATTTGTTGAAATACATTGATTTAAATTGATTTTTGYCTCAAAATTGAGTCAAATCGATTGGAAGGAAATAACACAAAGTGTAGAAAGAACAATTACCACTTTTTCAAGCTTATATGAAGTTGATATTTTAACGAAATCTTTGATTTAATGTAGATTGTAGCACGACGATTTTAAAGTTAAAATTAAGCCAAATCTATTAGTAATAGCACAAACTGTTTTTTTACCCGCAAATTAGGATTTTATGTATTAATTTTTTTGAAATACATTGATTTAGAACGATTTTCTGGTTAAAACCGAGCAAAATTGGTTTGGAAATATCTCTAATCGCTTTGTTTTGGCAAAATACTGCAATCGCATTTATTTTGTATAATTGGCTCAAATCGCTTTATTTTGGCAGAAAACTATGATTTAAGCATTTATTTTTAAAATACATTGATTTAGAACGATTTCTGGTTTAAAAATGAACCATATCGATTGGAAATAGCACAAATTGCTTTATTTGTTGAAATACATTGATTTAAATTGATTTTTGYCTCAAAATTGAGTCAAATCGATTGGAAGGAAATAACACAAAGTGTAGAAAGAACAATTACCACTTTTTCAAGCTTATATGAAGTTGATATTTTAACGAAATCTTTGATTTAATGTAGATTGTAGCACGACGATTTTAAAGTTAAAATTAAGCCAAATCTATTAGTAATAGCACAAACTGTTTTTTTACCCGCAAATTAGGATTTTATGTATTAATTTTTTTGAAATACATTGATTTAGAACGATTTTCTGGTTAAAACCGAGCAAAATTAGTTTGGAAATATCTCTAATCGCTTTATTTTGGCAAAAAACTACCAAAGCATTTATTTTGTAAAATACATTAAAATCGCTTTATTTTGTCAGAAAACGGTGATTTACGCATTTATTTATAAAATACATTGATTTACAACGATTTCTGGTTTAAAAATGAACCATATCGATTGGAAATAGCACCAATTGCTTTATTTTYGCCGAAAATTGTGATTATTTAAGCATTTATTTCGAGCTTGATATTTTAACGAAATCTTTAAAAATTCGCTTCTTTGCTGTTATTGAATAGAGCATACGCTTTTCTTATTGTATCTCACATCACGAAATGCTTTTCCAGGGGACTTCCCTAACAAATATAAACGACAAATCTGGCGACATTGACGGTCAAATAAAATTCGGATGGATCCAAGGAGTCTTAATTCGATGTCTGCTCAACATTTGGGGTGTTATGCTTTTTCTCCGATTGTCCTGGGTTGTAGCTCAAGCTGGAGTAGGTAAGTGTGTTCAGATTTAAATACTTTTTCTTTAATCCTTGAATCCAGGCCAAGCTATTCTTCTTATTCTAACAACGACTGTGGTGACGTCCATAACAGCTTTATCCATGTCGGCCATCAGCACCAATGGTGTCATCAAAGGAGGTTGGTTTCAAATTACCCTTTAGTTGACTTTTTTTTACTATTGTTCAAACAGGAGGGACGTACTACATGATTTCACGCAGTTTAGGCCCGGAATTCGGAGGTTCAATCGGTCTTATTTTCTCTTTGGCTAATGCAGTGGCTTGTGCCATGTACGTGGTTGGTTTTTGCGAATCTCTCAATTCGTTACTTACAACACACCATCTCTTCATCATTGATGGAAGTGTTCAAGATGTCCGAATTATCGGTACTCTTACTATTGTAGCACTGACGCTAGTCGTTGTGATTGGAATGGAGTGGGAGGCAAAAGTGATAAATAATATTCTTTGTAGTTGGCGTCTAACTGAAGAAATTGCTTTTAGGCACAAGTCGGCCTTCTTGTAATCCTCCTAGTGGCTATTTTAGATTTTTTCATTGGAAGTTTCATCGGGCCGACGAAACAAGAATCGATCGACAAAGGATTTGTTGGCTACAACTGTAACTCAAGGGTAACAGAAGACGTTCAAAAATCAAACTTGTTTTCTTTTAGTAACTGTTTTACGCGAGAATTTTTATCCGGATTATAGAACATCGCAAGGTGTGAATCATAATTTCTTTACAGTTTTTGCTGTTTTTTTCCCGGCGGCTACTGGGATTTTAGCTGGGGCCAACATTTCCGGTGACCTTAAGGTTGTTTTCAACTTCTTTCTTATTATTTTTTATTTGTTTTTTTGCAGGATCCTCAGAAGAGTATCCCCAAAGGGACTCTCCTTGCAATTGCTATCACCACGTTGTCTTATATTTTAATGGCATTTATTTGTGGATTTACGGTGGTTAGAGACGCAACCGGTCCTTTGGACATCACCAGTGTAACACTCAACTTGACAAATGAAACTCTAGCTAATGTTACAAGTATTAATGTAACAAGTGTTAATGTTACAATTCCTGCGACGGGACCTTTTCAATTCGGTCTACACAACGATTTTCAAGTGGTGGAGTTGGTAGCTTGGTTCGGTCCAATTATCTACGCTGGTTGTTTTGCTGCTACTTTATCTTCGGCACTCGCTTCGCTCGTTTCGGCACCTAAAGTATTTCAGGCTTTGTGCAAAGATAAACTCTATCCAGGGATCGAATGGTTTGCCAAAGGCTATGGGAAAAATAACGAACCGATGAGAGGATATGTTCTTACTTTTGTTATAGCAGTTGGATTTATTTTAATAGGAGAATTGAATGTGATTGCTCCGTTGATATCAAACTTCTTCTTAGCTGCTTACACTTTGATCAATTTCTCGACGTTTCATGCCTCTTTGGCCAAACCGGTCGGCTGGAGACCCACATTTAAGGTACGTAAACCATCATGGTACAAAATGAACCGTTCCAAGAAAGATCACTATTTTTTGGAGTTTACATAATAAAACTACAGAGTGGTTATAAATGATTCTCATCTAGCCAGCTTTGGATTTTTTTTGCATGTAACTTTATTTGTGCCGCTCTGCTTTTTTGAAAGCTCTAGTTCTGTCATTAGTGTCACTTATAAATTATTGTTAATTAAATTTTTATTGTTTCAACCAATTTCCAATAATAATTGATAATAATGTATACTTTGGAAGAAAACAAGTTTATAATTGAAGTCTATTTTTGAAGTGGACGCTTAGTAAACGGCGATTTTTTAATTTTGAGTTACAACAAGTAGGTAGTACCCCTATTTTCGTAAAGCGGCATTTTTTATTTTACATGGAAAATTCACAGCTGGTTAGATGAAAATCATTTATAACCACTCTGTAGCTTTATTGTACCAGGCGAAAGAAAGTGTATGAAACCAAAGATTTTTTGCTTAAACTATCTATTTTTTGAAAAAATCTAATTTATACTATAAAAGTGTGACGTTTATAAAGAATGAAATTTTTCGATTTTTTTTGTTTTTGTTCTGCAAATTTTTTATTTTTATTTTTTCAAATGGCAATCCACTAGAAAACCTTTTTTACAAAGGCTATGATTTTTACCTATGTTTTTTTAGATTTTTATCGAATTTTTTTTATATGTGACCATTTTGAAAAAAAAACCTTTTTTACATATTTTTCATTTACTCCGTATTCTATCGACCATAACTATAGCTTAAAAAAGGTAAATCTTTGGCCTTACACAAAGAAAATTCTTTCAGAGTTAATCAGAAATTTCAAGTTGTGTCAAATTATTATCAAAAAAATGTCACATTAAACGAAACAGACAACAAAGAAGCTAAAAAAAGAAATTTCCTTTATGTTCTTGAAGGAATAAAAATACTTCTCTCATTTAAAGTACGAGTAGGTAGTGAGTATTGATTAATATAACAATAATTTATGATGAAACTAAAATAAAATAAATAGGAAAGAGAAACTAAAACGTAGAAAAGCAGAAAAATTAAAAAGTTACAACAGTAAGATTTATGTAACAAGCAAAATTGAAAAATTATGAAACAGGAAGAAGCCAAACAATAATTTAAAAAAATGAGTAAAAAATAATTTGGGAAAACATTACATTTTAATGACAAAGAAGATTTAATGAGGTTTTCAAAGTTTATATACAAATTTTGAACTACATTTAAAAGAAGTAAGACAAAAATATTGTCAGGAAAAATTAAAAACTAAAGTTTAAGAAAAACAAAAATTAAAACGGAAAATAAGAAGAAAAAAAATGTTAAAGGAGAGCTAAAATGAAGCTTTAAAAAAGAATGAACAGAAATGAGAAAATCGTATATTGGAGGAAAGATGAACATGAACAGAAGTAGTTAAAAACGCCCACTTAAAAGCGCGCTGTTTGAATACTGGTTTATCATTGGTGCATTTTTTTGATAAAGTCACAAGAAACACTAAAAATACATGCGTCAATGAATAATTTTGAAAGAATTAACCCGAAAACGTGAAAAAAAAATTATATTTATTTTAAATTGAATTTATTTTCAAGTTTAACACAAAATTTCGCTGTGATTTAAAAAGTGCCACTTTATAAAATCTAAATCTGATTAACCTCAAATGTTACTTTATTTCAATTGACAGATGTCACTGTTGACAGAACTATCTGATTGAAAAAGAATAGAGCGGCACAGAAAAATTTACATGTAAAGAAATTCTATAGGCGACTAAATCAAAATCATTTTAAAACATGCTGTATTTCTGTTCGTGAAATGAAATAAGTATAGAGTTAACAAAAATATTGGAGAAAGGAAGAAATTAAGAAGAAATGCCAAAAGTCCAGAACGTCAAAGTATTTTGCGTTTAAGCGACAAAAAAGCTGCTTCGCATACTGAGAATTTAGCGAAAACGTCAACATTTCTTGATGACAGTTTTCGAAAAAATTGTTTTATTGTTAAAAAATTGAGAAAACAAAATATTTTTTTCATTTATTTTAATTTGGGTACGTACAAAAATTGATAAATTATGTAAAAATAAAAATTACAATTATTATATTGTCACAAACTGGAAGTTTTACTTTAATAGCAATTTCACTTAAACTTACATTTGCTTTAATTTACGTATGCAAAATAAATGAAAGAAATAGGCGTTTCTAATAGTTTTTACTAAATTTGATTAACTATAAAAATTATAATAATTAAAATAAATGCCTTAAAGTAAAAAATAAATTAAATAATTCAAAGAATTATTAAGAAAATATGTGTTCACATAAAGAGAATATAGAACACGACAAAATAAAATAATATTAAAGTTAATGTTAATTTAGTCAGAAAAACGTTGAGTTAAACTAAAAATGCCGGATCCCAAATTTACATTTGTAATTAATTAGTTAATGCAGAAAAATTGCAACCAGTTTTATTTCGTTTAAGAATAATTTAATGACTTTTTTTTAGTACTACAACATGTGGTTAAGCCTCGCCGGCGCCATCCTTTGCGTCCTGGTCATGTTCTTGATTTCATGGTGGACAGCTTTAATAACCTTCGCCGCAGTCCTCGCCCTTTATTTGATAGTTTCCGTCCGAAAACCCGACGTTAATTGGGGCTCGACCACTCAGGCCCAAATTTACAAAAACGCCCTTCAATCAGTCCAACAATTGAACGCCGTTGAAGAACACGTCAAAAATTACAGACCACAAATTTTAGTTTTATCAGGAATGCCAAGTGCACGACCTGCTTTAGTCGACTTTGCATATTTGATCACGAAAAATCAGTCTTTGCTAGTGTGTGGACACATCAACACTGTAAAATAAAAACACACTAATTCAATAAAAAAAATAATTACGGGTGATTTTCAGAGTCGGTTGCATCAAAGAGTGCGAGATATGCTTAATTCCAAAGCGAATGGTTGGTTAAGGGCCCACAAATTGAGGGCTTTCTACATGCAAGTCGATGGGCAAAACTTCGAAGAAGGTTGCACTTCCTTACTTAAGGCTTGCGGTATAGGAAAATTGCGGCCCAATATTCTCCTAATGGGGCACAAATCTGATTGGCAGAAGTGCTCCAAGGAGGATCTCGAACAGTATTTCGGTGTTTTGCACAAAGCGTTAGATTTGCATTTGAGTGTTGGTATTTTGCGACTGCAAGAAGGCTTCGATTTCAGTCATCAAGACCCGAAAATCAAGAACAGCACTGAGTCTTTACCAAGAAATCAGTCCTACAGTCACATGTCTCAAGCCAGTAGTAATAGTGATCTTTCGGTGCCTAACACTCCCGTTTCGAAGAACCGGGAAGTGGTTAATGTTTGTCCCAGTGCTGAGGACTCGGCGAAGAAGCCCAAGTCAGTGGGGGGCTCTTTGAGTGAGATCGTCGTGGACGACTACGTTGACAGGGAGAGGATAAGTCAGATGTTTTTGTTCCAGAAGAAACAGAAACGGGGGGTTATTGACGTGTGGTGGCTATATGACGATGGAGGTATTCCTATCACCTAAAGTCTGTTTTTTTTTAATGGAAATCACCATGTCAAAGTTTTGGTGAAAAAGCACTAATTGCGTTCTTTCTCATTAATGTTTATTTTGTATTCTCTTCAATTTCTTGCTAAAAATTAGAAAATGTTTAGTGGTATCGAAATTGTCCTTATTTTTGTGTTTTCGTCTTTAAATTATCTTAGACGATTTTTTTTGTTTTCAAATTAAATCAAAACTACCAACCAGTGTTGCTAGCTCAAAACAATTAAATCCACCAGATCTGAGCCGAAAAGTCACCAGATTTACACCTATTTTCATCAGATTACAAGATTATATTATTTAATTTTTTTAATACTTTTGAAGATTCACGTTTTTTTACATAAATCTCGCGCAAATCTGCTCAAAAACGTGCTTAAACGCTCGAAAAATTCAAAAATAGCTAACGCTATTTCATTTAATCTAATTCAATATTTTTTTTGGATAGTTTTTAATTAAATTTTGCGAAATACCGGGTGACAAAAAATCTATTGGCAACACTGAATTAGTGGTAATCCTTCTAAATATCAATGTTTCAGGTGGTGGTAAAATCAGCAATCGCCCGTCACAAATGAATGACAATTGCCTATAAAAGTTTGACGTTTGAATTTGAAAGTCAAGGTTGCCAAATTAAATTTTAAATTTCGACAAATCATTTACAGTCATCCGATCTTTACATTTTCACTTGAAAAACATGACTTAATTATAAAAAATAATGACTTACTTTGATGTTTTTTGGTTTGTTTTAGCAAAATCTTGCAATTAACACCATTTTCGACAATATTTTGTATTTTTGTCCAATTTTTTTTGACACACTTTCACTCAAAAAGAGCTAAATCGAATGAAATAAACGAAATAACATCAAGTAAGATTTATTTTTGTTATGTTTAAGCGTGTTTTGACAATATCCTGCAAAATAAATGAATCTCTGGTTCAAAAACGAACTAAACGAGCGAGATACGCTAAAATGATATCAATTTCAATCTAATTTGGTAATTTTTCAGTCAGTTTTAGCAAAAATTTGAATGTATTTTGAAAACGTGCTGAAACACTGTAAAAATGCAAAAATAACACTAGTTTTGGCCTAATATGATAAATTTTCGGTTTGTTTGTTTTTGCAAAATAGTTCTGTTTCTGTCTAAAAACATACTAAAACGCTCAGAAATGAACAAAATAATGTACTTTTTCACCCATTTTAGCGATTTTTTTGCTTTGAGTGAAATATCATTTAGAAAAACCAAACTATCTCTCGAATTTTCAATTTGTTGAGAAAATTTAGCATTTGAGTTTCTGCATGGCTAAAAAACGTGCAAAATGCTCAAAAAAAAATTAAAAATAGTGTCATCATTTTTGACTGAATTTACTATATCAATAATTAAAAAATCAAATTAAAAAAGTTAATTTGGGCGAATATTGGATTTAAAATATTTCAAAAACATTAACTTTCTTCTGGAACTAGTCAGGTTTCTAAAAAATCATCAGAATTTCTACAAAAGTTTTCACCAAATCATTAAACTAGTGTAAAAATCACCAGATCACCGGACCTGGCAACACTGTTACCAACTTCCTTTATTAATACTATGAATAAATTGACATTTCCATAAAAAAACAGACTTTATCACCATTTCTGATTTTATTTCCGATTTATTTTTTCAGGCTTGACTTTGCTGCTTCCGTACATCATAAGCACCAGAAGAAACTGGAGCACTTGCAAATTACGCGTTTTCGCACTAGCGAACAAGCGAGATGAACTCGAACTGGAACACAGAAACATGGCTAGTCTTTTGGCCAAGTTTCGAATTGATTATTCCGACTTACAGGTCGTTTCTGACATTACGAATAAGCCAACAGACATGACACTGCAATTCTTCGATCAATTGATCGCCGATTTCCGGAAACCGGAAAACGAAAATGATCCAAATTCGGTTCAAATAACAGATTCGGAATTAATGGCAGTCAAAGACAAGACTAATCGCCATTTGAGATTACGGGAGCTTCTTTACGAGCATTCGTTCAATTCGCAGATGATCGTGATGACTCTACCGATCCCGAGGAAGGGTATAGTGTCTGCTCCACTGTACTTGGCTTGGTTGGAAGCTCTGACTAGAGATATGCCTCCTATGCTTTTGGTTAGGGGGAATCAAACGTCCGTCCTCACTTTTTACTCTTAATTATTTTGTAGTAATTTTATTTGTAGTGAACAATCTCACTTGTATTGAAAATACTCAGCGAATGTTGGTTTTTATGATCAGGCTTAAGTTGTTTGGTGCAAGTAGAAGTTAGTGTAGTATTTTTGAATACTTTACAAATGTTTTGAGTATTGTATTATTTTTTAACTCTGATGATGATGATTTGAAAAGTATTAGTACATGATAGCTTCTTAAGTCTTATTTTATTTAATCATAATAAAATTGTCTTTTTATAAGTGTCATTTTTATTAAGGATGATTGAAACGGCAGATTGGAAGCGATTTTAACATTTTAATGGCAATCTTCAAGCAATGTGTTATCAAAGAGCATTTTTACTCACTTAGGGATGCATACAAAACTTTCCTCCCAATATACTAAATCAGAAATAACATAATTTATTCAGTTGCAATTTTAAAAGTAAAAATCACTTAATTAGTCAAAAAATGAGGGAATAAAGCTTCACTTTATTCTCTGTTGGGAGTATCATTAGTTCTCCCGATTATTAATCACCAATTGGTGATTAAAAAAAGCGTTGGTTTTTCGTTGATCCGACTTCAAAACTTAGAGAAAACACATTTTGTAAATTTGATGCTCAAATGAGTTTCTAATTTTTTTCGTTAACATTTTATTTATTATTGCATTAATAGGAATTATTAACAAAGCATCTCCTACTTAGTGTTTTATTTCATTAACTGTAGCTTATTAACAATTTAAAATTGTGCAATAAAATTAACTACTTATACTTATTGCTCTTTTCTGATTTTATTCTTTTTAATTGTCACAGGACCTATTTTAAGTTTTCGTTGTTTGTACATATGAGACATGAGGGTATACATCCCTGGTATCATCCCAATTAATAAATAGAGACGCAAAACCGTCGCAAATTTAAACGTAAATTCAAACGGAGTAGATATTGTTACCGACCAGGTGTTATCTTGCTCCATGAAAATCAAATTTCGGAAAATAATAACACCTTCACAAATAAATCCAATGGGGTAGAGAACTATCCATGCCGTATATCGCAGCCATGTTAGCAAACCGTTTTCTTTTTTTAACAATTGTGACATATAGTAGGGATATCTAAAAAAATATTTTGATGATTATAAAATCCACTTCGGTGGTTACACACCTTATTATTTCTATGGCTGACCATGTCATAAAGAGATAGAAGACCACCGGCATGGTTTGCAGCCGTGGTTCAAATTCTAGCATAAGAATTAAGACAAAAAACCTCCCCCCTACTTGAAGTGCTGGAACAAAAGCCCCACCCTTAACATAGCCAAACAAGGGATGCATAACTTCCAAAATTTGGATTAATTGTAGAAAGCACATGGCAGAGCCTGCAGCAGCGTATGTCCCCGGAAATGAGTCCGAGCCTTCTTTAATGTACCTAACTGATAATACACACACTACGTACATGAAACCAACGTACATAAATAAATTGTAAAGCGTCAAATATACTTTTTTGAAGTCCTCTGAAACATAATTATAAGCTAAATATTTGTGTTAATTTTTGATCAACCTTTTTTGTATCCAAATTCCTCCCTCTGTAACTTATCATACAAGCTTGGATAATCTTGCATAACGTCGGCGACCTCCTCCTCCATGTCTTCAGACTGGAAACGGTCATGGTCGATTTTCAACCAGATGGGTTTTTGGGTCTGTGACATCAACCTAGGCCACCATCCCTTCTCTGATTTGATTACAGTAAAGTCAACTCTATTGTCAGTGATTTTGTGCACACTTTTCTGGAATTTTCCCCTGTTATTGCAATGAAACAAAGTGAAGAGGTTTCACCTCAGAATCTATGTTTGAATAGAAATCAATTTCAAAGGCATAATCGTTGAGACCTCGTGCTCCAACCCCTTTAGACCAAAATTGCAATTTGCGTCGTTCCAGTGTTATGTTTGGGTCCTGAAAAATCAATAATGAGTTATAATTTATGGATTTTATGTTATATACTTACTTTTACATCCTTCAGGTCTACTTTTAGGAATACAGTTTTTTCGTTTTGGGCCCAAAAAACAAAAGGACTCAACACCGACATACTTATTGTTAATGAGACGTGATAACCACTATTTACATTACCAGTGTTTCATTTAAAACAAAAAACATGACTTTCACATAACCTATTTTTGTTGTTATTTATTTTGACATTTCACGCGCATGCGACTTGATTTATTTAATTAAGGCAGCATGATTTAAGTTTAATTTATTTAAGTTTTTATTAGTTTTCTGTTTTTTTATTCTTCAATTTTTTAATTTAAATTATGAAAAAAATTAAATCGCAATTTCGTTCCTGTTTTTATTTTTTATGTAATTGTTTTCATTCGTTTTAGTCGTTACTTTTTAGAAAACTTTATTAATTCATTATATTCAGACTGTTTTAGTTAAAATAGGCCTATTTCAGGCAACGAACAAAACCTCAGCATTATTTTTTGGGTTTAACAAAAATTAACATTTTTTTTTGACAAAAATATGTGACAAAACTTGTTAGCGTTAACAACTCTTTTTTTTAATTACATTTAATTCACTTTACAAACTTTATTAAGACTATTTTTACACTTTAAATAATATTTTAAAATAATATTATTAGTGTTTTTAGTTTGTTAGGTTGGTACGTGCTCTAAAAAAAAGAGTCGAAATTAATAATTGTCTATTTTCATATTTTCACATCACTCAGTTCGTGATAAAAATGTGAATATTAGTATCTTATTTCGTTCATGAAAATTTAAGTTGGAATGTGTTTCTAAAACATCAAAAAAATCTTTTTTTTATATCAAATATAGCAACCACTATCGTCCCACTGCCCCCCCTGGGGGCGCCCATTAGCGGCAGATGCAAGCCAGACATCAGCTGCACGGTGAGTCCGTTTCAATTTACTTTCATGATAAGTTCCAATTGTGCCAAAAATTAAAACTGTCTTTCGCGGAAATAAAAGGGCAGATAAAAATCTTGTGCGAAATCACATGTAGATGCACAGTCTGTTGTAGTTATGAGCGTTTTGGCTATGAAGCCACATGTTAGGACCCTCAGGCACTGCCTCTTTTTCATTGCTTACAGATAAAAAAGCCCTCAAATTGTACAAGAAACTGTCATCTGGGTTATCATTGTAACCACATCCACCTTGAATGGCACCAAAAATTTCCAGTGGATCCTGGTTAATCGACTTTGGACGCACAGAGCTGATATTTTTGAATGGAGATATAGTGGTCACCAGGAATATTTGAGATTGACGTATGCAAAGCTTTATTGAGGATTAAGCAGCCTTGCGGTGGACCGTAATCATTTTTCACTGCTGGTGGTACTACCCTGAAGATTTACAAAAGAGCCGTATTCAGGAATTTTCGTGGTAGGCTTTTAATTTATTACAGGCAAACATTTGGGAATTTATATATTAATTTAATATTAAAGTGATAATGCGGATTTGTAAAGAAACAATCTCAAAATATAGCTGAATATTAAAATTAATTTAATTTTTTTTTTATGAAAGCCCAAAAACAAATTTCTGTTACGGACCATCTTTTCCTACAAACCTTTGAAACGGGCCTGTCCTAAGAAATGCAAATTTGTTTGTGGCATCTCTACTGCAAGCCCCATGAACCACCGTGGGGGGTAATCGTCTTATTCTATAATGAGTCTCAAATATTGTTGGTACCAACTATAAGTCCACACTTTCTGAATGGCTTTCAGGGATAACAGCCAGCCCATTGTGATGGCGGTTTATTTTTCCTTATCATCTGAATCTATGTGCCAAATAACCGTTTTGATATTTTGCCTGCAACCCATGTTGGACAAGGAGAGATGAGCGAGAGTACACTCAGAGCCACAATTTTTTGTATTTGTAAGAAAATAGATTTGTAGTCAAATTTTTACAGTAATATTTATTTATTAACTACATAAATTCTAATGTTTTTGAACCTGTACTAACAATTTTTTGATCGGTCCAATGGCCTCGATATTTTCAGTTTTTTTTTGCCCTGGGAGTCTTCTTAATTTTCAGAAAATTTCCAATTCTCTAATTTTTATTATTAATTTTTTGATCAATCGTTGACTCTTTTGCAATAAAATCTTGCTCAATTTGTTTTACATGGTCACATATACTTTAACCTATTTTTCTGTCGAATACGCATTTGTAAGTGTCACAATGTTGAATTACGTCGGCTATTTTAAAAGAAACATTATTTTTTTTCCATCATATTGTTTCATTCCTGCCCAAAGTAATTCTATTGAGTATTATTTTATACATCACTTTTTAAATTAAATTTCCTTTTCACGTAACTATCTTTTCATCATATCTTTCGTCGCCGTAGAATTTGGAATTTGTATTTCTTGTTTGTTATGGTACGGCGCGTTATCTTTTACCAATACACTTTTTGGTGGTAGGTTTGCTAATTAATGGTTTTCCACCAATTTTTTTAAATTTTACAAAATTCTCTTCTTTGTGGTCACCAGAACTGGAATCCGACTTCTATCTTGCGTAAATCCATTTTCTTCTCTTGCATTTAATATAACACAGGCCCGCAAAAAAAGTGGTGTGTGCTGGGGGCCAGACTGTGATTTTCTGGCGTGTATTTTCCCGCTGAACACGAATCTGAAGTCAAAATTGAGGATCAATGAGCAAATAATCGAGAAAAATCACGATCTAATAATTTTTTCTTTATGATCATCACATTATTCTATTATCATTTTTTTCAAAATTTTTACGGGAGGGCTCCTCTCGATTTCGATGAAACGAAACTTTAGTACTTTTCGTCAAAAGATTTCTCCTTTTCAAACTCGAAGCCATTATTTCAGCAACCTTTTTGGACAGTTTAGCTTCTCTGAATAATCGTTCAAATGTTTTTCATCGTTTTGCTTCGGCTTTCGATCTTCACCAATAGGTCTGTATTCTGGACGAAGACTCTTTTTCATCAAATTCACCACACTCTTCGGGAATAAGGGTTCAATTTCAGGATCTACGTCGACTTCCATGGGGTCTAATCCATTATTCAGATTGTCTTGTGACGTATCATCTTCTAAACTTACTATAAAATTTGCAACTGGTTGGATTAGAAATTTTGTTCTTATGTATTCGGCTCACAGTCTCAAGCGGTTTTCTCCATATGGTTGGAGTTTTAAATTTTAGTGTCTTCTTAACCTGATGCTTTTCAAATCGGTTAATCATATTATAACACAAACAAAATTAGGTATCCAATTTTTGAGAGCAGCACTTTTCATACAAAGTCATGATTTGATCTGAGTGAGTCTCTTTGTATTTTTTGTTCCTATATATTTTGCACGAACATAGCAAAATACATTGGGATTTTCCGAACATTCGTGGTCATTACGAGTACTAGAACTTCCAGCGAAATTTTGAGTAGAAAAATCATTACAATCCATTAAAATAAACAAACCCCACACGCTAGATCGCTAGAATACCTGGCCCGCGGGTGAGTCAGCCGCCTTAGGGGTGATAACCCTCATACCTCCCCAGGCCTAAGTATGAGAGCTTTTCGACCCCCAATTTTGAGTTCAGATTCGTGTTCAGCGGAAAAAAAAGACGTCAGAAAATCATAGTTTTCACCACTTTTTTGTGGACCTGTGTTATTAGCCTTTTTGAAGTCGGTATATGAAGTCCTTCATTTGAATTATCACTCCAACCTTTTTTTATTAGTATGAGTAGAATGAATGTAAGTTCTCGTCGAAAACCTCATCGTAGAAATTACTGAAATCCTATTTTATGAACCTCTTTTCTGAGCGATTCTAGGCTTTTTTAATAATTAACATCTTCTCTGAATTTCTGGTGTACCTGACACAGGATAGGTTCCTGGTTGTTCAAACAGATATGTGTATGTAAACTAAACAGGTCAAATCCTAATGTTCCCCGAAGTGGATTTCTAACTTACCCGTTTATTTATAATATGAAAATTTACTATTGTCTTCCTTAAAACGGTAAGATCAAAATCGCCCAAGAAAATATTGGACTTTCGATTGGGCCGTTTTTTATTTGGGGTAGAAAACGTTGTTTCTTGATGCTTTCTTAAGCTTCCTATTCTTTCATTTAGTGAACAATACAAGGCGTCAGCAATATTTTAACCAACACGGTTTTCACGTAATTCATAACAACCCAAACATGCGCTTTTAATTTCAAATTTTGGAGTTACAAAATGTGCGGTAATTACAAGGAAAGATTGGCGAGTAGAAGATGTCCAACAATCTGTGAAATACCTAATTAGGGAAATAAAACAATGTAGTACCTTTGAGGTTCAACAGACAAATATTGCCGTACATTTGGTTCTTTTGCAGGAAATATTTTTGATTATTTCAGGATTTTGAGCAATTTCCTTAATTAAATTTACTAAGTGATCAGCAGTTTTTAAAAAAATTATACCTATTCAGCAATAAACTTGGTCTATTCTCATTTTAGCATCTTTTACTTTTTTTTAAAGATTGTGCTATGAGGAGGACGGCATATCTAAGAGCGATTGAGTTTGTTGTACAGCATTACACTTTGTTTTTTGATAAACTGTACTTTTTCACTGCAGAAATACCTCCAATATGGTCTTCATCACAAATTTTGCAATTGAAATTATAAACGCCTTTTTGACTAAGGCGAATTCAGGTCTTGAAATCTTTTTGAGACCCCAACTGCAATTGTACTACCTTGTGAATAAAACGTTTTTGACGTTTCCAAATTTGTTAACTTTGCAATTTTGGTCCATTGTTATTAAGCCTTATATTTTTTCTTCCTGACGATGAATAGTTTTGATTTTACTTCACACTATCAAAAATGGCAGCTGATTCAAACATTTGATTTCAATAATTTTTGGGTGTGTTTTAGTGGTTTTACTTTTTTGTCACTTTTTCTTTTGTATTGTTGTATCTATTTTCTGTATAACAATGGTCTTTCACTTATGTGACCCGTGTAGTTTATTATAGCACGAGTTTCGCTCTAGCGAAAAGGCCATTTCTGCAATTTCATTACAATGAAGACAAAATAATTTCACAACTTTTGGTCTACAGAAAAAGATGTTTTTCATCTTCGGAAATAACACAGTACCTTTGTAAATGAAATCAAATCTTGTAGTTGGGAAGAAGTTATTATAAATGACCGTTACAGTACTGTAAATTTACGCGAATATGGTTCCCTCTCTCTTCATTTTCGGCACCAAGGTAATATTTTCCAAAGCTGACACCACCGAAAATCGTAGACGAAAATTCTTTTGTCCTACGTTGTCTTGCCAAAAAAAAATACGAGTTGTATCTTATAGGACACACTGCGAAATAATGAAAGATATGCTTTTAATATACTGTGCGATCAAAAAAATAAATAAATTAGAGTAGGCGACGATTACTATTCTACAGTTGTCACGAAATTTTCCACACAAACAGGAAGTGAAAATGACCATTCTCCATTTTCGCTTTGTACAGAATTTTTGTAATATCTTACAATAAAAATTTTGTACTCTAAGATGAACATTATTTCACTCAAAACGAATAAAACGCAAACTTGTCAGAGTTTCCGCTGTCATTTGACGTCAAAAATCAGGATTGCCATCTGAAGGGCTTTAATCGCTGCCTACTCTAATTATTTTTTTTTTGATCGCACGGTATTTTGTATCTTATAAGATGCAATACATTAACCCATTAGCGCCGGGAAAAATTTTTGGTTAATTTTTTWATTTTTTTGTTCAAAGTTTGATTTATATAGTTTTAATAAAAAGCAATCTAATAAAAATATTTTTTTTTATTAAGAGGTATATACGCAAAGGGCTGTTCCCATATGGGACCACTAGGCGCCTGTACTATAGGTACTTAAAAAAATTATAAATACACTTCTACTTTGTGTGAAATTTACGAAAGCATTCTACGCAAAGTCCTACACCACATTTACAGCACATTGTTCTGCCTCTACTTGTGCAGCTCTGGCCAGCGCATCTTCTTCTTTTCTTCTTTTTTTTCCCGGGATGGGTACCACAAAGTGATTTAGACCGTCAAATCTGACGTCACCGCTAACGCGAAAATCGCTTCCTGRTGCGACAGGAACTCGTCCAGGAGCTTTTGGAGGGTTTTTAAAGTTGGTCAAATATGTCTAAAWTCAGAAGACTTTACATTTATTCAGCTGTAAGCAGATTACCTGTACCTGAACTATGTTTCTTCTAAATTCTAACTGGCTTATGTTGCGGCCACTCTTTCTATATAACSTCCACGCATTTTGGATCGCTGCGTCGACCATATATGTAAAGATAGACCAATACCATTTTTTGGACCTTATTCCGATGCGGTAACTACAACAATATTATTTAGAGTATATTTTTTATGTTTGGATAAAGTAATTTACCATGAAATGTTTCCATCCATCAAGTCTGTTCCACCCATATTTTTGTTGTATTGTGCAACTACGTCTGGACGACTCACTGCAACATTCTTTTTATCTTTACGAGAAAKCCTTTCAACATTTCGCACGGGTGCTACTCCGAAGCAAGTACTGGCCATTGTAACAACACTGTTATCCATCCAGCGAACATATATAATGCCGCAATTTCTTTCCAATGTAGAACAAAATGTGCCTCTTTCTTGCTTTGCCATTTGTTTCTTTGACTGAAGAGGACAATTTTGTGGAATTCTGTTGTCGCGTACAGTACCTGTAGCACTGTAACCATTGGCTTTCAATGTACACAWAAGGTTTGTTCCGGTAAATAAATTATCAAAGAAAAAGTTGTATGGAAGTTGTTTCTTATCCCGCAATTCTTCAATCATTTGTATAAGTGGTGCCGCTGCCTTCCCAAATAATTCTCCGTACTTTGTATTTGCCCTAGGATTATTTCCTTGATAAACTTCAAAATTGACTAGATATCCACTGGGTGTATTGGACACCAAACTTTATATCCAAACCTGACAGGTTTACCACGGATAAATTGTTTGCATCCGTGGCGACCAAAGTATCGATTCATGGACTCGTCGTATGATAGATTTTGTTCCGGCACAAAATGTTCTATAAATTTTTCTTWTAGTGTGTCGGTAATAAGCCGTATCTTATACATTTTGTCAGATGTATCAAGTGCATTATTGTCTGCAAAATGAATAAAACGACATATTTGAAGAAACCTATKCCGACGCATAGCCTCTGAAACAAATTCGTTTTTCATGTCTTTTGCATTTTCCCAGTAGCTTCTTTTTGAAGGTAGAACATTGTAACCACTAAGTATCATAATTCCTAGAAAAACTTTTATCTCAGAAAGTGACAAATTTAAATCCTGACTATTTTGCAATAAGGCATATGCTCTTGTTTGCTCTAATATTTTTTCCAATAATTCATTAGAAAAAAAAAGTTCAAAAATTTCAACACAACTTAGTGAGTTGTATTGAGTGTACTGACATACTGGAAAAGTACGAAACTGAGGGCATAAGTCTCCTGATATAAAATCTAGATTTGCTGGCCTAGTTGACATTTTTATTTCGGAAACTTGAAGTACATCATCACTCGTACTAGGTAAATTTTCATCAATAACGCTAGTACTTGGTTTAGGTTTATCTACTGCAGTTGTAGTAAATTGAGGCTCATGCTCGTCTAAAAGCATGTCTTCTGCTGTGCCCCCAATTCTTGAATTATTTCCTAATACAATTTCTGCACCAGCAGAAAGTTGTCTGCGACTGAGGTTATCAACTAATCCACCTTCGTCTTCATCCGCCGAGTCCTCATCAGTCATAATATGGCATTCAGGAGGTTCAATGTAAATTTCAGAAATGTCATTTTCTGATTGGGAATCATCATAAGCAATGTCGAGTGCCTCTTTGAGCGTAATCCCACTAAAAATTATGTAATAAACTTTTTGCGTAGTAAGAACAAATATGACATGAAACCGCCTAGCGGTCCCATTTGGGAACGCATAGWTTTATGTCAAAAGGCTTATAAAGCTAACACTAGATTTATAAATATAAAATACCCAAAAAGAAGTTGCATGTATATAAGATGTATAAAAATTATTATGGTAGTTTTAAAGTAAATAATAAAAAAAAATTTCAACTTACACGAATCGAATGTCCYTAATTTTCTTCTTACAAAACAACACTAATTTTCAAACAACCGTCGAGGGTAAGTGTTCACTCACAATAACGTAAATAACACACACACGCATTTTTCAAGAGCAATGCTAAAAATAGAACTAAGGGTGTGATAAAAAAAGCAAACCAAACAGCCGCAAAAAATCTTAAGTGGACCTACGTTTAGTGGATCCATATGGTACCTCTAGGCGCTAATGGGTTAAAGAAAACTTATACATTTTGAATGAATGTGTATATTTACCAAAAGAAAAATAAACAATATGCTATATAAAACATAGTAAAAGCAAATTGAACCTAATTATTATGAATGGTGTGGAAGCAGTTACGGTTTTTCACCAAACAGTCTTGCATTGTATTTTGTACAAAGCTAGTGGGTTTCTCCGCTCTTGCACAACCGACATCTACCTTTCGTAGAATATATCGGGAAATGGTTCACTTTATCGGTACATACATCCTTTTTTTTTTGTTTTTTTTTAATTCTCTTACCTCTGTCTTTCACGTGTTTCCACGCTTTTCGAGGTCACTTATATTCTCATCTTTCCACTGTTTATGTTAAAAGCCCATAATTTATTTTAACGCGCTCGATGGATTATTTGCATGTTTATTTTAATCTAATTAATTTGCTAATGGATACCGTATAAATTTAAGATTGAATGTTCTAGAATTCAAGACAATGACCTAACTTGGCCTCTTAACTTCTTTATAGTACAATATCGAATAAGATTCTGCGTCCTCACAAAAGTGAAATGGACTTTTTAGCCCGTCACAGAATTGGAAAAAATAAATCAAAACTTACAGTTCATGACTATTCAGTTGAACAATCGAACTGCTTTGGGCTGAAAGTTTTTACAAAAGTTAAAAAGGGTTTTTTAGCCCTTCACAACCATTCCCTTCTTTACTGAAAAACATGGGTTTATAATAACCTATGGCTTTTCTAAACAGAAAACCTATAAACTAACTTAACTGTTTCACCTGGACATTCCTACTTGAACTCTGAGTTAATATAATATCAACATTTCATCTAATTGGTTCAAGGAGCAAAATTCAGGGATCCGGTGTTTCACAAAGAAAAACGCAAGGTTTTAGACAATAAACATAGTAACCTTGCGTCCATTATAGTTTCTCTGGAATTCTGGGTGGCTTGGTCAATTCTGGATTCGACGTATGACGATATGGTCTTTTATGTTTTATTTTTTGTCTCGGCAGAGACCGGGGTTGTGTAGAGCTTGGTAGGGTCACCTGTAGGAATTACCCTTACCACAGGTGGGAGGCTGTCATGACCAGGTCGGTCAAGCAGGGGGCGACATCCTCATGCAAAATGATGACGGTGGGGAGGAGCCTCAAAAATAATTACGTTTTTTCCTTAAAAGAACACATTGGTAGTAAATAATATAAATAAATTATTTACGCCTTTTTTTTGCTTTGTTACCTAGGTTTTTACCCATTTTAGACCTAGGTTTTATTTTGTAGGTATATCTATTATTACAGTCTTACAGTAATAAGATTTAAATTATGTATTTAGTAAAGTAGTATGTAATCTTATTTTTGTTGTAATGTACTTACATGGGGTAAACAATATTAAAACGAAGAAATTTTGTAAATAAAAATACATATTTATACAATAATGATACAAAAATTGTTTGCATGTTTCTTTTAATATAATAAATATATAATATATAATTAATTTAATAATTTGTTAATGAATACCGTATTATTACCGTTTCATTATTAAGATTGAATGTTCTAGAATTCAAGGCAATGACCCTAACTTGGTCTCTTAACTTCTTTTGTAGTAATATAATATATAGTAACTGAATAAGACTGACTCTGAGTCTTCACAAAAGTAAAAAGGACTTTTTAGCCCGTCACAGAATTGGGAAAAATAAATTAAAACGTACATTTCATGACTATTCATTGAACAATCGAACTGCTTTGGGCTGAAAATCTTTACAAAAATTAAATAGGGTTTTTTAGCCCTTCACATCCATTCCCTTCTTTACTGAAAAACATGGTTTTTAATAACCCATGGCTTTTCTAAACAAAAAAACTATAAACTTTTTGACTTGTTTGAATTTCATCTAATTTTCGCTTATATTCATCTTCTTTTTTCAACAGGTTGTTGATGACTTTCTGCGCACAAACTCGAGTCTTGCAAATAACGTTTATACGATTTTTAAAACTTCGCTGCAACCTCAACCGTGTATGGGTATGCAGCTGCAGTTTTTTTAATCATTTGCTCAAGTTTCTCATATTCAGATAATGAAGCCTCTTCTTCTACTTCTCGTATGAGCGAAAGGTTTTTCACTGCAGCCCTTCTTGTTGGATGTTTAATAATAACATTTGAAATAATGTTAACTTCCTTGGATGAGCGTTGAGTCCCAACCTTTTCTTTATTGTTTGCTTAACCCAACCCCATTAATTTATTTTTATATGCTATATATTTGTCTATTTTTTTTATTTTAGTTTCAATTAATAAATTTTGTTTGACAACATTTTTGAATTTATTACAGATTTGGTTTTTTAAATCTGTTGCCATTCTGTCTACCTCCGTATCCATCTTCATCGTCTCATCCTCATCAATCAGTGAAAACGTTGATGAGGGAGATGGCGACAGGGCACGGCACGTCGAAGAGGACCTTTTATATAACTGTTTTCCTTTCCCCTTTGCTCGCCCTTTACCCCTGTTCGATGGTGGTTGGGTGGTAAAGGCATCAGACGAGTCCTCTTCTAAATGCATCTTAAACTGCTTTTCGATGTCGTTAAAATCAATCTGAAAGTAAATAAATTTATTATGAGTAAAAAAGACATCAATAATAATAATAATAGGTAATATTAAAGTAAAAAAATAAATACATACGTCACTTATTAATTGCGGATCTATGGTGATAGAACTCGCCAGGCTTCTTTCATCATGCACCTCAACGACCGGATCAGCAGGCTGTTATTATAATTTATTAATATTTTTATAAAAAATAATTAAGTTACATACCTTAATCACGTTTGTAGAGAGAATGTTAATTTTTCTCGATGAAAGATTGGGACTGGCATATTTTTTCACGTGTAGATTCAAGATAACTTATTCCTCTGACTGTTCAATAAACTTGATATTGGTTGTTCTTACAACTATACCTTCACTAACCATGTAAATGTTTTTTCCTTGTTTCAATATATTGTTTAAAGTTTGAATAACTGTTTCACTAAATTTTTCAGTGAAGCGTTACGAGAGAGGTGTTTTAAATTCACCACAATCCACGACTACTGGTTTTCTAAATGTAGTCTTCGTTTTAATAAAACTTTTAATTGAAAACCTGGTATCAATTTGTAAATAACTATAGATTGTTGAGTGCTGATAAGAGACGGAGAAGATTGATAAATAGCTTCAAAAAGCTTACGCATACACACGGTAATTTTGGAATTTCTGAAGGCTCTCTCTCGAATTTCAAGTACAAAAAACAAAAAATCTGCTTTTATGTTTTATTTCTTTCTCGGCAGAGACCGGGGTTGTGTAAACCCGTCACACCAAACTTTTATTTCAAACACAACGCGTTTCAACCACAAAGTGGTCATCCTCAGGTTAGAATAAAATAAAATATATTCATATTATTGTGGGAAGAGTAAATAAATATCTTTGACAAGCGAGCTGAAAACATCATTTTCTTTTTCAATAAAATTTTTGTTTCACCACTGGTGTTCACGTCACTATCGCGGTGAGGGTGGTAAATTCACGTTAGAATTTTCAATCTGATGTTATCAAAAAGGATAATGTTATATAGCCCAACTCTTTATTCTCGACTGGCTTATTTTTTAACAATGTTATGCAAGACAAGCGATCGGACTTATGCGTGTTAAGTTCCCGTGAGTCATCAGGTTCGTCCTGACCATGAGACGATAGTGATGTAACAGTAGACTCAGGGGTGAGAATGCTAACATATATAATAACCGCAATAATCCTCGTAAGCGAGGTATTTAGAATATTGATTAAATTGATTAACTGAGGAAAAAGTTGAAAAGATTTGGAGGTCGTAAAGGTAAAATAATTTGAAAAAAAAAAATTGTGGAGAAGTTGTTGTTAACATTTGGGAAAACATAAGAAGTATTTTTTACGAAAAAGTAGAATTTGTCAGGAACGGGCAATGTTAAATTTTGTATTTGCTCTATAAATGATCTGGATAATAGAGCCGAAAAATTGTGAATTTAACAATTTTAAAGCAGAACATATTGAAAATTTTTAGGACTAATTTAATTTAAAATTTCAAAAATTAAGGTTCTAAAGAAAACAATGAAACCAAGATACAATAAAGAAAGAGAAAGACGAAAAAATTTTTAATGACAAAAATAATATATTTAACAATGGTTGAAGTAAGAAATAAAAAGTTTAGAGGCTGAAAAATTGACATATTTAAGAGGTATCCAGAACATGATCTTTAGAAACAAATTTACGGTTTTTGAAGACTTTCGCAGACATAAGCAAAGCAAAAAGCTCACATGTTCTGTGAGCATAAGCAAAGGGGTGTTGTTCAACAGAAGTAGAAGAAAATTTTAAATTTAAATTTGGTAAAAAATGAATAAGAATGGATCGATCTCGCTCGGTCAAACGCTGAGCTATCATGACAGTTGGAGAAAAAGATTTTTTTATCGGAACGATCGTAACGCATCTTAGACATAGCAGATTACAAAAATTGGTTACGAGTATATCAAAATATGTTACCATTTTTAGAATGCAGTGCTGCTTTACTCTGTATCCCTTCAAGTCTTTGCTTGTATTTCTTCATTCCGGTGCTACTTCCATCAGCACTTTCCTGTTTGGGGGTGACGAACTTCGGACATTCAGCATCAAGCGGCTCAAGGTAACTGTTAATGTTTCAGCTTTCCTCGCCACTCTTGTCTCATGGTGAGTGAATAACATCTTTTGGTCTATATCAACACCTAAGTATTTGACTTTTTCTGTGGTTTCAGAGTGGTTTCCTCTACCCTAAAGGATAGGTTTTTCTGTGGACATCTCCCGCCAGCTAGCATAACGACCTCTGTTTTTTCAGGAGCCAACCTTTTGTTTTCATGCATTGTTCAATGAGGTCCGGCTCGGGACTACCCACTAAAAACCCCTCCTCAGCAACACGTGGAGCTCATCTCTGCCCCAGTATCGCCCTTGCAGGCATTCTACCTTACAATGAAATTCTCCATTTTTATGGCTCGTCCTTGAAATATGTTTGCTTGATTTGCTCTCAGTTTTACGGGCAGCCACCAGCGCGTCAGTCAATTTCAGGAGAGTAATGTGCAAGTCAACTAAAATGCGTTTAATTATTATACTAATGTATTTGGAATAAAAGATAAATAAAGGTTAAATGATCAAGATAATTAAAATTCTTAAATATGGAGTATTCCGAAAAACTAAACATTTCTTGTTACCTATTTTTAGAGCTTTATCAAAAGTCATTATTCAAAACTGAAACCATTTTTCTAAACACAGAGTGATCAACTCAACACTAACACTTTAATAGACATTATTACATTTTAAACGAGAATTTGCAATAACAACATTTGTTATTACGGCACATTGATAAATAAAAAGAAATCTTCAGATAATGATTTTATAAAAAGACTATGGACTTTAACGTAATTATGAAAACAAGCAAAATGTAATTTCTATTCGATTTCTGTAGCGGGCTTATTGTATACATATTATGATAACTTTGATCTTCATCTGTAAACTTAACAACTCTAAATAAGAAATAAATGAAAGAAAACCTTGAACCTAACTGGGGTTCGTGAATTGGAACCAGAGACCAAATCTCTGTCGTCATTGCTTTGACTCGGGAACCCATCCATCTGTTAACACGCTTAAGTTTAGCAAAATCATTATTTAAATATATAGGCTTTTTTGATAACGGCCATGGTTAACATTTTGTTCGAAATTCCACAACAAAATTTTATTATGGTACGGCATAGTAAATTGGAGCAGCGTTAACAGTCAAAGTAAAAATAAATCAAGACTTACAGCTCATGACTAGGCAATTGAACAATCGAACTGCTTTGGGTTGACAGCTCTGGCCTCAGATGGTGGCACAGTGTGTCTTGGTAGCTTCTTCAATTGACCCAACTGGACTGATTCGACTTGTCGACTGATTAATTAGCGATATTAGCGAAAAGGGTCAAAATATTTATATTTACGCAAATATATATACAAACATGAAATTACCTTCGCAGACGAAGCAAGCGATGAACGATTTCGATCGATCCAAAGAGAGCTCTCAACCATATGCAACCAAGAATAATGCTTCGCAGCAGGAAGGAAAAATGTGTTATAGGCGTGTTATATAACTGTTTTAAGTGGAAACAACGTCGAAACGACGTTAATGTTAAGAATGAACAGGGAGCGAGTATTTAAACGTCGATGAGGCCGTATTATCCAGAGCCAATGGGGCGATCCTAAACAGGAACTAAGCGCCTCAGCCCCGCGTTTGCAAATCAATTTATATCCTAAATTAAACAAAGTATTTTAAATATGGAAGGGGTTGATGCTAAAGCGCTGACTGATACGAAATCTGATGTTTCGCTGATAAAATACTCAAATCTAAATTTAGGTCAGCGAGAGCTTGTATGTATCTTAGTTTTTGAAAACACACATCATCCACTTAAACTATAATTACCGTTGGTGTTTTGTTGGTTGTTTGTTTATTTCTCTTAATGTAGGTTACGAAAATATTGTTTAATAAAATAATTATCCCGGCGCATCCACCATTTTCATCACTTATTTTGAATAATATTCAATATTTTGCCGGTGTTGCGATTGAAACTAAAAAATTGTAATTATTTAATACATGATGTAATATTTTTTGCTAAAAATGTAAGAATTCTTGTTTTTTCCTGTAAGACATTTCTCCAAAACATAGCCGGAAGGCCTAGCTCAAATAAATTTTAATCGCTCTGATAGCGGGTACCCGCTGTCTCTATAAAATTTAAACCAAATGCAACAAAAATTTGAATAAAAAATACACCACGATTTCGCACTGAAGCTGTTGAAAGTAATGTTGGTTGTATAAGTTCTGAGTCAATATCGAATTGAAACGAGAAAACAAAGAAAATAGCTTTTTGCTTACTCTTTAATATGCCCCTCGTCGATCCAAATATAAAAAATGTATTTAAGAAACTAGAGCGTTAAATATGCAGTTTTTTCTGGACTTTCTTATATAAAATCGATCGTTTCAGGGTAAAGCCTAATGGCCTCACTACCTACTGTACAGAGTGTCCGGAAAAAACGTTGCAAGATTTTTGGGGGTGATTCCCTAGGTCAAAATAAGAAAAAAACTTCTTGTGGGCCTATGTCCAGAAATGCTTCTTCTTAAGAGAGTTAGAGCGATAATTCAACTTTATATGAAAAAACTCACTACGTAGGTTGCTTTTCGGAGTTAAAGTTTGTGTACGGTTTAAGAAAACCTCATTTTTCTCGAGAATTCTAAGTATAAAGTTCTGAAAATGGACCTGAGACGGCACTAAAGGGATCTGTTTGAATTTATTTATTGGCAGCTGGAAATGGTGATCTGTGACTAAACCACCATTATTGTAGAATATTTACTTATACATTATTTGTTGTAAGGTCAATTGCAGATAAATAAATGTTCGAGCGGTTATAAAGGCTATAACGACCGAGGTATTTGTTTGAGTTGTTAATCCCACTGCGGTTGTTATAGTCCTTAACAGCACGTGGCGCGTACAACGTCTTTCGTCGTACCATATTGACATATTTAAAAAAATAAATACGAGTACTGAAAAATTAAAATCCTGAAAATGTCAAAACCGTCACAGATCGGATTGAAACCTCTCAACAGCCCTGTGTGTAACTAGGGTGTTATTGACAGCTGAACGATTAAATTTTTGAATAGCATTTATACCATAACAACATAGAACGACGAAAAAATTAGTGAAAGTAAATTTAGGATTAAGTCGTAAAAACGGAGTATCTTTAGATAGACTTTAGGCAAATTTAAAAGTTATTGAAGTACGAATAACTTACTACTAATTTCAAATTTATCCTAGTTATTATCACAAACCATTAGGTACAAACGTTATATGTGACATCAATGTTAGTTTATTGAAAAAAAAATGTTCCTCATTTTTTTAATTGCCGTTTTTTAGGCACTCACTTCCATTATAAGTAATTTGTCGATAAAACAAAACCTTGTATTTTTTATACAACGCAGAGGTTTTTGGCATTTATAAAATACTTATTTTGAAAAACAAATACAAAATTCTTTATTGCTGCATTTACAAAAAAAATTCAAATTAACTTTGATTTTTAAAGTTTTTGAATTATTTGCGAATAAGTTACAGTCTGTGGCACTTTTGTCTTTAAAAAGGTTTTATGTTACTTGGAAGAATTATTTTTCTGACAAATGGTGATAGTACGAATTTTTTTGAATCAAGCAAAGATTCAAACTTTATTTCTCAGAGTTGATTTGGACCTCGATATTTATTTGATAAAAAATTGAAAAAAAACAATTTTGGTTTCTGAAAAACTAATTGATACAAAAAGGTGATCGTTTTTCAAAAATAAAAGTTGTGCTTTTTTATGAATTTAGCTAAATATATTGATTATTTTAAATAATACAATTTCACCAACTATAATTCAAGAAAAACAAAAACCAACTATTCTTTGTAGTACTTTATTTTTTTTTGCACACTGTATATCATATTATTATGATCTACAAATATTGAAAACAAAATAAACTCGAATCTATTTTTTTTATTAATACTAAAGACGTTAGAAGAAGAAAGTATTGAAAAGTTGGATACGGTTCTTGAATAAAATCTCTAAAATATTCAAAAATAATATTAGTATTAGTAATGGACAATAAATATTATAATATTTAAGAAAATTATTAAACATTGCAAAAAAATCCTGTAATAGAGTACTAATTGATATTTGACCATAATAGGGGTAATTCTGTAAAATTGTTGCATTTCTTTTTTATATAATAATTCAATTTTACACTAATTTCAGTTTACATAAGATTTCCTGTTCTACCACAATTTCTTTGTAAATAATGCAATAATTGAATTATAACAGTACATTATTAACGTACACGAATGCAACAAAATTGAGTAGGTATTTCAAAATCTGTTTTTTTGCAAATCCCAGTCAACAAGTCTCGAATTTTCGATCTTGTTTACTTCTTGTGCAAATAGGTGGGGTGTCCCATGGACAAATAATTGTTAAATACTCAAAGAGAGAGAAAGTTGGCGGGACTAAACCTCCGCGAGCACATGGCAATGTGCATTCAACGTCATATTCTTGAACTTGTCCGAAGCGCGCGTTCATAACACCACAAAATGAAGAAAACAATCTTCCTATTTCTTCTCGCATATGCAACTGCAACAAAACTCCTCGAAACTAAAGAAATGGAGTACAAAGAAGGCACCAAAGTGGACCCAAGATACTCCCTGCCTCAAGTGAATCTAAGTGTGAGTGATGGTAATCAAACTGTGGTGCCGGCGAGTTTGGCCAGAGTTTTGAACTTCTACAACACCGAAATTTTGGCCGCGAATTGGGAAACGACGAAGAATTTCGTCTCGTTGAGTTGCAGGAAGGATGTGGAGCTTTATCTGGAAGGACTGAGGAAAACGGAGAACTGGGCATTGAAAAGTAAGTTTGTTGCTCGCACATACGGAAATGAACTGTTTGAAGAAGAAATTATGATTTATCGCGTAATTGACTTTCTCTGACACTTCAACAGGAAACTATTAATCCTTAATAGAATTATGCGAAGAGTCAAAATTGTTTAATTTGTTAACAAACTTTTCATGTCTAGACTGTTTTTTAACATAGAGGAATTTATTTCACAAAGTGCAGTATTGTACTTACATGCAATTTTATTTTGGCCGCTAGGGTAGTTTTTTGATGTAATTTGTTCATTATTATTTTTTATATTCAGTTTGGTAAAAATAAATTATCGGAATTTTGTGCCAATACTTTTTTTGTTATGGTGCAATATATTTAGCAAATTGCGGTATTTTTCATAGAATTCAATAACAGCATGCGAATTGAGTAAAATGACCTAATGCATGAACTACTTGTGAAAGGTAAAGGGAATGACATTGAATTGTGGTGATAAATGTAACCTTCTCATTTCTAGAGCTTACATAAAGCCTAATAATTAAAACTGACATTAGTTTGTGTTAACTTAGAGGACTAATTTTCAATTTAATTGTAATAGCGGAAAGTAAAAAGATTTATTTTAGGTTTGCTTCTGATTCTGAAAGTGATACTGCGTTGTATTTTTCAGAATCTTCAAGAAATTGATAAATCTGTTAAATATGAAGAAGGAAAAACGACTATTTCTGATTGACTAAAAAAATGATGATTACACTGTTTAATATTTTTTCCAATTTTGTAAAATTATTTCTTTACCATAACTTAGAATTCAACCTCGAAAAGGAACAAACTAACCAGCATTTATTATAGTTATTGTTTTTTACCCTTTTGAAGCTGTTGCAATTATTATAAAAAATCAATTTATTTTAATATTTTTTATGACAACCATAGTATAAAAAAAATTGACAAAAATTGAATTCTTTTAGACAGTTACAATCCATTGGCAAACACTTTTATAGTAGTTTACCACTGATTTAAAAAAATAATAATTTTTACAACTTGGACCAAAAAAAAAATTAAATTTCGTTTACGAAAAACGACCACATTTTTATATGTAGTACTTTACCAATTATTATCAATTACTTTTTAAAAAACTAAATGGTTCAGTTTTATACTTTTTGTTTAAAATGTAATATGTCATTTAATAATTTAAAATGTCATTTTTTGGTGGAGAGGGAATTTCGAGTTTTATTTTTATTTACCACACATACTACTAGAAAAATGTTTGTGTCCGTTTTCTTTTATACAATGGCGTAAAATTATAAAATTATTTTCGTGCTATTTTACATTTTAAAATGTTATCAGAAACCAAAAAACGCATTAGAAAAATATTTGTAATTTATTTAACCATCAAATACTAGATAAATTAAAAGTTTGGAATCAAACGTTTTTTCCTTAAACTAATTGGTGAATGATAAAGTACTATAAAAATGTGACGTTTTATCAAGTATTCAATTTTCCGAAATTTTTGAGTTCTGCAAAATTTTTATCGATTTTTTTACGTTTCATATAAGTTGCCATTTTGATGAAATTTCCATCTCAAAACATGATCACATTGTTTAGAATCTTAATTTTTATTAATTATTATTATCTGAAGGCAAATGATAAAAAAATAAGTCCATACTTCTCTTCCATACTTTTTATTCACTCTGTACATGTAATAATTTTCTGTAAGAATTTCCACTCTTATCACAGAAAAAAAAAGTTACATGCTGTGAGTTTTACAACTTATGCGAAAAATTGAAAACCATATACCATAATATTGCTTAATTAACAATTTTACCTTTGTTTGTTTTCTATTAAATTCTTTTTAAAACATTTGCTTTTTTAGAAAAATGTTGTATCAACTCGTGTTAAAGCTCAGGAATATGGGATAAATTAATTGTAAATTGAAACGGTAAATTAAAAATTTTTAGGACAAATTGGAACTATTTCTGTTTCTATTATTAAGGTTAACGAATATTCCAATTTGCTTTTTACTTCCAATTTTTACGGCAATAAAATTGCACAAATGATTAACTTTTTAAGGGTAAAAATGTAACTTGAAATAGATAAAGCCATTTTAATAGATAATATTTGTTTGCAGTTTTGAAATAGTTGTTATTAAAAAATCAGTAAACATATTTGATTACAATTAATAGTGTAAAAACTTCACATTTGTCTATTAAATAGTGTCAATTTATTACAAAGCAGTAAACAATGACTATGTTTTAAAAAGTTTATTAAACAAGTCTGACTCAATATGTTCCAAAGTGCAATTATAGTGGTTTTCGGAATCATCTTGGATCTGTTAATTTAAAAATATGCTTTTTCTTACAATAAAAAACTAAATTTCAACGTTTTTTGTCTCATTTTTTTCAAATACCAAATAATTTAGACCATTCAAATTTTCGAAAATTTAACTTTGATAGATCAAATTTTTAAGATAATGAAACAAGTGACCTGTTTTCAACACTCATCAACGATAATTTTCATTTAATAACTGGTCTAAAATACTCTCCTGACATTATTAACCTTGACTTTGTGAAATATTCAAGATCGGAGATGTTATTTAGTCACAGTTTTAATAACTATTATTTTTACGTCTACTTTCTTATTATTCACTAGTCACGTTATGTTCCATGTTTATCACTCACTTTCCTTCAAATTTCCCTAGTCAAGTATTGTAAACTGTTGTTAACACATCCTACATCTTCATTCATGAGTCACGAATAATCACGGGCCAATTACCCGAAAACGAAAGTATTTATTTACTAAAGTCATTGTTTATAATTTCGTAATATTGTGTGAAATTGAATTTCTTATAAAATCCATTTCACTTAAAAGAACATCCAAGGAAATGCTTTCTTATCCTATTTGTTTTGCAATAAACATTTATGAATGACTGATAATCATTCTGGACTTTTATATAACTTAGTTATATGATAACAAAAGCAATTAATGATGAGTAAAGAAAGTGGAACAGGAATACTTTACAATCTGTTATTATTAAAAAATGCACGAAACGTTTGATTTTTCACTACAACGACACACACTTTCATTATCATTAAAGCAATTATTATTACATGAAGTTGTAGATAGTTTACAAGTAGTTCCGGTCTTCACTTCAGTGAGATATTACTTAATATTTTTACAATAGTTTTTATCAACACATTAATAACACTTTCACTTGAAGTTTGTTAAAAATGAAACTGTCGAAGTGGTACTTTCTTCTATGCTGATTGACACTAATAAATTTGCGCTTTTGTTAACTCTTATTAACACTTTGAAGTTTAAACCAGGGATATTTTCTGATTTTTTTGAAATTAAAATTATTAAGATAAAATGACCTATAAGTGTCACACCACTTGTTCAAAACGGTATACAGGGTTACATAGACAGTTCTTCAAAGATACAAGTTTGAAAATAATTTTTTATTACTTTTGGTTCAGACTAAAAGTACTTGCTAACCTTAAATATGTGTTTTTTGTGCTTATAATTTAACACCTTCTTCAAATATAAGTTGTATTTATTTAAAGTAAGAGAGCGTTTAGAATTAATTTAATATTTATCGTGCACATACGCACGTAATTACTTTCTTTTTAATTATACTTATTAAATGTAAATTGATTCAAGTACTAGTAAATATCTTCTTTAGGTTGAAACATTTTTAAAAAATGTTTTTTTATCTGCTCTGGTTTTTAGATCACTTTTTTCTTTACTTTTATTTGACACTTTCTCTTGAGCTTAAAATGTTCTAAAATTACGGTTTTAATAATTGATGCAAAAACTGTTTTAAACAAATTTTTTTCCAGTATTGTGGTAAAACATTTTATAGTTGAAACAAGTTTTATACAATACAAAAGTTGAAGTAAGTATTTTCTGTTTTTTATCTGTCGATGTAAATTTTTAGAAATTCTTGTATGCATGCACTAGTAAGTGAAAACGTTTAATTGTTAAAAGTACCTACAGTTCCCAAAATTTCGCAAAACTAACGCTAGGTACACATCTCCACAAGTTGAATTTTTCATCTAAAAAAATTACTATGTAATTCTTTTATGATTTTTTAGTGTTTAACATTTTTTTTTATTATTCTTTTTCAAAAGTGTTCAGCCAGTACATTAAGTACTGTGTGGATGACAAAAAAAAAATAGTATGTAATTATAGTATTGATTATTCTTCATTTTGACACTGTTAATCTATTTGCATCAGTCTGTATTTTAAATGCCAAAAAATTATTTTATAAATATTAATATATCGGTCTAAGCAAGTTGAATTAAACTTTTCATCCATTCATACCATTGTTTCCTGTCATAATTTCGGTAAAAATTTCATTTTTTTCTCATTTATCATTATGAATCTTTTACAAATTTTTGCGCTTGTTGGACAGAAAGACTTTACACTAGAAAAGTTTAAATAACTTTTTTGTTTTATTTCTTTTAGTTTGAATGTTGTACATTGTTTAGGTCAAAACTTGGAAGTTTCAAACTGAATTTTTGTGTCATTTAGCTATTTCTACATCTCCAAAAAATAAAATTAAAACGTATTTACTAGTATTTGAAATGTTCGTGTGTAGGACATATTTTCGTAAGACGGATTAACCAACCTGCTTTAAATTGACAACATTTGGACCATAATTACGCCAAATGCACAATTTTTAAGTATACATACGAGAAACAATTATAAGATACTAAAACAACTAAAAAATATATTAGTAACACCGCAAGCTACGTAAAGAACTGTTTTCGCAAGATAATTTTCTTCAAAAAATTTTGTGGATATCAACGTTTTGCAAGCAGAAATAATTACAAATTGTCGCAACAATTTATTTACGAACATTTTTTAATTTTAAACTGGGCTAGTTATTTTTGCGTGCTTATTTCTATTAAAAAACCTCTTCTGTGAATTTTTTTGTCATTATTGAATTGAATTTTTTTTGTCATTATTGTTGCTTTCTATACTTATTATTATTTATCTTTAAACATGATGTCTTGATTAAATAGGCGACAGCTTGCGCAATAGCAAAGTAAATTACATTGTTATGTAAAGAACACACAAGATGAACATTTCCGGGTGAGACAGTGATATGATAATCGAAAGAAAACAAATTGTATGGTAATATTGGCTTGGCAGTAATTACAAAGCGAAAAGTTAATTTTTACCTATTGGGGTCATGAAAAGGCAACAAAGTCAAATACGGTGAAGAATAATAGTACAAGTAAAATTCACTTTCATTTTAAAGCAAGTACCGTTGACTGGTGAACGCAGTAGAGATGATATAACCGTTTTAGCTTTCTTTTACAAGAGTTGCACGTCATTGGTTGCAAGAGTTGTACTTATTGTCGATTTATACTATGCGAATGTCTTATGAAGAAAGATTTAAAAAATAAAAAAAACTACAACTTTAAGGTTTCAAGATTATACTTACGTGATTCACGTAAGATGACAAGGCTTACAAAAATAAAATACGTTCTTATTTAATTTTCAATAGTAATATCCCGAATGCAAGCTAAATTGTCGATAATTTTTTAGAGTGCACGAAGCGCATGAGACGAAATTAGAATCAATTTGGCATGCACGAGGGGTATTTTGCAGACTATTTCCCGAACAAAATTTACGAAAATAATATTTTTATTATGCTTATTTAGTTAAAAAAATCATTTAGAGATACCCATTTGAAACACAAATATTACAGCACATTGTGTAACATAAAGTTGGAAATCGTAATAAGCTGTGCATTTTTGCAAAGCTTATTGAAGGCTTTTGGAGTATTTCTTAATTATTACATGACCTTTTTCTGGAATTACGGATTAATTTATTAAATCAATAAAAAAGTAAAAGTAAATTTTTAGCCAGATATTTTTCATCGAATTTTAATTATTAAGAGTCTAATTAAAATGGTTTTAGTGTGTGGAAAATTGATAGTATTCGTGATACCAACGACCGTGTTAAAATTATTTTTCACCATTCACCAAGTTCCACCAAGAATATTTTTCACTTTTATAAAAATCGAATTAAGCTAATATTTGCATTCAATATGCAGTTTGCGTATAAACTTTCTCAGAATAATAAATTTCAATGAAGGTTAAGTTAGCAGGTTTTGAAAACTAATTATTTAATTTAAAATATCTGCAAACACTGTTAATTAAAATTAAACTGCGATTACTAGAATAAATATAAGAAACCAATTTAAAACAAACATAAAACCTTTTTACTGAATTAATTATTTAATTGTTTGTTTTTATTTTCTTACTTCTTGGTATTATTGTTTTAATAAATCATTGTACGCTTAAATTAGATAATAATTTATTCCTTCCTGCTAAAGATTCTTTTCAAACTCATCGAACTTTCTTCATAAACGGTACCTATAACATTACCACCTAACCAAAAAAATTACTTTCACTGTCCTCAGTCACGGTTACCGTACTTAAAGTAAACAACTAGCTACGAGTATTATGCCAATTTGTGCCACTTCCTTTCTTTTTTACCAACAAAGATATTATTACAGCGACTTGACATTGCATAAGGCATAAAAAGCAATAATTCGTGTAATTTATTGAAAGCCAATTATTAGATTGCATTCTAGAATTCGGGTAAGTATTTCATACAAACTTTTTCTTTTGGCCGAAAATATTGAAAAAATAAATGTCTGTATCGAGAGATCAAGATAACTTGTAATCGCGTCGTCTTTAGATCCGAAAACGTATGTCGGTTTTTGAACTAACTGCACGTGAAACTGCTCGAATTAGTCGCCGACGTATAATAATACGAGTAGGACCGTTCTTTTTTTAAGGTAAATTATAAATTTAGTTATTAAAATCATCACCTTGTCATTTTACTTGACATTTTACAGACATACGTTTTCGGATCCAAGGATGACTCGATTACAAATTATCTTGATCTCTAGATTTTTGTGTATAGCTCCTAGTGGTGACTGTTCTAAACAACATTTTTAAAATGATTTTATTGCTTTGACAAAAACAATTACTTATTATAAAAACTAAGAATACTAGAAAACATTTGGTTTTGTTTTTGTGTATTGGATAGGTATACCAGGACAAATTGTTTTTGATTTGAAAAAAACAACTATGATGTTTTGTTTAATTAGGAAGAAATGTTTTAGAGGGTGCAGATAAAACTTGGACACCTAGTACGTTTTTTTTTGCAATAGACAAAAATTTATGAAATAGTATACAGTGTGTATACGAAATGACGCATAAGCATCTTCAGTACGCTATAGAAGATATTCCAGCAAACTTTTAAAAAGTAATAAAAAAAATCCTTCTCAACTATGAACAAATAAAGCTGAAAGTAACTTTTATTTTATTGCTTATTTTTTTTAATTGGTGATATAATCTGGAAGAGACAAAATCCTTATTTATTTTTTCATATCTACGAAACTGAAAATTATTCGTAAGAATCGTCCAAATTAAATTTTAAAAGTTTATTTTTTATCAAGCTGAAAAATTGATTTGGTCACGTAATTAAAAATAAAATTTGAAGCAATGTTACCATAGTCAAAATAATTATCAGTATCTGTCAGTTTAAAGTATTTTTTGGTTTATTATGCGCTAAAAAACATGTATGTTTTCGTATAATTTTTTTAGAGGTTTCTTGGAAGATTTCCTACATCACATCAAAGAGTTTTGTATACACCCCGTATAAATATATAAATTATTTTCTGTAGATTAGTAAAAAGTATAAAACTTGACTGACCTGATATGTTGTAAAAACAAATATTTTATCTAAAAACAAAAAATACATATTGCTACTTTTTCTCACGTTTTTAAACAGTCAGGATGTGATCTAAATAATCAATACTTGCCTACTTGTAGAAACATTACATTTTGTTTGATGTTGCAAACTCCCATTTTGCTGACCTAAAACTTGGATTTATACAATTTTATATAGCGAAATCGTTTTCCTACAAAACTATTGCAATCATCTGACCAGTAAGTCAATGGTATTGTGATGTTTTTTATGCATCACTGTTTTACGACGTGACACGTTGGACATTTAAATGTACAATAAATGAAGATAACTGAATTTTGTAATTTATTTTTTATTGTTAATTATTGCAAATTATTTTTGTTGCATCAATTCGATGGCGAGGTAACAACGGCCGGCGTTTGGTTGGGCTCAAGGTGGAATCGATTTTGCAATTTAACTATAGTTTGGTTATCGAGAATAATGTGACTTGAAACGAAATAGACTAGGATTTTGGAGCGGTTTCGACGCGAGATTGGCCAATCACGGTGTTGCACAACTTGTAAATTCACCAGAGAATTCTTATGACATTTTTAGGGTGAAATTTTAAAAATTACGTTTTATTTTACTTATTGAAAACTATGTTTTTAAATGAACCCAAGCTGTAAAAGAAAAAAAGACAATTGCAAAAACTTTCATTTAATTTTTTTAAGTTATTCAACTTTAAACAAGTTTTTTTCATTTTTTTAACACATTATGGTTAACAAGTTTGTACTTCTTTAGATTAGTGAAATTCGATTTTTTTAGGGTTCTTGGCATAATGAGTAATGACTTTAAAAAAAAGCAAATAACCAAATATAACCAAAACATCAGCATTAAAAGCTACAACAAAACCCTGAAAAAATATATGGCCTATAATTAAAAAAAAAAACAATTTTGTAACAACTTTCTGGGACACCCTCTATACTTTTTTAAACTATGCTCAAAGTGGCCTGTGATTATAAAATGAATAAAGTAGAAATAGAAGATTTGAAATTTGAAACAGCTCTCATTTTCGATCCCTATTTTTTTCAGTGATGTCAACTTAATTTCAAAATCACAGACTACTTTGATTGCAACAGCACGGTAGGTATAATTTTGAAGTTAACGATTCGTTAAAAATTACTAAGTGAACTCTAAACAGAGCTATTTGTTTAGCTCCTGTTTAATGACTTCTCTCAATTAGGCTTTGACACACTTTTTCGTATCATTTTGCGTGAACAGAATAATTCAATGATGATTTACATAAAATGTGGTACTAAAATAATACACATGGTACCGTATCATTAACCTTGAAATTTCACATTTCATTGCTAATCATTGCATATACACACCTAACCATATTGTTACTTTATGAAATGTGGAGTAAATGGTTTTGTGAGAATGATTAACCTTCGTCAGCAATGGCTGGAAAGCTTTTTTTATCTCACTTTGTACATTTTCAGTTTTGAAATTGATTTTTTCCAATGTCATTTTAGTTGTCACTAATTATTTTTATCACTAGTTATAAAATATGACATTATTTTATCACTAGTGTTAAAAAGTGTGACATAAAGATAACAGATAACACTATTTTCATAGCAACGTCCCGACACTAGTATTTTGGAAAATTATTGAAATCACAGATCTAAAATTCGAATTTGTGCCTATGCTTTTCACAACTAAATTGGAAAAAAAAGTGTTTCATACAACACGATGCAAAATGGCTGCTTTTTTGCACACGATGTGTTGTTCTTCACGTCTAGTGCAAAAAATACGTTCATTTTGCAACTTGTTGCATAAATAGCTATTTTACTAATTAAAATATGCACATAAAATATCAAAAATAAATTCGACCTTAACAGGAATAAGTAAAACATGAAAAAAAACTAGTCAAATGTTAATGGATTTCTGAAGAGGTAAAGTCAGCGTTAGCACATCACAAATTTGTTGTCTCTAAAGCTGCGGAGCAATAAATAAAACAGGTTTGAAACTTTTGACTAAGAGGCAATTTTTTTCAAAAAATTGTATTATGAAAACCGCTTAGTTTTGGAATATGTTGCTACAGGGTTATTATAAATGATTCTAATATCGGAGCATTTTGCTCTATTGTAAGAAAATTTTGCCGCTTCTTTATATCTAATTAGATATTTTTATTATTTTATTAAAGGGATATTTTGCAAAATATTATTTTTTTATGTCAAATTTTATTTCATATTCAATTGGATGTCACATTTTAATAACTGAGATAAAAAATCTTTCAGAATGTGTTTTCCTAATTAAAATTACACATTTAACCGCTTAATAAAAAACAGAATTTTTTTAATCGTTTTTCGTTATTACTAATTTTAATCTTTTTATTAATATAGCAGGTTTAAAAAATTGTGATTTTACATAAATTTTTCTTCGAGTTTGGAAATAAGACTTAACCTTTTGCAGTGGATGATGCCAGTGGCCGATATTCAACAGGATGGTTCTGGGGAAACCACTACTGGACCGGCTCTCAAAGCTTATGTGAAAATATTGTACCAAGAAGCAAATCCATTGTAGTGAATCCAGAGGTAATTATTTCTACGATTTTTAAAAAGCGTTAAATACTTTGCGAAATAAATGAAATAGTTAACGCTAAATTAAACATGCATAATTTTTAATGGTTGATTAAATTTCTTACGTCAACCAAAATATTATTTTGCAGCATTAGAAAGCGGAGCTTAACACTCAGGTCAATATCTTCTTGACTAAAACATTGTTTAATTTAATTTAAACACTAATTGTTAAACTATTTTGGCAGTGGGAACCAAGCACGCAAACAAGTATCGCAATTTTTGAATGTTTAAATAGTGTCAATAAAGACCCACCTTGCTTTATTTTAGTTCTTTGGAATGTTTTCATTATAGGCGAAATACCTGAATTTTCACGCTGTTTTGAATTCATCCTTGGCTAATGTAAGTAAACGAATGGGCTTTTAACGAATAATGAAAACAGGCTAGAGACTAATTGTTTATTTTATGTGTGTCAATAGATGATGGGTAAGTATTTAAAGAGCAAGACAGTTTTTAAAGAGAAAAAAATTATTTATCCCATATCAAGTAAAATTGCGCTATTATTACTATTAAAAAAGTAGTATCATAAACCTTGTTTATCCTCCAAATGACACAAGTAAAAGTTTTACCTTTCGAGCATACTTATAGTAAAAACTCCGTTTTTTGTTGAAGCGTTTTTACTTTTACCATGATATTTACCAATGTTGTCTCTTTTGTCTCTTCAGCAATTTCTGGAGAGGTACATTGTAGATCATCAGACATTTTGCACTAATAACTGCACTAGTCATCGACTAGTTAAATCAATAAACATTTTTGAAAATCTTAACACAAATTTCTATACTGACTGCAAAGCGTCCTGATTATTTTGTTTATTTACTTGATAATTTATGATAGTGTTGTTTTTTACTTTCGATCTAAATACGTTGTTATTTGGAGTAAAAGTAAGTTTATGTGGCTCAGCTAAATTTCGAGCTATACAGGGTGTTCCGTTTTTATTGTTACAAATTTAAACAGGTGATAGGATATTCAATTCTAAGATAAAAGTTTCCTATAAACATGTATCGAAAAATGCTTAGTAAGGGAGCTACACCCCCTGGAAGGGGACTAATATGTTTTTGCTAATATTTCAGAAACCATTTAAGATAAAATTACAAAATTTGGTACAGATGATAACCTTTATACACCTAAACGAATTCAAACATCAAATGTCGAAATTTTTAATCAGGGGCATACGAAACTGGGGGAGTTTAAGGTAAAAAAATACCCTATTTATTTTGGCTTTAGTTTCTCGGTACTTTCAGCAACAAAATCTTAAGTTCGATAGTTTATCACAGAAAAGTCTCTATTGTGTCGATACGACTTATTGTTTTTGAATAAAATTAATTTAAAATTTATGTTCAATTAAATCAGAATTTACAGAATAATAAAAGCAAGAAATCATATTTTTTAATCAACCTCAACTAATTAACATTACATTACAGTAACCATAATAACATTAATTAAATGAATTTGCCTAAATCGAAAGGAGTTGTTCAAAGTGACCACCATTTTGGTCAATGCATAACTAAAGAAACTAAAGCCAAAATAGTTAGGGTATTTTTTTACCCTAAACCCCACCAGTTTCGGTCGCCCCTGATTAAAAATTTCGACATTTGATGTTTGAATTCGTTTAGGTGTACAAAGGTTATAATCTGTACCAAATTTTGTAATTTTATCTTAAATGGTTTCTGAAATATTAGCAAAAAAGCAAGGAAACTTTTGTCTTAGAATTGAATATCCTATCACCTGTTGTAACAATAAAAACGGAACACCTTGTATTTTTAAGCAATTTTTCGCAAGGATGGGAGAACGTATTTTCCACTTTGGACAAGTGAGCCTCAGGCAAAAGCTAATTTAAATACAATGGGACGTCAAATATCAAAAGTATCTCATTCAATTTTGACGTAAAATATTGAACGAGGAAAACAAAGAAAATACTAGTCACACCTCGTTTTTACTTAAAAATGAAATTCTTGTTGTTTAATATTGCAGAATAGGACGCGAACATCGAGAGAAGCTGAAGTGCCTCGAAGATCTTCAAGTCCAAGTCAATCAGTTGGTTACGTCACTGGTCCTTTGAAATACTCCTCTCTGCCACCATTCCCCATTTCCTTCTTTATGTTGCGAATTGATGTTAATTCAAGTTTTACAACGGAAGTAAGAAAATGGGATAATTAAAATCAGTTTGTTTTTATTTCCTTCGTGTTTAGGAACGAATCCTTCATATCGGTCTCTGCATGCCTTATGTTTGCACTGATTCCGATATTAAAGTCATTATGGAAGAAACATCCAAAGCCTCAACTAAAGTGAGTGTAAAAGTCGAAGCTGTGAGGTCTCACCACAACCGATTTAACATTTGGCAAGACCGAACGTTTATTATTTTATGGTAAAAACCAACAACTAAACTAAAACTGTTGTAAAAAATATTTTTCAGTGGAGTAACGTGTTTCGTTGTTGTTTGTTTGATTGTTGGAACCTCTTACGATTTCTATTTGGAACACAATGAAAAACGGAGAAAACTCATGTCTATAAGTCAAACTCACCGAAAACTGGATATGAGTATGCCAGACACAAAAACTAAAAATGGCGTATATATTGTCAATAACAACAATGTGTTGGATGAAACTGAAACTGGTCTTAAAACTGACTCAAAACCAAAGACATTGAGAGATATTTTGAAACTAATAGTAAAGGAAACTGTACTTGCATTTTCACTAAGGGCTAATATTAGGACAATCTGTGACCAATCAGTCAGTAGTGACACTATTCCGGTCATCCATGGACTCAAGTCGATCAGCATGGCGTGGGTCATTCTGGGGCACACTTGTATCATTGCATTCAAATATTCAGGTCAGTATGACATTTTTCTTAAATACCTGTCATTCAAAAAGTGCCAAATCTGTTAATTTTTCTCAAAGTTCTCAAATTTTATAAAATAGCTGTTGGTAACATTTTATTTTTAGTAACTTTTCTTGTTACAAAATAATGAAACTATTTGAAATTGTCTCAAATATTGGTATTCAAGCCTAAAATGACAACTTTCTGCCTTATTTCTCTAAAATCTGCAGATTCTAACAAGTTTCTCGCACAAAAACGAGCTAAATTGCTTGAAATTGGCTAAAATAGCGTCTTTTAGGCAAAATCTGTAGACTTTAGTAAACATAAGCTAAATCGTAAAAAAATTGGGTGAAATAACCTTATCTATACCTAAACTACATTTTTCTGATTTCTTGAAAAAAAAAAATACATTGAGCAGCAAATTAGCTGAAATAATATTACCCAAAAAATTTTAGTAAATAAATGTCTTGTCCAAAAATGAGATGAGTTTCTGAAATTTAGCTCCAAAATTATTTTCGCCTTAGTTTTTACTTTATTCATAACTACTGTTTCAATGATTTACAAATTTTATGAAATAGTTGTTAATAAGAGAAGCAACACTTGTTAATTTTAGTAAGATTTAAGCTCAACGAGGCAAATCACTCGAAGTGTTCTGAAATTGAGGCTAATATGATGTTTTTTTTTTTAAATTTATATGTTACCCACTAGTGAATAAAGTAAACCAAAAAAAATCCGTGTCTCGATACTATGGCGCTGCTATTTCGATGATTTTGATATTTTATAAAATAGCTGTTGGTAACAAAAATTTGTTTATTTTTAGTAGGTAACTTTCTTGTTCAAAAATTAATTAAACTGCCTGAAATTGGCTCAAATATTGGTATTCAAACCTAGAACGCCGATTTTGTGACTTATTTTGGCAAAATCTGTGGATCTTAACAAATTTCTCGCTCAAAAACAAACTTAAACTCTTTGGAAAGCGTCTTTCAGGGTTAAAATAATATTTTTTTTTCTTGTTTTACATTTTAGTGTGCTTTTCGCTTAGAAATAAGCTAAAGCGTGTAACATTAGATGAAATAACGGTATCTATACTTAAAAGTAATAAAAATAGTCTATACTTGCCTAAACCACGCTTTTCTGGTTTGTTTTCAAAAATTCTGTCGGTTTTTGCGTTTTGCGTTTAAAAACAAACAAAACTGCTCGAAATTAGCTGTTACCCTAATGCGAAAACTTTTTGCTTATTTTGGCAAAATCACTTGATTTAAGTGAGTTTTTTTTTATGAAAAACGATAAAAAATCACTCGTAGTTTCCAAAATTTAGGCCTAAAATCATTTTTTTTTTGTAATAGTTTCAATTTCATTGATAGTGTAGAACTATTGTGCTCGATGATTTTCAAATTTTATAAAATAGTTGTTGATAACAAAAGCAAAATTTACTAATTTTAATAAGTTTCTCGCTCAAAAATGAATCAAGACGCTCGAAATTGGGTGAAATATTGTTTTCCAGGAATAAAACAGCGATTTATTGTTTTGATAAAACAAAAACTGTGAATTTTAACGGGTTTTTCGCTCAAAAACGAGGTAAATCACTCGGAGTTCTCTGAAATTCAGATCTAATAAAATGGTGATTTTTTAAAATTTTTATTTTACCCACTAATGAATAAAATAAAATTATCACTTGTTTATAGGCACTGCTATCTCGATGATTTTGAAATTTTGCAAAATACAAATCCAAAATAAAATTTGTTAATTTTAGTATACCTAAGTTTCTCGTTCAAAAATGAATTAAATCGCTTGAAACTGGCTGAAAGTTATTGAGATCTAAAACAACGATTTTCTGGTATGTTTTATTAACAATGAAATAGCGCTTTTTAGACCTAAAACGACATTTTTTTGCAAGATTTGTTGATTTTAGTGAGTTTCTTGTACACAAATAAATTATATATTGCTGGAATTTCGATGAGTTAGTATTATTCACTCGATTTCCACGATATTTTTTATTTTAGCACGTTGTTGTTTTGATTGTTTTCAAATTTTGTTGGTAACACATCAAAAATGTCTCGCTTTTGGTTTGTTTTTCGCTCAAAAACGAGATAAATTGCTCGGAACAGGCTGAAAAAACGATATTCGAACCTAAAGCAATGATTTTTACTTTATTCACAAAGACAAGTGGACAAAATAAGTACAAAAGAGTAATACAAAAACGTAGTAAAGCAGGAATTAGAAAAACTAGTGTATGCTACTCATGATTAAAAATATGCCTTTAGCCAGTTGTAGAAATAATTATTTTCTATCTTGTTTATTTTGCAGATAACATGGAGTATCGGAAAGTGGTCCAAAGGGAATTTTTTTTCCAAACAATATCAAATGGGGCTTTCAGCGTAGATACATTTTTCTTTACTAGTGGTCTTCTAGTCTCATTTTTGTACTTCAGAACTAACGCCAAAGGCAAATTGGACCCTATTACAATCGGCCACAATAGTTTTATTTCGGGAATAACGCATTTCTTTGGTCTTATTTTGTACAGATTTGCACGGTAAAAATCACCAGAAAGTCGTATAAAAACTCAAGTTTTTATTACAGATTGACAGCACCTTATTTATTCACTTTGGGAGTAGTTGAAGTTATCATGAAGTGGTTTAATTACAACTCAATTTTTGAACCCCCAACTATGGACCACGTCAATTGTCCCAACTACTGGTGGAGAAACGTCCTTTATATTAATACATTATTCCCAGTTGAAGAAATGGTAAAAATTAAAACTAAAGTTATTTTTTTCTTAAAGTTTCCTTCTAGTGTATGTTGTGGAGTTGGTATTTATCCGATGACACCCAATTTTATATCATTGGTGCAGTGATGTTGATTCTAGCAGCCAGGTTTGCATCTTGTTAAACATAATTTTATTACTAATTAAACAATTTTAGTCATTTCAAGAGTGGGGCTTGTCTTTTGTTGATCTTCATGGTCAGTTCTTGGATCACTACCGGTTATATAGCTTACAGCAATAGTCATATGCCAGGCTCGGATGACCCTCTTGCCCTTTTTGACAAAATTTATGACAAACCGTGGACGAGATTAGGGCCATATTTGATCGGAATGTGTGTCGGGTGGTTCCTGTTCAAGAAAAATTGCCAACTTACAATGTCTAAGGTGAGTTTTACAGCACGACGCGTAGCGTAGCGGAGTGCTATAACCTGTAAACCTATGATTTTTAGTTGGCTGTGGTGTCGGGCTGGACGGCTTCAATAGCGTGTCTTTTGGCACTAGTTTACGGTTTGTACGAAGCCAACTTGACTCCACTAGCTGGGGCTGCCTACAGTGCCTTAAGCCACTCAGCCTGGGCTCTAGGTTTGGCTTGGATTGTTGTGGCATGTTCCACGGGATATGGAGGTACCAAATTGGGTTTTTTGCATTTTTTTGTTTTCATTTCTCAAATTGAAGGTGTTGCCAACTCGGTTTTATCGTCGACTATTTTGTATCCCTTCAGTCGGATTACGTACTGCGCCTATTTGCTTCATCCTGTCGTCATTCGAATGATGACAATGAGTATGGATAGTCCTCTCCATTTGGGAAGTTTAGTCATGATTATCATCTTCTTAGGTCAAGTTGTAGCATCCTATGTTCTTTCGTTTTTTGTCTCTTTAGCTTTTGAAGCGCCTGTTGTTTCAATGTTGAGGATAATGACGAAAGTTGTAAGCACCAAAAAATGATGTTGACTGTGAAATTCATTTTTGTTTTTAAATTATTTTTTGTATGTAAATAATTGTGTACCTTATTAAGACTTTATAGTTTGTAGGTAATTTTAAGTTTTATTAGCCTTTACACTACCCTAGGAGATAACAATACTTCCCAGTTGTTGTTGTAATATGTATAAAAACTCTTAGATTACCAACTTCATGCAATTGTTATACAAATATTGTTTAATTTGTTTGTATTGCATTAAATTCTTGAAAGCTATAGAAAAAAATAAAAATTGAGATTGTTTTTATTTAAATCTAGTGCAAAAGTATTAATTTTAATATGTTTTGTTTATCAAAATGAAAGTTTTTTGTATAAATATTACGTTGTTTTTTGTTTAAAGCAGGTAATAACTTTTCTTAAATGTATTCTTGCCAGATGTACTTAAATGAGCTGCAAAGTGTATTTTTATTTCAAATTTCAATAAAAAATTAAACAATTTACAACTGTGTGTTTATTTTTCAAAAATTTATTGGTATTTATATTGCTTTCCCTATACAGGCTGCACCAGAACTCGCGCCTCAGAAAAATTTTAAGTAAGATAAGATACCAACATGAAAAAAATGTTTAAAAAATTCCATCTGTCAAAAAATTTTGACATTTATTTTTTGAAATTCGACATTGTTTATGTCTATTTAATGATACTAATGATCTTGTATATGTTTCTTTTTATAATTATTTAGTAAAGGTACAGAAATGTTGTCAACAAAAGCCATAAATAAACAGAGTTACAATTTAGGATACAGCATCCTTGTTTCCTCTTCTAATAGCCTGTAGCAAAAAAACTTGGAAAATTATTTTTCCAACAGAAATAAATAGTCAAAGTGCAAAATTTAAACTCTCATAACTTCGAAATTTTTTTAACATTTTTTCCATGTTCCTGGTATCTCACCTTGCATGGCATTTTTCTCTGGGGCGCGAGTTTTGGCGCACTCTGTATACTAAAGACAAGGAAATTAGGTTTTTTTTATTCATCTCTTACAAATATTAATGAAAAACTTGTCTACCTGCTCTTGGTGGATTTTAGTTTTTTAATAAATTTTGTTTTTGGAGCAACATGCTACCAAAAACAAATAATCAAATTCTAATTATACAAAAAATAATTGTTCATCTACATATTTAATACAAAGCAGATTTTTAATAGAAAAATTATTGTGGTTTATTTTTTTTTAATTATCGTTCTACTTAATAGACTTAATAAAGCGAAATTATTTTTATATAAATATTTTGTTCTAATACTTACCTATCAGTCGATGTGTTTTACTATTTTTTTCGTGATATTTTTAATAAACAAACAACTGAATCATACTAGTTTCTCAAAAAGAGTAGTCATAAAATAATAAAAGTTTTAAAAAATAGTTACTTTTTTATGTACCAGGTGAATAAAAAGTATGGAATCAAGCGTTTTTTTTCGTAAACTAAGCACTTTACGAAAAAAATAATTAGTGTAGCGTAAAGTACAATTAAAATGTGACCATTTATCGAGAATAACTCTTTTCGAAATTTCTTTTAGTTTCCGAGTTCTGGGAAAAAAAAATTTTAAATGGCAACCCACCATGGTAATTTTTTTAATTAAAGATTATGATCTAAAAATGACCTCTAATTAAATAAAATTGTTTTTTAGCCAGTACTTTTTTTTTAATTAATTGTTGAAGTTGCGTTCCGAGCTCATCACGAAGATTTTATTTGGCATGCACGGTGGTATTTTGCAGACTATTTTCCAAACAAAATTTACGAAAACAATATTTTCATTATGCGAAAATAAAAAAATAATCTGACAAAAAAAAGGATCTCAATAACATTTTTCAATTTTATCAGATTCATCCAGTCAGATTCGCGGTAATTTAGCACAAAGGCAAATTACCGATAATTGGTTGATTAGATAAACCTCAGAAATTTGAATTTGATTAGCTTAAATTTTGTGAGGGAAATGGTCAAGAAAATGTAAAATCCAAATAACTGATAAAAATGAAAACCACGCTTTCGTCTTGGATTACTAAACAAATGACTATTTTGTAATTTTATTTTGTTGTATTTTATTTTTTACACATCACATGGAACTAAAGCAATCTGATAAACTAACAAACTTTTTATTGCAAAAAAAGTATTACATCAAGATGGTCACCCTAGAAGAAATCTTGACAAAAGTAAATTTATTATCATTGCTCCGTTTTAGAAGGGCTCAAACTCTTGATTAATTTTTCTAACTCTTCAATCTTTTTATGCAAGCTTTTTAAAGAGTACGAATCTTCAGTGTTTTTACTTTTAATTGAACCATCTTTAATCCTATTTTGTAGAAATGTGATTATATTTTGATCACGAATTACCGACTTTTCCCCCATTTTTTCTAAATAAAATGTCTTTGAGTCGGAATAAATCTTCAGAGTATAATCCAAATTGTCAAACACTCGGCAAAAATTTAACAATTTTTCAAACATTGTATTAAAATAATAGGACGTTTGTAACTTTTTGAAAATAATATTTTCAACGTTTGTTATATATTTTGATCGTTCTTTCTTATCAATAAATTTCGCTTCATCACGAATTGCTTGCAAATCATTGACTGCTAAACCAATAAGCAGATTGTGCAAAATGATCCCAATTAATATAACAAAAACAATGTAAACTAAATGCCCAAAAATCGGGTTTCTTTTAAAATGACTTGGATACTCCGCGTCGGAATCCCCAGCAAACATAGTCACAGTTTCGTAAAGCATAGGAAAAAATAAATAATTTTTATCATCATTTAACATATAAAAACAGAAGAAGAACGCCACCAAGGGAAAACTATAAAACGCTATATACTTGAAAAACGTAATTGTAATTTCTTGCAAAATGATAACTTTGACTGTAAAAAACGACAAATTCCCCAACTGCATGAAAATCCCCAAGGTGGAAGTAAGAAACACAAGGGAGAAAGCCACCGATAAATTTCTATTATTCAAAGTCTCCAACCAACCAGAAGCTATAATATACAAAAGCCCACAAAGTAGAAACAAGTTGATGTAATTGTCCAAGCGTTTGAAATAGTGCAACCGAAAAATTAAACCTTGTAACACCTCTCCAAACGACAGGAGAAAAAATGAAAACATGAGAAACGAGTCTCGACTTTGGGCAACACCACTGAACGTAAATCCATACACTAGCAACGACACGTAGGCACAAAAATAAAGAAACAAACTGAAATAAACCAACCACTTGAACTTAACCCACTTCATAGTCAAATAAATTGACACCACGGGATGATTTGTCAAATAGTTCAAGTGTGAAATATTCGTCATGGTGTAGAGAAAATCACTCTCTGGACTTGTTTCTGACATTAACGACTTGTAATTAATCGTCAAAGTAAATTTCTCGTTATTTTTACCAATGGGGTTTTGTGCCACTTTACAGTTATTTTGGAAAAAGGTTTCCAATGTTTTAGGTTCCATTGCCTCCAGTGGTGTGTTCCCAAAAACATCCTTTTCGACCAAAGACGCTCCCAATGACAGGAAGGCTAAAATATTATCACGGTAATCACAGGAAATCGCATAGTGCAAAGCAGTGCGACCCAATTCGTCGGTACAACCCAGATATTTTTGAACAGTGTTGCCACCACTTCGGTCCAAATGTTTCAAAATCATCTTCATGTACTTATCAGCAGATGCGAGATTTTTGCCATCTCGGTACATAGTTTGCAAGTGGAGGAGAATATTGTTGGGCAAATCGGCGTTTTTTTGGAGGAGTAGTTTCACAATTTCCTTGTTGTCTCCACTGATGGCAATCATAATCGGGAAATGTGGGTTTTTCGGGATGGTTTTATTGGGGTTTGCGCCTTTTTCCAAAAGTCGGGAAACACAAGGAGTCAGGCCTTTGGCACAACAAAGTTGCAAAATTGTGCAACTTGACGTTGCACTATCACCACCATCTACTCTATTCACGTCTTCGTTTGACATGTCCAGTGAGAGAAATCGCTGAATTTGGTTCAATTTAATCATCCCGAAAGTGTTATCAACGATTTTTGAGTTTGTCTTATCTCGAAGGAGTTGCTCAAGTTCGATGTTGTGTATTTTCCAGATTAGGTCCGAAGGGGACACTCCATTGCTATCAGTCTGGTTCACATTGATCCCCCTTGTGATTAACAGTTGGCAACACTGAACAAACTCTTTATTGCGATTGCCGTACTTTAGAAGAACGTTCAAGGCGTTGTTTGAGTAAGACTCCCTTTCTTTCACATTGGGACAAAATTGGTACTTTTTGGTGATTTGTTTTGAACAGTACACCAGCGAATTGACTTCTTTTGGTGAAAGGTAGTCGAGGATAGTTTCCATTTTGATTTTGTTGGCGTTTAGAGCAGTGTAGTGGAGGGGTTCCCAATTGTCATTTTTGCTCGGCTCATTGTAATTAGCTCCCAAGTCGATTAAAATCTTGATGACTTCTTTGGTAACATAATTCATGTTGTGTAAGTCATTGCAAGCAAGTGCCAAGATGGTTTGGTATTCATACACGGGGTACTCATATGATAAAATATTCGCATTTTGAGAAACGAGATGTTGAATTTCGTTGGTGTCGTTTTTTTGCACTGCAATTAGAAGATCTTCTGCCAGTTTTGGGGTGTTTGAGGGTTCATCATACTCCTCAAGTTCGATTTTTGATTCCTAAAATTGCGATAAAGTGTAATCGTTTCGATTTCAATTTACTTACATCAAACTTTAAAATTTTGGTGGGCATTTTTCTCACTTGGTTTTTGTGATCATAAATGTAAAATTAAGGATTCATCTTCAAGATCAACTTTATTGATACATTAAAATAAGTTTTCATCACTGATCATTCATTTTTATCACAGATTAGCCGTTAATCTTATCGTATGGTAAATGTTTTATAAACACACCCTCGACTCTATTTACTGATTATTTTTTATTTATCTAAAATCATTACAACTTTTTGCTAAAAATTGGTAGATATCCTATATTAATTATTATTTAAAGAAAAAATTATAATTTGAAATTGTATATTACGTACGCTATTATTTAAATATTATTCTTGTGTGCTTTTTTTAAAGTAAATTGACAGTTTTTTGTAAATTGCTTACAAACTGTACGTCAAACGTTATATTATATGTACTTATAATGTTTTTATAATACATTATGTAAAATGTTCCAAGAAATCGATTGTCGTCGAGAAAACTGCAAAATTCTTTTTTACTTGAGTTAATATTTTGGATATTTTTTATTTTATCACCAATTTTCTCGATAACTAAATAGTTTTTTTTCTGACACTTTAATGTAATTCAAGCTTTAACGTTAAAATAAATGTCAATTTCAAATTAATGACATCTATTATATTTTTCTATCAAAAATATGTACAACTTGACGACCAAAGTATTTTGTCTCGAACTGTACGAGGAACATGGAAAAAAATGTTTAAAAAATTCTATCTGTCAAAAAATTTTGACATTTGACATTTTTTTTATATATATTTAATGATATAAAAAATAAATAATGATTTAATGAGCTTGTATGTTTTGTACAATTATTTAATAAAGGGACAATCAAATTGTGGGAGAACCAAAGTATTATGATAACCAATTTTTTATTGAATAGTATTGATGACAAATTATTAAATTGTAAGTCTACCAATAAGAGTTTCATTACAACAAATCATTAAAAAAAAAACAATGGAATAGTAAATAACCATTTTATTGTTAGAAATCAACACATTAACATTAAAAATAAAAATCAATCATTCCGTTCAATAGCAACTTCCGTAACAGCTTGAACATAAAACGGCCCTTCCCTCACATATTTTTGCAACTTTTTAAGAGTCATTTGATCGAAAACATCGCTGTTAGCCAACAATTCAACAATACCAAACTTTGCCTCTTTACATTCCTTGATGGTCTCCACACTCCTGTCAAGCAGAAATTCAACCATTCCTAAAAAACATTATTACGAACAAAATTAACACTGAGATGTAATTCAAGTACCTGGAAAGTTTTTTATGGCTTCCTGGCCCCAAGGTTGTCCTGCTACAGCCCTTAAAAGGCCAAATCCGCCAAGTCTCAATTCAAAAAATGGATTTTTCGCGTAATTCCAAATAAAACTCATTGGATTATCTTCTATTAAAGAAAACCATTTTTGTGTAATTGCCATTACTTGATTATTAGGCTCAACAATTTGTAATACATTTTCTAAGCAATTCAAGCCGTGCACTTTAACCTCACTGGGCATTGAAGGGATGGATTTTGAAATGTTTTTAATTGCATTTTCTATGGAAGCCCCCGTTGAGTCTAAAGCAATTTTACCGTCGTTTGATAGTCCTATGTGTCCGAGAGTTTCAACAGAGACGCTAACTATAGTAAAATCGTTACTTTCAATATTGTTGAACATTCTTTGAAAAAGATTGGGATATTTTGCAAGAGTTTCCATTGGCTTCCAATACGCCATATTCCCGAAAAATTTTAAAATTCCCGGTTCACATAACTGGACTGTTACTAAATCATCACTTTCCAACATTCCGCTCAGTTTTTTTAAAGTCTCATTTGATTCTAAATAATTAAAACCGTGTTTACTTGACCCTAATTGGGTCAACAATTCCAAAACGTTCAACCGAAGTAAAATATCATTACTATCAAGTTCATTAAAAATTTGGGAGAATAGTCCAACGCCCTTTAAAACGTTAAAGTTGTCTTCTGACTGATTACTGATATCAATCAATAACTACAAAATAAGAAAATCAATTGATTTTTCCAACATATCCACACGTGATCGAACCTCATAAACTCTGAACCTGACAATTTCACTCAGTCCCATAATTTCATGTAAAGACTGTAAAACATCAGGTTTGGTCAACTGCTTGATCCCCACACTTGACAGCCCCAATATTTTGATGACTTCCGCGGCCCATTTTGCAACCCCCAAATCCTCATCTCCCACACATTTAATAATGTTGATTAAAAGCGACTCTCTTTTGCACAGGTCAACAAGAATGTCCTCGTTTTCAATATTGCGTTTAATCTCATTTAAAGCCATAAGCTTAACTGCTGGAAATGGATGATTTAAAGCTCTTTCTAAAAAAACTCCATATTTATTAGTGCTTTCGCCCAAATTTAAGTTCGTCATACAAAGTGCGAGGACTTCACAAGCTAAATCAACCTGTTCACTGTAAAATTTATTGTTATTGTTGACACAGCACTTTTGAGGTTAGGTTACCTGTTTGAGTCGTTTAAGCAGTCAAAAACTGCGGGAAGTTGCAGAGAGTTGGCTGTTCGAGACATGTCCTCGCGAGGGATTGTTGTCAAGAAGTCTGTCATCTCTCTTAACACCGGGATTCGGGAATCTTCATCGGAAAGTCTTGATAATTTTTCTTCACACCACTCTTCGTACGAAGCCATTGTGACAATAATGATTTGAAAATTGTGAAAAGTGCTGCCAACTGTATATGTGGAAAGTTTCCAGGATACTCGTAGTTGATTGGCTAATTTGAATTTAGCCAATGAAAAAAAAATTGAGACAAAAATTCCATTTTGTAATGTGGAAAATTTTTACGTACTGACTCACTTAAAATCACGCCAAATTAACGCAGAAATTATATTAGCATTGATCATCAAAAGAAGTATCTTTTTAGGTTATAAAATAAAAAATAGTTTATATTTTACACTTATAAACAATACTTATGAATGAATCTCAATTATTGTAGTTTAGACCAAATACCTGATTAATTACAAAATAAGTGATTAAATTCTTTATTTTTGACAAGCTCGTATTTTTATAAATTTTAGTGATTAAACAATTACCAACTTTAAGATGTGATGAAAAACAAAATGTCAATTAAAAATATATTATTTCTAAATAATAAACTATCGAAAAGGGGGTTTTGGGGCTTAAGGTCCCTCCCCTAGAACAAAATCAGCCAAAATTATTGTGTAATGGTAATAAAACTAAAAATATAACCGGTATTTTTGTTTTAAATCTGGCGTTAAAGCTATCCACGAAAGTCCGATTGTGAACGAACCATCCTATTGAAAGCTCGTCGGTCGTATTAGAAATTGTGGTTCGTTCACAACTCACTCATGTCACCGCCAATTATGATACCAAATTAAAACAACCAAACTAAACATTCGAATTTTGTATTCAATGTCATAACTTCAGAAGATTAACAAATTTTTTATTTTTTTTATTTTGAAAATTGCGGCAAACGTTATAATGTTCCACAAAATTTAAAATGGCAAAATTAAACCCCTTTGCATTCTGAGGGTTCAAAAGACTTAGAAAAGTATCAAAATGTTGTAAAAATGCAAGAAATATATATTTTTTTAATGTTGTGTAAAACACAACATATTGAATTAAAACATCGAGACTATTGGCGGCGTGGTGGCATAGCGGCATAAGGTTCCGCTTTCCAGGTAGGTATAGTATAATAAGAGAGAGAGAAATAAGAACACAAAGCATAATAAGAAAGAAAAATAGCATAAGAACAAATTAGTGAATAAAGTACAACATAAAAAAAAAAGAAAGCGCGAAACACCAACTTAAATAAGCACCAAAAGATGGCGGACGTATATGAGCGCGAACTTTAAAAAATGTGTTAAAAGAAACATAAAAAGGAAGTTTCGTAATAAAAATAAAGGAATAATTTTCTTATCAATTATCTTTACTAATAATTCAAATGAATATAAAAGATAAGATCACCAGGGCTCACTACTGTTTTAACGCAAATCTCAATGTTGCCAACTTAATTTCAAAGACATGAAAGTAAGGTTTGATAAATCATAGAAACACGTCGGAAGAAAAAGATTTCTTATATTTATGACGAAACTACTCTGAATTGTATTTTTTTTAAATCATGATACAATTTTTTTATTATAATCTTTTTTAATAACGTTGTTTTGGCATTGGGAGGTCGCATATTGCATTATGTGCATACACTGCTACAATTCCAGCCAGAGATATTCCAATACTATCAGAAAAACTCGTAATTGCCATTGAAAATTGCTTGATTTCTTCTTCTACCTGAAAGTGACTTGGCAAAACTTTTATCTATACAGAGTGTTTTTTTTTAATATGGGAAAAATTGCAACCACATATTTTACATCGAAAAATAACATTAATTTGTCAAATAAACGATCATCCTATAAAACTTTGTTATGAATATACAGGGTGACAAACTTTCATGATTAAAATTGTAGGTAATCTATTACTACTTCCGAAAATTTTACAAGCTTTGTGAGCCACTGGAATCGTTTTTTTTCCGGCAATTACTTTATTTCTACACTTACCAGTGGCGTGCGTATTTTTATTAGTGTTATTTTTCAATGCAATGATTACAATTTATTACAATATTAAAAAAAAATTAAAAATAAAAATTACCTCATTACAAATTCGATAATATGTATTAACATAAGCGGCACCACCTAAAAGACCTTCCCATAGAGTTAAAGCGACCATAATCCAGAAGTTTGGCATATAATAATAAATCACTTCAGTTGTAAAAATAGCTACATTAACAGCCTAAAATAATTGTTAAAAAAAATTATTGTTTACATAAAGTAGCATACTTGTAACACCGACATTATCCAAATTTGTTTTATATAAAATAAATTCGCTGAAGATCGAGAAATAAAAACTCCGACTTGATAAACAACTTGAAGCCATCTGTACTGATCATCTGCACTTAAACGCGTATTTTTAAAATTAATTAACTCGAACTAAATAAACCATTTGAATTGTCTTACAAATTGATATTAAAATTTACTCACAGTTCCTTGATTTATAAAATATTCCAAAAAGTAAACCAAACCAAAAGGTATCATATATTTGCAGAGAGAAGGTATATGTTTGATTTTCTTAATAATCACTTCCTTTGGATTTTCGAGCTCTTGAGCATTAACAACTTGTTGAATGACTGTAATTTCAGTTATTTGCGGATTTGGCAAAAGCAAAAAAAAGCTGGAAACAAGATCAAAACCCACTTTTAACTAAATATCAAATTGCAATTGATTTTCAAAACTTTTCAAGTCAAAAAAGCCAAGAAATTTTGAACGCAATTTTCCCCAAATTTTCTCAAAACCCTTCTAATAATTTTATTAAAAATTTGCTAAATATTGACTGTCACTGAAAAAAACTGATTACAAGACTAAATCTGTCTTCAATCTTCTAAACATTATACAATGAGCAGCAAAATTAAGAAATATTCTTATGTAGTAAAACTGAATATAAAGGGTGTTAAAAAAAGATTGTAAAATATCTAAGAAGTATGGTAAACAAAAAAGCTTCTCTTTTTTGTTTGAACAGACTGAATATAAATGTTTTGAAAAACGAATAATTCTCGATATCTCCGAAACCGTTACTTTGGGGACCTATGTTTATTAAGACTTTTTTGTTTGTTTTAGTCCACACTATTATCTCCTGAAATATTTTACAATCTTTTTTAACACCCTGTATTTTGTTTTGACAAAAATGCTCGAACAGGTCAATTTTAAAATAAAAATACATACCAGGTGAATAAAAAGTATGGAACCAAACGTTTTTTGCTTAAACTATTTATTTTTTGAAAAAACTAATTAATGAGTGATAAAGTACTATAAAAATGTGATGATTTAACAAGAATAAATTTTTTCGAAATTTTCTTTTGTTTTTGAGTTCTACAAAAAAAATATTTTTTTTAAATGGCAATCCACTATAAAATCATTTTTCTCATAAAAGCTATACTCTAAGGATTACAACTATCTGCTTTATATTTAATTAAAAAAAAAAAAAATTCACATAAAAAAAAATCGCGCAACTCAAAAACAAAACAAAATTTCTTTCTGAAAATACGATCACATTTTTTATATTACTCTAATTTATATTAATTATTATTTTCTGGAGACAAATGATCAAAAATAAAACCGCTTGGTTCCATACTTTATATTCACCCTGTATAATACAATATTTCAGAAAAGAGAGCTCCTAGTCAATGCTTCCCCAAACGGTTGCGCTACGTTGTGTTGTGTGTCAAAAATAACAAAAGGAAAATAATTAGAAAATAAAATTTTAAGAAACCCGAGGTATAACGAGGCCGCGTTGTAAGAAAGAAAACACAAGATTTAAACCACATTTAAATTTATTTACGACAATCAAAATAAAATAAAGTGGAACTTGGCCCGGATTGTTAGTTAATTAATAGAAAAAAGTAAATACTAACCAAGAAAATCAGATAGAACAATTAAAATAAGATAAGTTAAAGTGAAGTCAAATAACAAAAACTAAACTACAATAAAATAAGTCCTAAATAAGTGCTGAGTTTCGATTTACTTTAAATACGGCCCTGCTTTCCTAACGCTTTGACCAATTGCAGCTTTTTTTCTACAACTACAGGGACCAACTTTTGTTTCCAATAATAAAATTAATTTAGGGCCAAATTTAAAGGAGCCTTAAATTAAATGTTGTTTAGAATGTGCTGGCTACTACGGATTTGTTGAGAAAAATTTCATATTCTATGAATCTCTTTTTAATTCGATTCTGAAACTGACTCTTATTATGTAAGCTATTTAAAATTACCTAAATTGACTTTTGACCCAGACGTTGACGACAATAATTTGCAACGACTTAAATTTATTCCACAATTTGAACCAGATTTTCCTAAATCCTAAACTACCTTAAATTAATACACCTATGGACCTGTAAATTATAATGGGCGATAGAGAAAGAGATTTATCTAAAGAGATAATAATTTATTTATTCCAATTGACTTTCAAAAGTTCTCAAGTACTATAACACTCAAAAAAAGCCAAGAAATTTTGAACAAAATTTTCCTCAAAACCCTTCAAATAATTTTCCTTACTTTTATTCGGTTTGAGCAAAGTTGTTTTATTAAAAATGTTTCTGCTAAATATTGACTGTCACTTAAAAAAGCGAAAACCTGTTATAGGAAATAATCACTAGACTAAATCTGTCTTCAATCTTCTGAAACTGAAAATATTTTAAATTGACAAAAATGCTCCAACGGTCATTTTTTTATGTATGAGTATGTATGTATGTTTTTTTTTTATTGATTTGTTTGATTGTTTTGGTGATTTTTTTTCGATAACTTTATGTACGTAATATCTAATATTTTGGTGTTAAGTAAAAGAACTTTCGAATTGGCTAAAAAATAGAGGTTCCCATTAAAAAAAATGTCGATGACACATCATTACCAATAAGTGTAAAATTTTAAAACAACTTGAAAATTGTGTAAGTAATTTTTAAAAAGAAAATTTACCTGTTCAAGCATTTTTGCCAAAACAAAATATTTTCAATTTTAATAAAATTATTACATAATTTTGCCTCTCACTATAATAAATTTCGCATATAAAAATGCGAATGTAAATATTTAAACTTTTTGCCCTCTGTAAACTTAAACTTACTAGCAGACTTACGTCAAAGCCATTATTGTTGGAATTAACAGCAATATCATCATCGTAATTGTAAATCCTATCTTTTGTAAAAGAGCGTAGGAAAGAGCACCAATTACACCTGCACCTCCAGTGCCTGAACTCCATGTAGAAAGTACATTGCTGAAAAATCAATAAATTAGAAATTAAATGTTTTGAACCATACATAATCTATTCACAAAGTTCCTGAATATTTTATATTTTTTGTTCAGCTTTTCCAACGATAGCAGTGATTCCAACATAAATTTAAATTTCTTTTTGTGTATTTTTAGTGACTTTGATACTCTGAAAAAACTATCGCTGGAAAAACTATACACCGAGAAAAATATTTAAACCAAGTGTGACTGTAACTAAAATAGTATACAACCATAATGGGAATTTCATGACACCCTCGAGGCTGCGCTCCTTGGTCAGATTACCTGAGCTCTCCTGGTAATGCTTCCCAGCTTGGTTGTACTATACTATTTTATTAAAAATAAAGAGTTGAAAAAATTATAATCCAGGTTAACTATTTTTTGGAATTCGATTCTCGCGAAAACCGTTAAATAAGTCATTTCTAAAGTTTGTTTTTTTTTTAAATGGAAATGCCAAACAGTCTTAACGTTGGCATCACTAGTAAATTCATTCATGATAATTTTAATAAAGGAAGTTCGCAGTTCCGGTTTTTTGAATTAATTTGAAAACAATGTCATTAAACGTCAACACGAAAAATAGTCTAAGAAAATTTAGAGACGAAACACCAAAAAAGAAACAAATTCGGTACCACTAACAGTTTTTCGAAATTTGAAAACGAATAGTTCACAAGTAGGAAGTTAGAAAAAGGACCCGTTAAAATGTAGACGCAATTTGTAATGCAGGTTTGTTAAATATTCTTAATTTTTAGCAAGAAATCGACAAGAATACAAAATAAACATGAATGAGAAAGAACCTGGGAAAGAACGCAATTAAATTAGTGTCTTGTGCATCGTTTTTTGAGGAATGAGTTGAAAAAGTAATAATTTTGAAACTAAAGCTGAAGAAGAATTTATAAAATGCATCAACTTTGAGCTCATTTCAATCAATTACACAAAATTTATTGCCAATCATCATAATAGCTACTTGTACCTTTTGCTAAATAACTTTTTTTTGTATATACATCCTTTTTCTTCAAAGTTTTTGTAGCAAGAACCTCATTTTTGTCCACAACATTGTGCTTACTTGCGGTGTGTTTCTGTCAAAACTATTAGCACTGAATTCTGTCTTTAGATCTTAGGTAATGATGTCTTTCCTCAGCGCTTTCAAAGAGCAAACATTCACACAAGATTCATAAAAGTCAAAATTTTGACAACATCTCAATTGGAACACATTACCATAATTTTTTAACGAAATTTCAAGGACAAAAACAAACAAAATTTGTGGCTATGGAGACAAGCTGCTACCATTTTTTTCACCAAAATTTTGACTTGGTAATTTCAATTTAAAAAAAAAACAGACTTTAAAAGTATGGTAAAGGCATGGCTTATTTTACATCACCTGTCATAATATGAACTATATTGGAGAAATGTAACTTCCCCGAGTCCCGAAGAAAAAGATGTTGCAGTAACTCCAATTAATGACAATGTGAAATTTCTGCCGCAACCCACGAAAAGAAATCCAGATGCTGATAACAACACACAAATGGCAATTCTTATTCTGTAAATGTGCGATTTAATTTTCGCGAGTTTTCTGTATAGATTATTACTACTTCACACAAAAAGGAATAAAAGGTGCTATTAATTTAGCTAAAATTGCTGGGATAATATCGGCCAGTAATATTGTACCTGTTGATACATAAGTACATTCTCTTTCTTTACTCCTTTTTCCCTACAAAATGTTTGCAATCAAAAGTGTTGGATTAAAGAAAGATTTGGTTACCCCACTTGTGCATATTATATCAGCAGCAGCTGTTAACATAACTACGTATCCGTAATTGTTACACAATCCGAAAATCCAAAAAGAAATTAAAGCCCGCCAGGGTCTTTCTTTGGGTAGCTCCAATTCCAGTTGCTCTTCCTCTTCATATTGCATTTATACTATATGTAAGATAATGTGATAAATTCAGATTAACTCTTAAATAAATTAATCAGAAACAATGTAATGACACTTTATATCAAAATTTGATTAATTTTTGATAGATAGCATTTAATATATTTGACAATACCACAGAAATATGACATTTATTAAAGCTTTTAACAAATTTATTTAAAAATAAACTTCATTCTAAATTTAGATAACAGTTAGTGATATTCTATATAATTTTAGGTGCTTATCTTTACCATTTGATAGTTAGTTCAGTGTTTCTAAATTTGAAAAATAAAATATTGGAAATTAAATAAAAGTTCTATTACAAAAGTGCTTTTCTACAAATTAAATTTCTGATCTAAGTAGCCTGCAATTTTATTGAGCTCAATGAGGCTAAAAGTCACCTTTTTTCTATCTTTTATTATGTAAATAAGACTCTACGCTATAGCAAAAGTCTCAATTTGTTTAAAAAAAAAATATGAATATATACCAATTGTAAAACTTACCATAAAAGAAGTTTCTCGTGATTAAGCAAATCTAAGGTTTTCAACGGAATTCAAAATTATCTCTGACGATAATTATTGTTCGTCTTTTTTTTAAATTAAATTGATGTAAATAGCAATAGCAGTTCAACTAGAATTGATTATTTCCCTAAATTTAAATAAAATTTGTTTTTTTTTGGTTTTGTGTTAAAAATAAGTACTTATTCTAATTTTGCTGTCTTCTGCCATCACAGACAATGTTCACTTTTTTTATTAATTTAGTTATAATAATGTGTTTCTTGGTGTCTTTGGCAGAAACATGTACAATGCTAATCAGTCATTATTAAAATGTTACCTCATTTTTTAAGTGAATTTAATATTAATGTTAATTTAAACAGAGCAACACCTAAAAAAATATATAAAAGAATCAAAAGTTATTATTTTTTTCCGATTCACAGTTTTTGTTGTGATTAATAAAAAAGTTTATAACCAGGTCTTATTACTGTAGTTATCAAGTTTGTTGAATATGGTTGTTCTAAAAAGGTTTGATAAACTGTAAGCAGTAAACGTGGTGGTAGTTTTATTCTTGGGCACCAAAACAGGTAGAATTTCTAACAAAATACAAAATACGTGACCGAAAACGATTACTCTGCACTAAAATGCAGATTAGGGGTTTTTCCGCTTAAGATGTTTATTGCTCACTTTGTCGAACTTTCCAAAACAGATATTACAGGGGTAAGAATCGGTATTTGCAGCAGGTAAAATTCTGTCCTATTGTTGTATATGAAAGAGCAGTATTTTACGTTATAAGCAAAAGCAGAAAAAGAATGAAATAATTTTGTTCTTTACTTTGCTATTAAATCGTTGCTAATTACACTTTTTACAAAATTCGTTTTTACGACCAATTAATTCTTGCACAATTTATTTTGGCTTGACTCTAAGACAAGAGTGACTCCAGATTACGATTTTTATCGTATACAAAATTGATATAATTACTGTGTTTTTCCACGAAGATGCACACAGCAAGTCAAAACTCATGTTACCTTTGCTCAGTTATAAACATAAGATAATACAGTGTTGACACGATGCGTTGCAGACCGCTGAATAAGCCCAAATTGTAACATTAAGATAAAAACAATGATTGATATATCTTGGGAACGAAACCCAGACTAAATAATTAAACTGATTATCTGTCACATTGCCTTGAAAACTATTACTTAGCTCTTGTTTTTTACGTCTAATAACAAATTGTTATACCTGTGAAAAGACATGAAACTAAAGGATTGAAGTTGGAGGAATTTTTCCTAAACATTTTACCTGTATAATTGGTATTTAATGACAAAAGCACTTTCTAAAATTCACTTCGTAATTGCTTATTAGAAATTTACTTGAATTTTAATAATTTTACCTGAGACCTTACATTTCCTAGAATGTTTTTCCTACTTTTGAATACATTATTATAGAAAATTATTTTCCAGAACAGAGATAACAAACTCGGCAGGAAAAATTAATTATTTCCAAACCAAGTAAGAAAAGATATTTTTCTACCGTTATTTTTTAATAAAAACCATTGCACACTCAATTTAATTGTTTAAAAATCCAAAAATGTTTACGTTCTAATTTACATTACCTATTTTACGGTGGAAATGGAACAAGATATCACATCTGCCTCAAAATAAAAACTTTTAAAAATCATTACTTTTTATTAAAATATGGTGAACTTTAGTCCTCGAATTAGGCAAGACCCTGAATTTGATTAACCAAAATGTAAACAAATATACTTTCTAAGGTTTATTCTTTAAAAAATCCGTATATTATTGTCAGCGAAACTTGTGTAAACTTCAGAATGTACTCAAAACATTGATTAATAACATTTTTTTGACGACTTTACCCAGAATGAAACTGATTTGCACCCCTTGTATTTCAGAAATTATAATCATTTTGGTTATTAGCAAGATATGGTATTTTAGTTTCTTTTGATTTCCAATACTACTTTTTCAAATACATAGGTAGGTATCTGCTTTATTAAAGACGAATTCATTTATTGCATAATTTATGTGCAATTTTGATTTTTGAAAGACGATGATTTCTGCCTAGACACCTTTAAAAAAAACTACATTTTTTCCTTGTTCATATCTTTTATTTTATTTGGAATTTTTTGCGGTAGTCTGAAACACCCTGTATAAGGGTAATAAAAAAATTAGCTATGTTAAGTTAGGAAATAAGAAATTTATTTAAGTAATAGTAAACCGCCATCACGAAAGTTCATGAAAAATGTAAGTTTGTTCGTGTGTGGATTTTTAAACACCGAGTGTTAACGAGTGTTATCATCGACGAGGTGGAATAAATGAACCGATTTACGCAAAGACGAGTTGAATACGATATTTTATTTTTCGAATTAGACTCAACAAGGCTTAAAATTGCTATTAAAAATAATAATTTGATGTTTCGTATTGAGAAATGCCAAACAGTTGAGTGTCATAGAATAAAATAGTTTTACAAAATGTGCATTATTTGAGTCCCTTCTCCATTAATAAGAATAAGTATTCAAAATTGAAAAACCAAACATTTACATGATAATGCATGTAATGCTTTAATTTCAGGTTCACTTTACCATCCTACTTGGGTATTTTTTCCTTTAGCGCAGGCGCTACAAAGAAAGATTATATAAACCTGGGAGGGAGAAAGCGTGAAACCAGAGTCAAACATAACTACAAATTATAAACAGTGAACGAGTGCGTAATGCGCAGTTCTTGTGTTTTGAAGTGAGTTGCTGAAAATTAATTTATGAAACACCAACGACGAGTAAGGTAGGATCTTTCTTGTATATTATATGTATATTATAATAATATAATATATCGTCTCTATGTAATATACATTGTTGTTTGCGGATAGTCCGGTAATATTTAATAATTCGTTCCCAAAATACGATCATATAATTTTTATATTAATTGGTTCCATACTCTCACCCTGTATGCCAATCTGTTCATCTGTACTCTAACTTACCATACCGTACCGCATATTTTTCCGGTTATTATTATTATTATTATTATTATTATTATTATTATTATTATTATTATTATTATACGCAATGGTTCTCGTTCGGTTAGGAATTCTAAACAATTTATTTCCATAAAAATGTAACTAAAGGCTTTTCATCGTAGAAGATAACGGTAAATCCTGAACTGCAATAGTATGTTTTTTTTGTGTCATACAACATTGCAATTCGTCATTTTTAACCGATTTTCTATGCATCAGTCGACTGAACACTCATCCGTGTTCATATCATAAAAGTAACTTTTAATATTTCAGAGATATTTTTTATGTAGGATTTAAATGAAATATTATTTCAATAAGACCATCTTCGTCCAACAATTCTTTTGTTGGTTCGGATTTTTTGCCGATTTGCCAATTATTGCTACAAAATTAGCGTTATATTCGTTGGTATTGCCGTAATGTGTGAAATGATATCCTGTGAACTTCGGATTCATTATGTTTTTATGGTATTGATAGGATTTGTTGATTTTTGCAACTTTTCCCGAAATTAGAAGATGTAATGCGCCGTTTTCTTTCAATCAACCAGGTCGATGAATTTACCTGTTCAATTGTCTGATCAAAAATTATCTTAATTTCTTCAGGTTTTTTGATTTCTTTCAAAATATCTTTGCATTTTTCTTCAATATCAACCATAATCACCTTCTTCAGTAATTTTTCTTCTGTTGTCATTATTGTCATTATTTTTATTTAATTTTCGTTTTAAATTATTTGCTTTTATTTTTTGTTGTGCGTTTACATATTTAGTAGTATAATATCCCGGACTGTTTTTCTAAATATTTACCTTTAGAATTATATGAAATCAGAGCAGCATTCTCCCGTATTTGGTACCCACCTCTTTCGCTAAAAAACACGTGTCCCTCCATTGAATTTTGCCACTACTGAGTTAAATGTTTCGGCACTATTATTATTTAAGTTTTTAATAGACTTTTTGCATTAATTACTAATCTTTTAACCAACAAATTTATGTCGTTCAAAAAACCACATTCTCTCATTTTTAAAATCAAATTGTGTATGTTAGTGCAATAATATTGTAATCAATTTGCATAATCGCCAAAAAATGGTGAACAGTGTTATTGATACCCCTTATCAGTCTGTTGTTCTCGTGAGGTATTTTGAATGTGATATTTCACTGCATTTTGAACAGCAATGCGTAATCGTCGGATATCCTTTTTCAATTCTGAACGAAGATCAGCAGGAACTAATTTTCCGGAAGAACCAAATTTTTTTGTCCAGATTTTTTGCACTTTTTTGCATAAAAAACAACATACGTTTTAAAACTTATCATATAATTTATAATAACATTTCAAGATGCTCTGAAGTAAAATTATGACGTCTATCAATCGTTTGTATGTTGGAAAACTCAATGTCTGTACTGGTAAGTACAGACCTCTTTGTCCTGGAATTTTAATTTATTGTTTTGAATGTAGTTTCGGTAGGAAACAAAAAGCCTATATATATACTTCTCGTCACGATATTTGAACTGTCGTAAATCTTGAGTCGGGTACCCGAATTACTCTTAACAATAAGACATTAGGGTGGTTGTAAATAACAATATCAGTGAGGATAGAATGCGGCAGCACGTCAGAATGGTCCGGACTTAAAAAAATTTATTAGTATGTAGGTAATTTAAAAAGTTTTATTTCATTATTTTATTGATATTTATTTAATAAATTATAATAATAATATGCAATAGAGAAATAAAAAACAGCATCAACATAAAATTTTATTTTTATAATTAATAAATTTTTAATCAGTTTTCGTTATCGCTACTATCACTATCACCATTAATTTGTATTATAAGTTCATTAACAAATTTTTTTCTATAAACCTCTTCAATTTCTTTGACATGCTTGATAAAATTAGTCCAGTTTTCTTTGGTAATGCSGTCAATTCCTTTTTTGATCAGGTCAGTGGTTCCTGTACCAAATGTGGGCACGTTATTATTTCGCCTTAAAAACGATTTCAATTGACTCCAAGCCATTTCGATGGGGTTGAAGATGCAGTGGTAGGGAGGAAGTCGCAAAACTGTGTGACCCGCCTCTTCAGCGACTTTGTCCACCTTAAATTGTTTTTCATAAGTTCGTGACCGCAACACTTCGAGTAATTCTTTTTTAGTGTAACTTGGATGATAATATAAATCCATTTGTTCTAAAAATTTTTGAATTTCTTCTTTGTTTGACGATGAATTTGGAACTTTGTCGTACTGTTCAGAATGATATGACGCATTATCCATTACGATAACACTGTTGG
>NW_025401050.1:8218376-8246950 GCF_015345945.1 Tribolium madens
TGGTGTTTACTGTTGGATTATTTACAACAACCCAAATGTCTCTATTGTTAAGAGTAATTCGGGTACCCGACTTAAGATTTACGACAGTTCAAATATCGTGACGAGAAGTATACCTCTCCTACAACCTGTTTTCAAACCGTTTAAATCACTTATTCTTCCATTGTTATGGATGATAGAGAATTCGTTTAATTTGCAATTTCTTGCAATTTTGCATTATTTCACACTATAAAATTTGGTTTCTGGAATCAACAACTTACGGTTTACGCTATCCTTACATTTTCACCTTGATGCATATTTATTTACTCGCTCTAACTCCAGCTTTTGAGCTTTTTGGGAGCCCTCCACAGCGGTTCTTGGAGTAACTTTGTTCTTCGCTGTGTAAACATACAATTATAATTGATTAAAATCAAAATCAAATATAAAACAGGTAACTAAACATACACTATCGGACAAAAGTAAAGCAAATATTAAAAAAAATCTTATAGTCTTTATAGTTCCTTCTATTATCTGGCGAAATGTATTTCTATGTGCTTTGGTATCATATGTAAATTGTAAAAAAATATTTTTATTGGCATCGGTTATCATTTAGGTTTTCAAGTGTTTTACTTACATTATATGCGACAAAAGTAAAGCAACTTTTATAAAAAAAAAATTACTTAAGAACAAGAACGAATTTAACAGTATTATGAAAGTATTAACTTAGTAATTAATAGGATAACCATTATTTGCTATCACTTTTTGACATCGACGCGGCATGGCTCCTGAAACCAGTCCTGAACAAGGCTATTATTGCAATAATAGCAACTGATGATTCTTGGTGCTGATAGCCACGGTTCTCTTTGAGAAATTCTTTTAATTCTCCTATCCATCCATATTGCAGTTTTTCTAGGCCTTCCTGCTTTGGACATTTTTTCTACGTGTCCTCTTACATTATAACGCGATTATTTTATTTTATTTTGGATACACTATGTTTGGGCAAGACAAATTGCCTGGAAATGGTAGTCACACTATCCCTCGAAAAAAGCGTTCACTACCATTTTTTTAACTCTAAGCATATCGGTTTCCCTTTTGGTATATTTATGTCTTGCGAAAATATGCTTTTATAAACTTACCTTAATCGTAGACTCTTTTTTTCTATACCAAAAAGTTGCTTTATTTTTGTCGCGTTAATAAAGAGTGTTGTTTACATAAATTATTGCAAACTTAAGTTATTTAACATTTGATAATAATCTCGGTTTGTTTATAACACAAGCCTACTATGAGGTTTTAAACTGGTAGGTTTTAAGTTCCGGGATTACTGTTTGGATTTTAAATTCTTATAATATTTAATTTTACTTTACTTTTGTCCCGATAGTGTACATTTAACGAATTAAATGAAATACCTAATGTTTTTTTATGGTACTTACCATTATTTCAGAAAGTTATGATACTAAACGAAAATTTAAAATTAGAATGATTAGAATTCAGTTTCATTCAACATTCGACGTTAATAAGTAGCCCCCTTCCGGTGGGACAACAGGGATGGTCATTGCTATAATGGCAATTATAGCGATAACAGGATTGCTCACTATACATATTATTACGTATCAGTATATCATAAATAATATAACATTTATTAACATTTAACATTTTTTTGCTGCCAATTTTAGAATTGCTTTTATAGAAATTGTCAATTAATGGAGGTCAGCTCAGTCTATAACGATATAATTGATAACTGTTCGACAATTTCTAATAGTGCATATTGAACAAAAAATAACAAACATCATCGTTGGCGTTTCCAACTTTTTCTGAGTCTTTTTGAAATTGGGTAGCAATTGAGACTATTTCGGTGTTTGATCAAGTACTGCGTGATTTTGATTTTATTTCAGACCTCTTTTGCTGGTATTCTGCATGTAATTGATGAGAGGCTTCTTCCACTTTGGTTCGAAAATAGCATTTTTTGATGTTTTAACTGAAAACTCAAATGAGACTGCAGTAATTGTATAGCTGCATAATTGATAATTTCAGTTAGACGATCATTCTATTCTTTACCGACTTGTGGTGGAGAGTCGGCAGAAAGATATTGCGCAACAACATATTGAATATCAGAGGAGACGTAATAAGCTTCGCCAGAAACAAGACCATCTGATTCTTACCTAAATCTAATTTATTTTCAAAATGTGAAGAACTGAAATGAACGCAGTGAAGTTTCTACGGCGGATGGGGCGTTTGATGGTTTTTCAATTTTTACATGTGTACCAACATATGTTCTTTGTTTTGGTTTTCGTTTGTCCCACTCTTCTTCAATTTCCGTTACAGATTTTAGTGACGAACTAATAACAGCTTTGCAAATTTGTTGTTGAATCTGCTGCATCTCAGGTGAGATTGCGTTAAAATATTACTTTTAACAATGTTAAACCAACATTCTACAGATGCATTACTTGTTTTTTTCGCATTGTTAGGACTACGACACACCACAATGGTAATTTTTTTTTAATTAAAATTAAAATTAACAAATCAGGATAAAAAATAGTTTTCTACATTTGCTGCATTGTCACAATGGATTTCTTCCAACGGTTGCTTGAAATAAAACCCCTTTAGTACTTATAAAGAGTCACATGCTGCGAGGGTGCGTCTGGCGCTGTACCTACCTATGTTCATCATCGGCTTCTTCAAAAGTAATTAATTTGAATTCAAATTTATCATAGAAAAAGAATTCATAGAAAAAACTCAACCCAAACCCAACGGAAAGTGTTCTGATGTAATCATTTCCATTACTGCACAAACAGAATTTTTATTTTTTAAACGCAAAACACCTGCATAATAATAGACTCTTTTTGTGGATGTTGGCGGTGGATGTACAACAGCGCCAGTGGCATCTAAATGTAAAACAAGTGATCCGTTACTAACATAATTTTTACGTCACATTTTAACCAAATACAAAAACTCATCTTGCATCAATTTTGATGAATATTCGCTTTTAATTTTCTTATAAACGTCATAAGATTTAATATCGCGATAATTTCCACTTAAAATTTCTACATATGGAGTGATATTTTCATCTTGTACACGTTCTTTATAAGGGGTGGAAATTGATAGTTTTTCCCCATATAGTTCACGTTCTACCCCTGTGTTGTTGTGTTTTTTATCCCTATGATTAAAATGTAAGGAAGTGCTAAAAACAAAACCTACTCTTGTTTTTTTTACAAGTTGAATTTTAAATTTTTGACAGTTTTTATGACTGCAGTAAGCATTGTAAAATTGCCGTTTTTATTTTTAAACATACTACAATTTAAAACGCACGTATTATTTACTGTTTCAAATTTTTTACGCAATGCAAAGGAATATCTTCATGAATATACTTATCTTTTTACCAAAAGTTTTGGTTTGTCCGGTAACAGTTTTTTCAAACACCTCGGTGTTGGCATTGACGAAATCGTTATCAATGTTTTCCATTTTTTTAAAAAGTCTCGTCGACCAGAACGATTTCGTCTTCGACGATCCATCTTTCTGATCTGTGACTTAATAAATGATTGAATCGTGTGTGTTTACTTTACTTCCTCTATTATTATATATAATCGCGTGAAAAGGATTTTGGTCGTCATAGGATTTAATATCGCGATAATTGCTACTTAAAATTTCTACATCTGGAGTGATATGTCTATCTTTTAAACGTTTTTTATAATGAGTGGAAGTTGAGAGAGTTTTTCCCCGAGTTGTTTTTGAATTCCCATGATTAAAATCTAAGGAAGTACTAAAAACAAAACCTGCTATGTTTTACAAGTTGAATTTTAAATTTTTGACAGTTTCTATGACTACAGTAAGCATAGATTGTAAAATTGCCGTTTTTATTTTTAAACACACCTTTAAAATTTAAAACGCACGTATTATTTACTGTTTCAAATTTTCTTCGCATTACAAAGGAATATTTTTTTAATTGACCATCTTCATGAATATACTTAAAATGAAGGTACCCTCTTTAATATTGCATTGCGTATATGTTTTAGCAATATTTACATTACTAGTGCCATGTGGAAGAACTTTGGTCTGAATTGAACTTTGATGAAATAAATTTCGGACTGTTAATGTATTTATAGAACTAGTCACGTCTTTCATTTTTGTATCAGCAGAAAGAGCAGTATTTTCGTACTCAGACCACTCATCCGTGTCAACATCTCTTTTTACTTCTTCTTATAATGAATTTATTATTTCTTGGTCTTTAAAAAGAAATTGATTTTCACTACGCTCTACAGTATTTGAATTATCATCAGGAACTACGACATTAACATAATTTGAATCATTATCAATTTGCTTGTCTTCTAAAGTGATTTTTGAATCTTCGCTAGGTAAATCAAATAGACCATCATCGACCAAATCTGGCCTACTAATTGAATATTATAGTTTCGTCATCAAACAAAGTTCTAGCTTTCGAAGAATTTCTGATCAACAGGTATTTGTTTACTTTTTAAAAATTTTTTACTGGTATTATCTAATCCGAAAAAAAATTTTGCACACTTCTGCAGCAAAGAATCATTAATAGATAAATTTAAAAAATAATCAAAACGTTTTTTTGGTTAATGATTAACGTTTAACCAAATATATTTATACCAAATATATTTTTACTTTCTCTCATGGCGATTTAGTAATTTTTATGGTGCTTACCATTATTACAGAATGTTATGGTATAAATACTTCAAGATTATTGCATAATATTATATCATTTATTTGCATAAAATCCAACTCAATAAGTCATTAAGAGAAACCAGCATTTTTTCTGATTCTAAACAGCAGGTTTTACGTGGCTCCATGCTGAAACTCTTTGCATAAGTTGTGAATAATAAATAAAACTACAATTCCATCTGGAACATTAGTTTATCAGACACAAACTAATATGCTTATGTCTGTATTTTTAAAAACACGTCTTTAAATGCGTAATTCAATAGAATTCCTTAGACAATCCCAAAGTGGCCACTTCCCCACGTTGTTTTCCCAGGGAACGTAAATATTCTACGTTTCGAATCTTGGGTATGGCCAGACGCTTAATATTTTGACGAAGCACTTCTTTCTTCAGTTCTAATAAACTGAAAAAAAACAGACGTGAGTGTGTGCTTCCCTCGTTAATTCGGCTGAAATTGTTAAAGAAGCCACTTTCCCACGTTCTCGCAGGTAACGTAAATATTCTGCCGTTCTTCTGCACCATTTTTTTTGGAGTACTCCACTTGGTATAAATGTATACCTACTCTGAAAAGTCACAACTTACACACAGAGAAATATTGTTTAACAGTGAGTAAAATACTCTCGAGTTAAATAATTCTTAATCTTCGATATACGCAAGTAAAAATATTCTCCATTCAATATAAATACTTCTATTGAGTTTTAAATCAAGTAAATAGGTACAACATTAAAAGTAAATAACGTTTATTATCTACTAATTCTTGAAATAAAGAATAATAATTTCTTCTGAAATATGGAACTTTGGGAAGAAGGAATTGTTTTCTTGAAATAAAAACTTACGCATTCAATTCAAGAAACTGATTTCTTAATTATTTGAAGCTAACAATTCTAAGGTTTCATTGAAATAAATATTTTTTTGATTGAAGAAATTGAAAGAAAACAAATTAATTTTTTATAAATTTAATTTTTTATTTTTATTACAACAACACTATTTATTCCAACTTTAAATCTAACTTATCTGCTGCTATACTTAATAATTTTTCAATTGTGCAAAGTTTTTTTTCTTACTTGGTCCCTTAACTTCTTTATAGTAATGTAGTATATAGTAAAGTAAAAAGGACTTTTTAGCCCGTCACAGAATTGGGAAAAATAATTCAAAACGTAGATTTCATGACTATTCAATTGAACAATCGAACTGCTTTGGGCTGAAAATCTTTACAAAAATTAAATAGGGTTTTTTAGCCCTTCACATCCATTCCCTTCTTTACTGAAAAACATGGTTTTTAATAACCCATGGCTTTTCTAAACAAAAACCTATAAACTTTTTGACTTGTTTGAATTTCGTCTAATTTTCGCTTATATTCATCTTCTTTTTTCAACAGGTTGTTGATGACTTTCTGCGCACAAACTCGAGTCTTGCAAATAACGTTTATACGATTTTCAAAACTTCCCTACAACCTACACACCTCTTCCTCAACCGTGTATGGGTATGCAGCTGCAGTTTTTTGAATCATTTGCTCAAGTTTCTCATATTCAGATAATGAAGCCTCTTCTTCTACTTCTCGTATGAGCGATATAACTGTTTTCCCTCCCCCTTTCCTCGTCTTTTACTCCTGTTCGACGGTGGTAAAGGCATCAGACGAGTCCTCTTCCAAATGCATCTTAAACTGCTTTTCGATGTCGTTAAAATCAATCTAAAAGTAATTAAATTTATTATAAGTAAAAAAATTGTTTTTTTATTACAGACTACAAATTAAAATTTCAATGGTGTCTTCTGAGAAGATTTCCCTCAGCATGCCTTTGACATTATCCCAAGTTAGGAGGTCAAGGCCGATGTGGGGCATCGCCAATGCATTAATGCGATAAAATTTCATGTGTTTTCGCATTGATATGATAGAATCATACAGTGTATGCTTCATTTGTTTCGTGTTTATCTAATTGCAACGAATTTCGTAAATCATTTATATTTTCAACATTTTGTACCGGTTTTACGTATTTGCCGATAAACGAAAAAAAAGCAAATGAATTCTTCTTACATGAAGCAGGTTAATAAATACTCACCCATATTTAACACCGTTTTAAGAGTTTCCAACGTTTTAAAAAAAATACCCTTGTGGAACAATTATTTCTTCTGATTCAAACATCTTTTTTTTTAAGATTCCATTGAAAAACTAAATGTCGGTTTTACTTGTGGTTTGTGTATTTTTAGCAAGGGAACATAGCCGTGGAGCGGCTTTACTCCAATAGATAATAACTTGCTACCCGATTTAGTAATCGGGTTTACCAATTTATGAATTAAACGAAACTTCTCGCTGGTTAACTAGCTAGCCATCAGTGTTAAATCTGAAATGGTATGTAAACAATATTTTTTCTCATAGTACAGAACTTTTAAGACTTTGTTTAGCACTTCTGCCTGCACATAGCTTTGTATGCGACAAAGAAGTGTTTTTTCTTTAGCTCCCTCTAAAGGTAACATCGTCTTTATGTCTGAAAGAAATTCCTCGAACTGTTTGATATTAAACTAATTCTTGATGTGGTTAATCAGTAACTCATTAAATTTGGTGTGCGTAACAGAATATTAAAATGTTTATTCGCTCATTTTAGTTTAGTTTCTTCTCTTATTATTATGTAATTAAAAAGATACCCAACAAAGTAATTTATAAATTAAGAAAGCACAAATACCACTGTTCAAAAATTATCACTTATTTCAAAACACTGCGGTGGAAAAGGGCGACTAGCAAACTGCAAAGAGTCAAATTGTGAACAATATATAAATACCTACCACCACCGTAAAATTTAACAAAACCCACCACTAAGCCTTGCTTTTCAAAATTTTCTAGAACTCGGTAGGTGCAAGCACCTGGTTCATCCGAGCATAATGACTAATGCTTATGGAAGATTTAGTCATTTTCTAATTTCTAAACCTCAATCTAGATTCTTGTGAATTTTAAATTTCAGTTTCAGGTATTCGATCTTCAAGTTATGAAATATAAATTATATGAAATAACATAACATTATATGAACTACTACTATAACATAGTAGTAATTCTCGTTCGGTGTCTGTCCATGAATCTTTCTATTCACGACAAAAGAAAATTCGTCGGCCGCTCTGTCAAACATTATTTATGTAATCTGCGACCACTTTGTCTACATGTTAAACCACTCTTCAACTGCAACAACATTAAGTTTTTCTCTTAAGTTGCTGAATATTATTTAATGTCGCCACCCTATTTTTCACCAGTGCCCAAATTTTTTCAAACGGATGGGTGAAAAATTATAAAAAGAGACAAATCTACACGATCTAGTTTTTCAAAATGTGTCTTAGGCTTTAGAATTTAAGTTAGTTCATGGTTGTTATAGCTGATAAAGGCTTGCGTGTATACAAAATATTCATTTATTTATTTCCAAAATTTTACAAGTTATTATATCTCTCCTCTTGTTTTCTTCTCCTTTCTTCTTATTCTATTCTTTTCTTCCTTTTTAAATACTCTAAATAGCTGACTTCATTATAATGATTCCAACTCGTGTCTTCTTTTTTTAACAGTTGTGCTTTTTCTTCTCGTTGACTTGCATTTTGTCTCACTCATACGCATAGCAACAACAAAGACAAAACTAGTAGCACATTTTTGAGATTTTTTGAAATACATCCTCCCCAACCTATAAATAAAAAAAAATTGTTCACTAATAAATTTTTAACTTATCGAAACTCATTAAATTAAGGGTGCAAAAAAATTCTGAAGCCGTGTCTGAATCTGTCTCATGTTTTTTAATTTGTCGATTCGGAAGCGCATTAATAATAGCACAAAACGACATTAAATATGCTGCAAATAATAAAAATATGTAAAAGTTTATAAAGATAAAAATATGCTTATGGTCTTCCACAACAAAATTTATAGGATTTTTTTTCAATTTTGGAATTAATTCTTCCAAACTGTCTGTGGAAATATCTTATTGTACAAAACAATCACCTATATTATGCACATAGGCTGTTTCAAAATTAGTAAACAAATTTTAAATAAACATTATTTTGTTTTTATTTTCTTACTATAAAACATAATCTTTACATACAAACAGCCTTTTAAAAAATATATACATACCATGCTTCCTTCAAAATCAACTAAACGTGGAAAACGATTTGTGATCTCTGCAACTGAGATCCCAGAGAAAACTAAGCCTCGGCGAATGAAGTTGTTTTGTTCATTGAATCTTGTATTTCCTTAAAATGTTCTTCATTGGACAACAAGTTACGCAGCTGATTTTCCTTGAAAAGGTACATAGATATTTTTCTATAACAATGAGTCCTGGCGTCTTCGTAAAACAAAAAAAAAAAGGGAAAACCTTTTGTGATCCAAGAGATGAGTGGAGGAGTAATTTTTTTTTTGAAAACCAGATAACGTATTTTTGTAAAATACTAGTAGTGGGTGGATGAAAGGTGTTATCGGTTCTTAATTAAAACCGTGGAAAAAAACAGTTAAAATTAAACATGTAAGTTTATTACAAAAAAAATATTTTTTTAAAAATCTAAACAAAAAAAAATATTTTTTTATGAAAGCCAAACATCGTCACAGAGGGGTAATCGTACCCGATGGCGAGCGACCCATTAATTATTTGGAATACGTCGTATAGAGTCCAGGGGGTCCTGGGGTAGCTGGTCCTGTTTGTGGAGCACGATTTGCTCCACCTCCAAGAGCAGGTCCTGGGGCAGACTGTCTAATGTCAGGTCTACCTCGAGGTCCGTTAGGACCCCGTGAATGATAATTTGGTTTACGGGAAAATCACCCCAATAACCAGCCGGGAAGTCTGTAACAAAAAGGAAAATAAAAATGTGTAATGGGCAAATTTGCTTATGAAAATTGAGGTGAATTAAAAATCAAACCAAAGTAAATAGGTCACAGGAGTCCTTATTGACAACCTAGCATGTCGTTTCAAAAATGAGGTGAACCAGTCTTATTTTCAGCCTGCCATCTTATTTTCAGCCCAATTTTCAGGAAATTTAACTTTCAAGACAGTACTCAAACGCTCTGATCTCTCTAGGCGACAATCCGTTATAAATATCCGCTGCTTGCAAGATGTATTCCTCGAGAAGTTTTTCTTGTTCGTCTGTGAAAACGTAAAACTACAAAAACTTCTTTAAACATATCTATTGGAAACTGAAAAACAAGTTTTTTTTGCATATTTTATGAAGCACTTACTTGACGGACTCTTGTACCCAATTTCCGTTTTTAGGTTTTCTGCCTGTCCTTGTATCTCTTCATCGGTAACGTTCCTACAGAATCTTCTTAAAGAAGCCTCTGGAATATCAAAATCTTTGGCAGTTCCTCGAATAGATTTTTGGTTTAATTTAACCTCTCTAGCTGCNTGTCTAAGTTGTAATTAAAAATAGATATTTTGGTTTTTATCGTTTTTATTTTTTTCTTATGTTGATTGTTTTGGAGACATGCAAGATGCGTCAACGTACCCCGACTCAGGGGTCAGTTGACGCACACCTGGGGTAAATTGACGCAGTAAGGAAAAGTGATTTAAAATGGTTTTAAATGAGTATAGTTTTATTGAAAATAGACTTAAAACCTGGTTTTTAAGGTAATTGTATTGACACTAATGCAAATTAGTAGTAAACATAGGTAAGTATAGGTAATAATACGCTAATAGGTCGTTATGCCTGTTTCGTCTATGTTGTAGATATCTGCAGGTCCAAATTTTAATCTGTTCAAAACGATTTGCAAATTTTCGAAGAATTTCGCAACATTATTTTTGTTAAAAGCAGTAGCCCGAGCTAAACTGGTAGCTTCAGGAGTCCTTATTGACAACCTAGCATGTCGTTTCAAAAATGAGGTGAACCAGTCTTCACCTGCCATCTTATTTTCAGCCCAATTTTCTGGAAATTTAACTTTCAAGACAGTAGCATACTCAAAAGCAAACGCTCTGATCTCCCTAGGCGACAATCCGTAATAAATATCCGCTGCTTGCAAGATGTATTCCTCGAGAAGTTTTTTTTGTTCGTTTGTAAAAACCTAAAACAACAAAAACTTCTTTAAACATATCTATTGAAAACTGAAAAACACGTTTTTTTGCATATTTTATGAAGCACTTACTTGACGGACTCTTTTGTACCCAATTTCCGTTTTTGGGTTTTCTGCCTGTCCTTGTATCTCTTCATCGGTAACTTTCCTACAGAATCTTCTTAAAGAAGCCTCTGGAATATCAAAATCTTTGGCAGTTCCTCGAATAGATTTTTGGTTTAATTTAACCTCTCTAGCTGCCCTTAGCATTATGTGTGGCGGGGTGGCTGCTCTTTGCGAGGTTCTTTTGTAGTTCCTCATTGTGCTATAACTAAAAAGTGTTTTAATTATTTACACAACAAAATTTAAAAATATTACATATAAGACGCACACTCCACCCATTTGTTAGGTTAGGTTTAATTTTTAATAATTATTTAATAATTGTGCCTTAAAACTGAATGTTTAGAGATTCAAATATTATATTTAACGATAATGTCGCATTTTTACTTCAACGCATATAACAAATAAACCAGACTGATATAAATTTACTTATGTGTATATATAACACTCGACATAAAATAAACACGACAGCACACGGCACTGATGCTTCACACAAACTAGAAACACTGATTATGGCCAGATGCTTAATGTTTTGTCGCATTAATTCTTTCTTCAATTCTAATAAAGTGAAGAAGAGACATAAGTGTGGGCTTCCCCCATGACACCCTTTTTGTAACTAAATAAAAAACGGTTAATTTGTCCGAGAGTGTCAAAGAAGCCACTTTGTTTGCCTAGGGAACGTAAATACTCTACGTTCCCAAAGCGTTTTCTGAAACAAAAAAATATTAGATACTGCAACACAATTTAGTAAATAAATTCATACTTGAACTCTAGAGCAATCCCCTTGCCCATTTGAAAATTTTCTGCAACACAGTGGGCTAGACTATATTCCCGGTCCACCGTGAAAAATCCTGCTCTTTTTCTATTATGTTTGGGATATTTTTTAGAGATTCTGTGGCGAGTGCGGTAAATGCTTCCCACATAACGTACTTGTTCTAAATCACATTGACTTGAAATTATCAACTTTAGATACAACAAACTACTTTGACTTTCTTAAAAGTTCGGAAAAACGTCTTAAAATATAGTTTTTAAAAATGATCATTTTTAGTAAAACTTTCTCTACCTTTATTACAATTTGTAGGTAACTATAACCTATCGCAATTCTAAAAAAGTCAAAATGTAGAAAAAAAATTGTTATAAATTTTATGGTTTTGGGTTTGAAGAAGAAACAACAGGAACTCCTTTTGTACTTCTTTATTCTTTCAGGCTATCTTACAGACTATACTATTCCACATTTGCACAAAATTCACCCTCACACATTCAAATGAGCCAATTAGCTCCAAGCATTCTTCTAACGTTCAAATCTTTACACATATCATTACTATTTTAGCCACCTACTAAATATTACTTCCCACGCTAGCCAAATATCTTGCATCCTTGACCCACACATGTTCCTTAATCCCTTACATCCTGAGGACCCCTCAAAAAGGCGACTCTCTGTCGTCACATGCAGACCACCCATACCCTTACAATTACAAATAACTATATTAATATTCTCTTTTATATGTATGGGATGTCGTGGAATCGCACCAAGTGTACCACATTCTTTACGTAAGAAAATATTCCTTTTGTTGAGGTTTTGAAATGAAGTTGTGGAATTTAGTTGGAAAAATTTTTATTTGTAGCAGCGTACGACTATGTTTTACAAACTATTCAAACAGACTGATCTTAAAAACTAAATACTGATTCAATCGCTGATTCACACAACCTTAACCTCCCTAGGACTATAAAAATCAAACAAACAATAAAAACTATAAAACTATAAAAATTATTGTTATTTTTCTTTTCTTAATTAGTTGCCGAAACCAATCTAATTATTCGCAACATCTTTAATTTTGTATTCAAAATTCGGGCGAAATTTATTGAAGAAGTGACTGACGAAGCTCTTTTTTCGTCAATGTTACTGCCTATGTGTTGTGCATTTTTATAATAAGTTCTGAATCATCATTAATTTTTTTAGATGACAGTTTGAGAAAGAAATCCTTCAGGACCATTCCTCAAAGGATGCAGCTTCAGTGTGGCGGCGTTGTGGACATAAAAATTTTTACTAATGCTTCAGCATTATTTTTCTAGGTAAATATTAAAACAGATTTGATATTAATATGAGGTTGCCCTTTTCAGCTTCATTTAAGAAAGCACCTTGTACAAAGTGAATGTTCTCTCATTTTAGATTTTAATTAAAAAAATAACCGGCCGGTTATTGGGGGGACTTCCTAATAAATCGACTGATCGTCCACGGGGTCCTAACGGACTTAAAATTTTGTTGTTCTTTATCTTTAAATCTCCTTGTTCAATTGACTATTGTTTTTGTTTTGAATATCTGGACCGATTACACTTTAATCGTATTTTATGTTTAATTTTTTGTTTTGTTTTTGTTAAATAAAATATTTTTCTACCGTTTACTACTGTTATTTTCAAGAAAAAAATCTAAAATATGTGTAGTTTTGCCAAATCAGCAAACCAAATAAATTGTTCGAATTTGAAGTTGGTGGTCTTGGAACCATTGCTGGACAATTCTTGCGGTGTGAATGCTGCTATTGTCTTGCACAAAAATCGGCGGTTCATCCCGAAACAAATTTTCAGTTTTGGGGAGAAGATGGTTTTCATTCCGAGGAGGCATGAGCCTAACTATAGCACCTGGTCCTGCTGAATGTATCTATCCCCAAAATCCTGCACAAATCCTTCCACTCCGCTTCACTGGATCACATTATCTTTATATCTTTCGTTGTTTCTTCGCCATAAAATAACTGGTGCATCTTGCGAGGTTTGAAACGTTGTTTCGTTCCAGTTAAAATTTAGATGTTTCCTGCAAAACTGAAGTCGAGATGCAGCATGTTCAGGGCTTATGAGAATTTTTTAGCAGGTCGTCTCGCATGTATCCCCATAGAATGCAAAAAGATTTGTATACTTTTTTTAATAGTCAAGTTAAAATAATAATAACAATAAAATAGATTTATTGAAATGCACAAGGAATAAAAAAAATACAGCAAGTGCTGAAAGTGACCACCATTTTCCAAACATTTTTTTCACCTTGTTTGGTCAACTGCCCACTCTGGTAGAAAGACTGAATATTTTTTAGTTTTGTTGTTTTATTAAAGAAGTTTATAAATTTGTTTATTTATTTTTTATTATCAATATATTTAATTGTTATAAAGTCCTCTGAGAGAAAAGACACATTGTAAAGATCAAATTTTAATGATGAAAGTAACAGTGTTTTAATTTTGGTTTTGTTTTAACTAAATTAAGAAATGTTTGCACTAGATTTTAAAGAAATGATCATTTATTTACTCAAATACATATAAAAATGCAATAGTGGCATTCAGTTGTAAAAAAGCCTTCTTTCAAGTTTAAAAATTATACTAAACACGGGGTGCGTCAGAACTCGCTCCCCAGAGAAAATTTTCAAGTAAGGTAACTCGCTCCCCAGAGAAAATTTTCAAGTAAGGTAAGTACAGTTGGAGACAAAATACTTTGGTCGTCAATGTCACTTGAGTGACATTAAATTGTAAAGCATGCTTTAGGACTGCTAACCTTATTTTTAGCTACTGTCAATCATAGTTAACAAGTTTTTGGTAGGAAAATATAATAGCTGTCATTAATTTAAAATTGTCATTCATTTTAACGTTAAAGTGTCAGAAAAGTGACGACCAAAGTATTTTGTCTCCAACTGTACCAGGAACATGAAAAAAATGTTTACAAAACTGATATGTCAAAAAATTTTGACATTTATTTTATATCTATTTACTGATACTGATGATCTTGTATATGTTTTTTTTTTACAATTATTACATTTATTCTCGCCTAATACCACAAATGGACATCACAGGATTTCAACTCAAGGTGGAAGGTTCGCAGTTCCTGTTGATTTACTTCCACCGGATTTTGGTAAATTTTTATCTCGTAAAAATAAATGTAATTGTTTATGTTGCAGACTCCACGGCTCCAGGCGTTGTGTGTAAAGAAAATTATGTTTTAGTTAAAGATCTGAGTGTAATAAATAAACCTGCAATTGATGAATATCAACAGCAGTTATCTTATAATCCCAATTTTAAATAACTCATTAAAATCTTAATTAACCCCTATTTATTATGTCTATAACAAGGTAAAGATGTTATTAACTAATTTTATAAATATATGTAAATGTATCAAGAAAACATTATGTAATAAATAAATAAGTAAATAAATAAATAAATACCTATTTTTTTATGTATTTTAATGACAACTAATATGTTAAAAATTAACCGTAGTTATCAAAGCACACAAAAAATATTATTTTACAAAAGATACAAGCAGGTAGTCTGTTTTTTATTAAATGGAAATGTCAAACAGTCGTCGTTAGCACCCCAAACAAATTCATTCATGGTAATTTTAATAAAGAAAGTTGGCAGTTACGGTTTTTGATTTAATTAAAAAAAGTCATTAAACGTCAACAAAAAAAAATAGAAATGCAAACACAAAAAACGGGGACAAATTGGGTACCGCAAACAGTTTTTGTAAATTTGAAGACAAAAAGTGTGCACGCAGAAGTCAGAAAGAGACCACCACTAAAATTAAAAACAATAGCATAGTAAAGTGTAATTTTGACAGATGAGGGAAGTAAAATTTTTACCTTTCTGGGAGGTAATTGGCCCCTTTCCTTTTGAAATTAGGGTGAAAATTTAATTTTTTGTTAGGGTCATAGGAAAAAATTGTTACTGGGTAATCTATAAAACGTTTTTAGTAGCCGATTTTTGGTACGAATTAAGATTTAACATTTTATAAATTTTATTGTCTCGATAAGGTAGCGCTGTGCTGATTGGTGTTTCCACTCCAACAATGAAACATGAAACGGTAAATTACATTAGACAAATGTCTAATCGTAGTAAAAAACACTATTATATTAAGAAAATGACCAGTGACGAAATGTCATGCACTGACGCGTCAAAATTGAAAAGTATTTGCTTGCAATTATCAAAACCTGCTTCCTGTTGGCTTTATAAGTGCCCAAGACAAAGTTTCTTATAAGACAACCTGCATATAACAACGGTGAACATTCAGAACTTGTCGATCGAAGAGACAGTTTCAGTGGAAAAGTAGAAACTGTGTTGTGACTTCATGTAGTTGATTCTTTAAAATGAAAAATTTAAACATCGTCTTTGTGAGTACATTATTCTTTATTCAGTAGCAAAATTATTAATTTTACATAATTAAATACACTGTACCCAAGAACGCAAATCAATGACCTCACAGTTTTTTGATTACAAATTAGTTAAATCTTCAACTTTGTGTTGGTAAAATACCAGTTTTGAAGCCTGTTTTCCATCAAAACAATTTAAACGAGATAATAAATTTAAAAACCTACTAGAATTATAACGTAAGTTAACTATTATTCCTTCTAATTTCTTAAAATTAGGTGCTGAATGTTGTAACAGAACACGATTATGAACCTTGAAGGTTTAATAAATATTTTGCGTAATACATATTTTTTAGTTTTTGGTTCAGTGAATATTGTTTATGACTGTTCCATTGTTATGCATAATTTAGAAAATGTGAAATAAATAGTATCTAACAAAATTTACGTTTTACTCATACATGAGAATTTGGTTATCATCAAGTTATCAAGCAAATTTTCTAAATTCTTTTTTTGCTATTTATTTAAATATTGTTAAACCTTCAGTGCCATATGTTTTGTTATTGACTTTTTCATAATTACTGGAATTTTTTAGTCATTTAACTTCAATGATAATGTTATTATTTCATTTCTAACGGGACTGTGTCGTCAAATTAGCAACAAATTTGAAAACCTTGGCAAACAAATTTTATATACAATTCAGTGCTTCCAAGAGATTTTTTGTCCCAATGATTAACAATGATTATTTGAATTGGAAACGATAGGAGAAAATCAACACAATGACTGACTTCTAGAGGATTTTTCATAATTACCAAAATAGAGAAAAAAGTGTCAATTTATTCTTATAATCTGTCAAAAACGTCAAACTTTTTATCGATCTTCTGGTTTTGATTTTTGATCTTATTGGATTACTTGCAACACTGCTACCAGATTTAGGTTTTCTTGCTAGTTTCTATTAAAATTTGAAAGGTCAGCCTGTCAACAAACGGAAGTTACTCCAGTTGTACAATTAAATAAAATTCAGTGTTGCCAACTGAAACAGTCATTTCTGACCATGCAAACTTGCTATTTTTTTCAGGTGGTAAATATTGTAAGACTTCTGATTTTTATCAATCCGACAAAATGTGTTTTAAACGAGCAACAGCTTAAAAATTTGTTAGCTAATGAATATGAAAAGGCCGCATCAGCGATTTGCACAAAAGTGAATGAAGCTGAATGGAATTACGAAACTGACATAAATAATCATGAAAAGGAACAAATTGTGGTAAGTAGAAATTTTTTTTGGAAATTTTGGTTTAAACTTTTTGTTAGCTCAATGCAACATTACAATCAGCGGGTTTGCTTAAAAAATACTGGAATACATATTTCAAAGACCTCAAGCCTGAAGATTTCCATGATCCCCAAATCAAAAGACAAGTTAAAGACTTAAAACTTCTGGGTGACAGTGCACTCGATGAAAAAAAATTGACAGAAGTAAAATTGAATTATTATATAATTTAATAATAAATTATTTTACTACTAATTTTTAGTTTACTAAAACTGTCAATGCAATGACGAATATTTACAGTACGGCAAAAATTTGCCCATATAAGGACCAACAATGCGATTTGACCAAATCTGGATTGTCGTTAGAACCAGGAATTGAAGCTGTTATGACAAAATCTACCGATTATGACGAATTATTGTACGTTTGGAAGGCTTGGAGGGATGCTTCAGGTGCCAAGATGAGGAACTTGTATAAAACTTACGTTGATTTATCCAACGAAGCCGCTCTTGCAAACAGTATGTAAAAATTATTTTTTTTGTTAAACTTGTTTATGAAAAATCTATAGCGTGACTTTACTATTGAAAGTAGAAATATACAGTATGATGAAAAAAAGGAGCCCCCGTTAACCCACACGTTATAAGTGATCTTTTATTAAAGACGAATTCGAAGACCAAAATTGGATTTGTGCTCTTATTAGTAAGATATATACTTTCCTTTTTAGAAAAGAGAAATCTATATAATTAACAGTTTTTTTTAAATAATTTCATTGTTAAAGTCTAGATTTTGATACAGTTGACGGTGTTCTTAAAAAAATGTGTAAAAAGCCCGTTGAAATAAACTTTATTGAAGATGTTAGGATACCATTTCTTGGCTCCAAAGAAAATTTATCAATGTTGCAACATTGCAAATATCCTAGGATACAGAAAATGTCCAAGTAATATTCAATTATTGGAAACGGTAGCAACAAAAAAATCAATTTTCAATGTTGTTTGTTCTGTGAAATTTGAACGATTAAAGTCAAAAAGTCAAAGATTAAAAAAATTAATTGAAATCAGATACCTTTTGGTCGTATCGTATTGGAATAATAAAATTATGTAAACTTTACAGTTTTTTTATTTTATGCGGGTGGCAATATTTGTCAGTACTAGTTTCCTAGATACGAAAAATACCTGAGTGAAATAGTTTTTTAGTAAAAGAAAATTGTGCAATATTGCCGCTTTGTGCTGTTAGACAAACTGTTTAAATTTTAAAAAGAATCTATTTAGACTATTTTTGGAATGATGGTCACAATGTTTCAATAAAAAAGGACGCGCCTGTTTCAATCGTGGGCGCCTTTTTTCATCACCCTGTATTTTTTTGTTTTATAATTACGTAGACTTAAATTAGTGTAAAATTTTCCAAAAATTCTTCACTCAATCAATTATGACTATGTATTTTATTTTTTAATGTTATTAAAACCTCTTATGTTGCCCTTAATATACGCTCTTTTATAAAGTACGTCGTCAATCACAACGTATTTTATAAGTAAGTACATAAAATACTCTTATCTTGGCATTTTGTCAATTTTTACAATATTTTGGCAAATTTCTTTAAAAAAAAATCGGAATTTAGTAACATTTTTTATTCAATATTAGTATCGTTGCAAAAAAAATTAAAGACAACGCAAGTTTTATAGTTTAAACTCTTGTTCTCTTAACAGCTATTATTTTAAATGCCTATTGTTTTGTATGCACTTAAACTTTGTAACTTTTTGTTGAGGTTTTTAATAATAATTAATGGTCAGTTAGTAAAAAAATATTTATTACAATGTTATAATGTGCGAACCTTATGAAGACTACATAGAATACAATACAACATAAAACAGAAGCAATAAAAAAAATTCTTGAGTGTCGTGTTTATTGTATATTTTTCAATAACCTAATATGTTACGATAATACAGGGTGTGCGTGGATAACTAGTAGATTCGTTATTCACTAATAGAACTCGTCAAGAGAAATAACATTTTTATTTGAAACTTTTAACAAAAACGTCCCATTTCTGAGTTAAAATAAAAAATATGTTAAAGGCCATGTTTAAATATTTACATTCATTATTTTATGTATCTATAAAATATAAGTAGGTACCTAAAAAAAGCTTTTAAATTAGAATATAAATTCTCTTTAATCGAATTGTGAATGAACTCTTTTATTTTTAGTGATTATAAAGAAATGCTTTGTTGACATAAATCATTTACAATTCACTTGTTTTCATTTTTACATATGATCAAATAAATGTGTCATCGAAGTTCACAAGAACAACATTCAAGTTTTACTCTTAATAACAATATACTATTACACCTAATTATAAAAATTCTTACTGAAAAATGTTCATTAGATATAAATCTACCTGGAATTTTAAACTTGTAAAAGCTTTTATAATTTTTGTAATAATTTTGTCCATAAACTGGTTATATTGTAAATACAGCCATTATTGTTTCACGGCTTCTATACTCGGTTCAATTTTAAACATTAATATGATTTTTTAATATTTTAAGAGAATCAATAGTAGAATAGTGAAGCAATATAAAATATACCTATAGGGTTATCTTTTAATGTTTGAAAATTTTACAACAAAAAGCTTTAGAGTTTATTTAAATTTGGCGTGATATGAGTATGTTGTGAACGGACCACAATTTTTAATACGCTCGGTGAGGAGTCAAATGTCAGATTAATAACTTTCAATACGATGGTTCGTTCACAATCAAACTTTCATAGATAGCTTTGACACTAAATTAAAAAAAAATCCTGTTATAAAATATGTAAATAAGTTATAAAAAAGTTTTTCTACTCTTTCGTTATTTATAGTGGCATCTACACTGTGATTCAAAAGAGTAGATTCAAAAGAGAGATGATAGAAAACGTTAATAGAAGTTCAGATTTGCTTTTATATTTTATTTTATCGGTTTTGAAAGTATGAATATTTAAAGATAGCACAAATTGACAACGCTGTATTACATTTTGAACCACCTTGTGCCTACACTTAATAATTTGAAACGTTTGTTACTATAGAAAACCACAGATTTTTGTTTTTTGCTATTGCCAACTTTACCTCTTCAGAAAATGTCTACATTTGACAGAGGTTTTATGTTTACATGTTAACAAAACACAAAATTACGTTCCCTAATTAATAAAAAAATAATAAACTTGAACTGAACATTTTTGTTTGCTAATTTGATCGTTCTAAAAACCACCCGAGTCACCACGCTGTGTAAAATAAATCAAAAAATTTCAATAATAAAGTCAGAGTCTTTTGCTTTAGCACTACGAATTAATTTATTACAAAGCATTCAAAAAAGTGCCTTCCACTTCGGAATGTACCTAGCTTTAGGTTTTGTTAAACAATTGTTTTGTCCATTTTTTTTTATTAATCTACAACTGTTTGTTTACCAAAATATTAAGAGTCAATAATGGAGTTTGGATTTGTTTGGAACTCATTACACGATTAATAATTTTTCTTTGTATTCTTTATATTTTATTTTGTGTTCAGATTTCAAGGACAAGGGAGAAGTATGGAGATACGGTTACGAGTCCGAAACATTCATTCAAGACATAGACGAGCTTTGGACTCAAGTTGAACCATTCTATGTGGAATTGCATAAATTTGTTGGCGCTAAACTGAAAGAACGTTTTGGTGAAAAATTAGACAATAGTGATGGTCTTCTCCCCGCTCATATATTCGGCAATATGTGGGCCCAAGAATGGAATAACATAGCCCAACTCGTTAAACCATTCCCAAATGCCAGTAAAATCGACGTAGATAAGGCCTTAGCTGAGCAAAAATACACAGTTTTGGACTTGTTTCAAACTTCTAATAACTTTTACAAATCTTTAGGACTAATACCTAACGATATTTGTTACAACACTAGTGCTGGAGCTATGATTGAAAAGCCAACCGATGGCAGAGAAGTCCTTTGCCATGCCAGTGCTTGGGATTTCTGTGATGGAAAGAACTACAGAATTAAAATGTGTACAGAAGTCAATTTTGAAGACTTTATCACTATCCACCACGAGATGGGACATATTCAATATTTCCTCCAGTATGCCAAACAGCCCATCACTTTCCGTGAAGGGGCCAACCCAGGGTTCCACGAAGCCATCGGTGATACCATCGCCTTGTCTGTATCAACACCCAAACATTTGGAAAAAATCAAACTTCTTAAAAACTATCGCGACAATTATGAATCTTCTATCAACACACTGATGGACATGGCGTTGCAAAAAATCGCGTTTTTGCCCTTTGGACTTCTCATTGATAAGTGGAGATGGGATGTTTTCAGTGGAGCGGTCAAACAAGACCAATGGAATTCCCACTGGTGGGAATACAGGAAAAGGTACCAAAAAATCAAACCACCGGTACCAAGGAGTGAAAACGATTTTGATCCCGGTGCCAAATACCACGTGGCAGGAAACTCCGAATACATAGCGTAAATAAGTCTCCTAAAACTAGCTAAAGTTTGATTAAATTTTTACAGTTATTTTGTTGCCCATATTCTTCAGTTTCAATTTTACAAAAGTTTGTGTATTGAAGCTGGTGAATATAATCCAAATAATAAAGATGTACCTTTACATAACTGCGATTTTTACGAATCTAAAGCAGCGGGGGACAAATTAAGGTTGGTGGGTGAAGGAGTTTCGAAATTTGGTTAATTTTTGTTTTAGGAAAGGCTTGTCGCTTGGTTCTAGCAAACACTGGAGTGATGTCTTAGAAGTGATGACCGGAAGTAAGAAATTGGATGCATCGGCTGTTTTGGAGTATTTCGAACCTTTGTATAAGTTTTTGAAAGAGAAAAATTCAAAATAGCAAAACTGTATTAATTTCAAGTCTCTTAAATAAAGTGTAGTAACAAACTCAATTTTTCTTTGGTAAATTGGTTGGTATTAAACATAAAACAGATATGCAGCTTTCTTAAAATCATTAATAAAATAATCATCTCTGTATTAGATTATCAAAAACATCAAAAGTTTTCTATTTACACCTTGATTATTCGTAAATTAAGATTAAGCGTAAATTATTCTAATAGTTCTTTCTAGATAAAACATTTTACTATTTTTAAAATGAGAGTTCTTAAATAAAAATAAGAGATTTGAGTAATCAATGCTATAATGCATGATAATACATGTTTTGTAGGTAATTACAAGTTTACGAGTTTGGGAAGCAATCAATCTCTCTGTTTTATCTAAATTGAAGAATATATTGTATGCAACTCGTGTAAAACTACTAAGTTGAATAAAAAATTGTTATTTCCTAAAGTATTCAACATTTAAATACGTTTTATAATTGAAAATTGTATGTGAAAAATAGTAAATAAAAAAAATACTATACTAATAATTCAAAGTTTCGTAGTATTTTACAGCCGATTAGTTGTAACCCCAGTACATACTATACTAAAAAAGGTTACAGATTGTCCCAAAAATAACTAAAAGAAACATTGCGTTTTGATGTAGTGATAATGCCAACTCAAAATCTTTGAAAAAATCTGAGTATTTTAGAATTTTCATTGAAAACCTTTTTTTAATCTATGAAAATCGGCTAAAAAGCAAAAGCAAATGTTTAAATAAAATTTAAATTTCTTATTAAAAATTGTGGAAAAACAAAAGTGATGATAATTTTAACTAAATTTGAGAGAATTTTCATCAGCTTTCCCTATAACTAAGTTTAACCGGTTTTGATACAGTCCGATCAAAAAGTCTGTCTATCAAGCAAGCGTAGAAATTTAAAACGTATGTCTGTGAAAGATAAAATGTCACAATGAGAAATGTCAAAATATTTTTTATATAAATTAGGAAACCGTAGTGAACGATTTTTATGAATAAACACCAACAAAATCTTATTTTTGTTTGTTTTAGACGTTTCATAGAATAATTCAATTTAATTAGCTCAATGTTTTAATTTTTATAAAATATTTTTGTGACATCTAGATAACATACGAACTGCCATGCAGCATACGTCCTCAACTAGGACGCCTACTTGATAGAAAGACTTTTTGATCGCACTGTATATTCAGACTTATTGATTTTTTTTGGATTCGATAATTAATAAATTAAATATGTATTTAGGAAAAGAACACAATTGTGAAAAAAAAAACTTGGCGGTTTTTCAGTAACAAATGTCAAACAATGCGAAAACTGCTATGTATAGTGAATGTTGATACAGAATTAAATTCTCCTTCATTTAGTGAAGAAAAAATTGGAGCCTTTCATTAAAAAAAAAAGATGTATTTAGAGTTTCCCAAACGTAACCCTAAATTTGGGGGCTTTGTTAATTATTTTTCCAATCATGAATACACCAATGGAAAAATCTAACTTTTGTCTTTCATATGCCTAAATACGGTTTCAAAATAATTAAAAATAGTATAGATATCGATTTTTAAATATGTAGGTGCATATCCAAGAAAATTCAAAAAAACATCAAAATATTTTGAAAATGATTAAACTTAAGTATAGGAAAAGCTGATAACAATTTTTTCAAAATCACTTAAGTAATCCAAAAACGTAACAAAAAACAATTATGTTTATAAACATAATTTTAGATAAATAATGATAATGTGAGGTTTAGCCGGAACAGCCTGTATTGAAGACTTCATCTCTTTCTTTTATAAAATTAATTTTATTTACTTATTAATAATTTTGTTTATTAATAAGGTGTAAAAACTGAACTTTAAATTGATGTTTATGACAATATGTCATAACTTTTTTTTAACTTATGCAATTGACATGTTTGTCTTAGTTTTTTATGTCCATTACAAAAACAATATTCAAAACAAAAAATCCAAATCAAATATATCAGATTTTTATTGGTGTTTGTGGTGCGTGTGGTGTACAAGCGGCTTATGTGTGTGATCCCTGAACTTGTTATACTTTGCCATTTCCAAATTGGTATCAGTTTTCGGAATTGTTACCCTTGAGTTGTAATTTTGAACCGGAGGATACATCAGTCTTTCACAATATTCATTATGCGTATCAATAAGTAACTGATTTTCGTCACTTAAACATCCTTTCTCTCTTTTTAAAGTGTAATGAACACCAAAAGCTTGCCCTAGTCTTTGCCAAAACAACTCCATTTCAGGTCTAACCCCCTCGATTTCTTCGGTATCATCTCTATCAATAATATCTGCAATTTCTGGAAGATTCGTTGTATTGAGAGGAAACGTCAAAATCTTCTCTTTCTGTGTTTCAAGTTTCCTACACACTGCAGCAAGACTAAGAATCATTTCTCCTTTCTTATTCAAATGTTCCAAACAGTCAAAAGCTTTAGCAGCATTTTCACTCAAAAGCGCAAGTTTGTCAAAGTCGTCTTTTTTGTCACTTTCCAATTTGGTTTTAAGCGTGAGAAAACTATTAGAAAAATAATTTCTCTCAGCTTGTAAGTCTGACAATCTACTACCATCAATCTGCTTCATATCAGTGTACTTTTGTCTAAGTTGCCGAATCCTGTCGTAACATTTCTTCATATTTTTGAACTGTTGAGCAATCAGTTCTTGGATCGAGTCATCTTGATCCTTCAGCAAGTTGTGCTCTTTTTTCCGATCTCTGACTTGCTTGTTGTAGTTTTTGATAAAGTGTTTCATGTCTTCGAACATATTCTGGTATTTGCGCTCAAGAGTGGCTCTTAATTTCTGCAAAAGTAGCTGATCTTTGACTTCGACTTCATCAAGTCTTGAAAAATATTCCCCTTTTTTCAGTCGGTTGTGCTCTCTGCGTTCCAATTCGATTTGGTGAAGCATCGTTTTCAAATACTCAAAATTCTCGTTGTACAATTCTTTAGCGTCTTGAAACTCATTGTCGCAGCGTTCTTGCATCGACTTGCACTAAAAATCACTCAAAAGAATGAACTCAAAGTTTTCAACTCACTTCCGATTCAAAATCGGCTTGAAGCTCCTCCAACCTATCGTGAAACAACCACATCAGTTTTTCCATATTTTCCGAATGGGCGCGAAAATTGAGCATGTATTGCTCCTCCGAGTCCCTCAATTCGTCCATGAGCAAAGAAATGGTAAAATCCTTACAATCTACGACTCGCTCAAAATTATGCCACGCAAACTCCAGTTCTTGTCGCATTCGAGGCAGGGCCACTTTAATGAGCATTTCCCTCCAATTTTTCTCATATTTCTTAATGGTGAGTTCGCCATATTTTACTTCTCGCTCAAGATGGTCTCTCTTAATCTGCTTCTTCTTCTCAGCCAAGCGCAGCTTTTTTTCAATTTTCTTCTGTTTTTTTAACTCCCTCTTCTCTTCGGGAGTTAAATGACGGTGCTTTTTTGGCGGCATTTTGTCAAAAAATCACAACCTGCTATCTGTGTCACGCCAAATCGAAGGTCGAATTTGCATTAAATCAAATCTTGGTGGGTGTAGCAGATTAATTTGCAAGTAATTATAATTTCAGTTGTTCAAGCAGAACGATTTTGTTAGCAATGTGGGTCAAACACCTCCATAACCTTCGTGTTAAGTAATAACAGTATTGAACTAACTTCTTGTGCATTTTATGTGTGTCTCCAAGTAATGGCAATGAAGGCCAGCTTATTTTACTATTTAGAGTAAATTAAAATGTCTAGGTCTCTGGGAATTGTCTTCATGTTTTAATTTGTCCATTTCCGTTAAACCAAGTGCAAAACATATGGAAATTTGGAGCTGTCCTGTTTGCTAGATAATAGTTTCCTCTCATTACCATTAAAACTCTGGAGAAATAAGTTTAAACATCATTGGAAGAGAGCTAATCTACGGGACCATGAAACTTAATTAAATATCTTCATCTTTGTATTCTGCACAGGCTGTTATCACTGTTGCAAATATAACACATACACGTTAATTCCACTTCAGTACACACAAAGTTATTGCTGCGAGCAACCAAATGGATTAAAGATTAGGTAGTGACACTGGTGAAATTTGAAAGTTTGAAAAAACGCGCAAAATGACCTACGAGGTAAGACATTTTTTGGATAACAAACAGAAAATAATTAACATAACAATTCTACTCAAATAAACATTAATATAAAAACTAAAAATTTATAAAAAGCCCAATAGCTTCTGTTTTATGAAGACGCAAAAAACATTAGAAGTAGTGATAAAATAATCAAAAAAAATAAGTTGAGTTAATGAGCAAAATTTTACTTTTCTATTGTTAATTATAAAGATGCTAGAATAATTTGTGCCAAAACATTATGTACTCAAAAACTATCAAACTTGGCAACGCCGCAACCGAAATTTAAAAACAAAAGATAGTTTTGTGGCATTTGGAAAAATACAGGTTGTCATTAAAAAAAGGTTAATACTGTCCTGGATGACAACGAAAAAATACTATTCAACTTTTAACAATAGGTAAGTCCTGCGATAGTGACTGAATAGTTGGACCGAGTTTATGGAACATCCTGTAGATGCAACATATAAATTATTATCATTATTTTTTATCTAATAATTTGAATTTAATTTGAAAAAATGGTTGAAGAAGCATTTTCGAATTCGAAGGTTTTTGTCAAAAAGTAGTCCCAACTTGGAAAAATTTAATATAAACAGTTGTTGTTTTTGCTTATTTGTGTCATTCTTTTTTAAACAAAAATTTTGCAACTCATACAACCTTGAATAAAAATTCTCAACTTATCAATGTCAGTATTGAAAAAATTTTTATCTGTTGTAACAAAATTGTAGAAAATGTAAACCCAAATAGAATAAATTTTGCAATTATGTTTATCTACATAAACGTATGTAAATTTTCTTTGTACGACAATTTGTACTACAAACAATGTGTAATCAGAAACAGTTATTAGTAATATTTTTTAATTGTTAATGGAAAACCAGAATCACCGTTCTCAATTTTTTTCTATTTTTATGACATTAGTACCGCAACTACAAAGAATCCGTCTGAGTAACAACCTACTTTCTTCGTGAACGTAATTCTCGAAAAATTTTCTTTCATTTAAGATTTCCATGAAGTGTGATAAGTCCGTTTTCACATGAAACTTTTTATAAAATTTGGGGCATAAATTGTCTCAGTAAATTCAGGGGACGATTTACGCTGTTTAATTTGATAACTACTCAAAGAGGATTTGGGAGTGCTTTCTATTTACTACAAGTATGTTAATTGGGAAATCACACAGACCGAACTAAAATCACGATCATTTCTTTAAAAAAATCAAATTAGATTTTTACTTCTAGCTTCTAAGTAAAGGGATGTGTCTCAAATTACGATTTGACATACTTAAGTTTTTGTTTAAACAAAAAAAAATGTATTTTTTCACACAACAACGTGTTTAAAAAAAACATTTTTACAGTTAAATTTTAATGTGAGTACTTTGGTTTTAAATCTGTTTTGATCTTCTGAACACAGTTTCAGTTGATACAAAATTTTTAACGTATGGCTGTGAGACCTTAAAAATCATATTTGGAGAAAAAAAAAATCAATTAACTGAAATATTTTCAACATAATAAAATTCTTTGATTTTTTTTGTGGTATTTGTGAAAATAGGATAATGATAGGTAGAGTTGATAGGTATTGAATAATTAACATTCTAATTTTGAAAATCTGAAACTCAAAAACTATCAACTTTTACATTATTCAATTTTTGCACTTACCATTAACAAAAAATCAAGAAATTTTATAATGTAAAAAAGATCCAATTAATTAATTTTTTTTTTTCAAATTTGGTTTTTGGGGTCTCACCAGGGCCGTACCCAAGGGGGGGTTTAGGGGGTACAAACCCCCCCCCCCCGAAATGCTGAGCACTTTGTTATATAGTGTTATAAGTGTTAAAAATTTAGTTTTTTTGTTATTTTAATGAGTTAATTTTAAATTTTTGTGAATTAATTTTTCATGTGTTAATTATACAGTGTTTCATTTTTATTGTTAGGTACAAATTTAAATAGTTAATAGAATATTTAATTTTAAGATAAAAGTGTTTTGAAAAATGCTATGAAAAGGAGCTACACCCCCTAAAAAAGGTACGTTATTTAAAGGGTTTTTCCTAATATTTCAGAATAGATAAAATTACAAAATTTGGTACCTTTATATGTACACCTAAACAAATGCCAAATAACAAAATTTTTAATCAGGGGCGTCCTAAACGGTAAAACAAATTTAATTTTTAATTTTTATGCTGTTTATGGTCTGTAACAAATTTTTAAACCGATTTTTACTAAAAATCCATAAATTGTATCGGAAAAACACAAAAGACTTTTTTTATGAAAAACTATGAAATTTTGTTGATGAAAGTGGCAAGAAACCACAGGCAAAATAGTTAGAGTAAATTTTTACCCTAATCCCATCTAGTTTAGGAAGCACCTCATTAAAAATTTCAACATTTTATTTTTGTACTTGTTTAGGTGTATAAAAGTTATCATCTGTAGCAAATTTTGAATTTTTTTTCTAAAATGATTTCGGAAATATTGAAAAAAAA
>NW_025401050.1:8247225-8250480 GCF_015345945.1 Tribolium madens
AAAATCCTTGTTACGGCCCTGGGTCTCACTGATATACGCTAAAAATTTTGAACAATATTAAAGCATCAAATTGAAGTCTATACAAGGTGTATCAGAAATACGTGTGTTAATTTTAACATGTAACACATTTCGATAAATAATATTTTTTTTCTATTTGTAATTTTTTAATAAAAGCTTACAAATTTGATTTAATATTTGGAAAAGATAACATATCAAAACGTATACGCGCCTATGGGTATCAAATTAAAAATTACGAAATATTTTATGATAGGAACTACATTAAAAGAACTGCATTGTTGTGATTATTTATTAACATTGAACACGTATTTCTGATACACCCTGTATAATCCTCGATCTTTTGGACTAGCAATTTTTTTAAATCAATTATAAATATTTTTGCGCCGGCCCTGTATAGCAATATAATTCTTTCTGAAACGAAAATTTACTTTTATTTCAGAGATGATTCCTTTAATTTTTTTTCCATGAATGACAAAACAGACACTTCAATGGGAAACATAAAAATATAATTTAAAAACATAATCATAACAACTCTGTATTGTAAAATGACTAATTCAATAAAGCTGAACAAAAAAATGAAAAAAAAAAAACAATACAACCTCGTTACTCCGAATCAATAGAATAGTTACTACGTATACTGTAGACTGCAAGGAATCAAAAAACTGTGTCAATACCAAATTAGTTTGAAATTGAACTATTGAACGCGTGTTCAAAATCGAGTCTGATTTTTGTTCATTTTTATTTATTTTCTGCTATTTTTAAGCAAATTTGGGAAAAACGAAATTAGAGATATTTCAGTTTCTAATGTAGATTTCTACATATTTTATCAAATGTGAGATAGAGAGGAAAATAATTGATGAAATTGAATTAAATGTCAGAATATTAGCTGTTCCACTTAATGAGGTTACACTGTAGAACATTCGTCTTTTAGAAAGTGACGTTATGATAATTTACAATATTTAAATCAACTGAAGTATACTAAAAAAAATTGTGGGAAATTTAGTCCATAATTCGTAGGTATTTAGATGAAAGAGAATTTCGATTTAATTAATGATGCTGATAATTTCGGTGCATTTCTCCCTTCGTGAATGTTATGGCATTTTGATTAAATTATATCACCTATAGCAGTACGAATCTAGTGGTGGGGCACCTGACGCAGTCCTGCAATAGTGGGACTGTTTAACAACATAGTAGCCCCCAGATTTGAAATCCATTTGAATTAAACAATCATTGATATCTCCGATCAGTTCTTTCCGGCAACGAAAGTGTAATAACAGTGATGGAAGTTTAAAATCAGTGACTTTTTTTTGTGATTTTTGTGTAAAAAATTTAAGGTCAGTGCAAATTACTGCAAGCTTCTCTAGGATCAAAACTGGTTTCTTTAATTAATTTCAACAATTTGCTGTATATTGCCCCGGTTTTGCAGCTGACAGAATTGGAACTTCTCATTCTCATTTTTTTTATTGCGAGGAAAATTTAGAAATACTTTAATTAACTATTGGTACAAATATCGTAAAATTTTTTCGATAAAATTGTTTGTTCATTCATCATACGCTACTTATTTGAACAAACAATCTAAACGTCCGTGTAAAATGTAGAGAAACCTCTGCAATGATATATAAAATAGAGAAAATAATTTAAACCACTTTCACTTCACTTAAAATAAAAATATTCCGTGATAAAAGTAATTATTAATTTACGCTGGATCGTACAAAACTCATAAATGTTGGTGAAGGTTAATTGCATAATTTTGTAAAACTTTATTAAAGAGATTCTTCCCATCCAGTGCCGTAGAAAATTATTCAATTATTCTTGTTGGCCACTATCGTAAAAATTAAAACTCAATTTTTAACAAAAATAGGAGCATTGTTTCTAAATTACCCACAAATCCTTGAAATTGTTTACTTTGACCAGGACAAAATGTGACAATCAGGACTTTGTACAAAATATTGTGTGGGAATTAAATCTAATAAGCGTAACATCCAAATTTAGTTGAATACTGTTTCGTAATAAGGTTAAGCCATGTCTAATGAGATCCTGTTAGGATACAAATTTTTACAAATGGTATATCCTTTTTCAATATTCTGTTTATCACGATTTTTCGTAGCCAACGAAACATGAAATTACTTGATCGATTTTTTATTTCAAATAAGTCACATTTATACAATGCACAATTTTTACACGGGTTATTAAGAAGGTTAAATTTTCTGATGATGACAGTGTCCTTTTTATGTTTATTTCCTTGTTGAAACAAAATAATTAATAAGTGTTCCTACTCTTCGAATAAAACCTGAAAACATAGTAACCCATGTTATTCAAGGTCAATAAATTCAGTAGGACTTAGAAAACAATATAATATTTTCTTTATTTCTTATATAAAACAATTAAGCCTATTGTATTATTAGTGAGTAGGAAAAGTTTGTTGGAATATTCGCTTGGCTACATTCCATTTGCATTTACACTGTTATTAACATGTAATTTCCCGGATTTGATCATTTAGAGGTATTACGAATTTTAATTGCACTAAATTTCTGAAAAAAATTTTTTTATTATAATTAAATAAAATAAAAACTTTTTTATGTGGATAATGATAGAAGAAAAAATATCATCCTTTGTCCTGGAAAGTCAAAGTATCAGAAATTCTCTTAGATTAGCGTTTATTGTCTGTTTAATGCAAATGTATTTTTTTGCAATCTTTTTAGTCTAGAAAGCTGAGAATACGAGTAGTTTGTAAAAGTTCGTATCCTTTCATCAAAGCAAATGATTTATTGTAGTCCTTTTTTTTAATGAAAAAAACACTTTTCTTGAAATCAATTAACAAATTTTGAAGAACTTTAGGTGAGTTTTAAGGTCAAAAGTGATACTTGTTTATAATTTTTACTGGTCAAGTTCAAGGACGTTGCCAAATTTATTTCATCTTTTAATTTATTTTTATTTTGTCAATCGCTTGTCGTAATTTCACATAGTTAATTGTTATTATTTCTTAAATACAAGAATCATAATAATTGTAAATTTGTAAAATAGTTACAATAAACGTAATTCAGATAACAACATTATTATTATTTACCTCCCGTAAACAACAATAAAATGTTATTTTTATATCTTAAAAATGACCACATGGGTCCTTGAATAAATCGGTGCAAAAAGTAATTAAAAAAATTTTGGTCATGCAAACATTTTTGCATTTTTTTTATTAGTTATTCAATGAGAAATGTTTTCAAATTATTGTTGTCTCAT